>NW_026622952.1:35893934-36205184 GCF_023065955.2 Ursus arctos | reverse complement strand
TAGGCAAATGTTACTGTATGAAAATATGGTACCCACTTCTGTGAATGTATATCACATGTCCGTATTTCGTTCATTAAATGTTATAAAGAAGTTAGCAGTTGGGGCAACATTTTGGTGGTATTAGGGAAATTTTGTAAACTTGGCACACTGCTAAGCTAGGACATTTTTGGTCTGCTACCACAGAATTGATGCTCAGCATTATGGGGTAGTACTTATTCCTCGTTCCTGATGTTTCTTTCCATGTGGAGGGAGCTCCACTGACAACATTCTCAGTTTTTCTCTGCCCCTCCTTATTTTCTACTCCCCAGAAATAGAAGAGTGACTTTTCAGATTTGGTTTTGGAAGAGCCACTGTCCACAGGGTGTGTGCATGTTGGACTGCTCCATTCCAAAAATTTTATGGAAATCTGCTCTTACAGGGGGATGGCTGCAATTTTTAGCACTATGATTAGATGATAAGTTTGGAGTACAATATTAGAAAGATCATCATTGCCATTATTCAAGAGTTCTATCAATAATAAAACTGACCCATATGACACTTGTTTATCTCTCAATTAATTCTAGGCTCAGGTGTTATAAGCAGAGTTGTTATTTATTGAACCCCCCCTTAAGCAACAATATCTATGGCTTAACTACTCTATATTAGTGGTTCTCAAACTTTGGTCTGAGGAACTGTGGGAGTCCTTGAGACCCTTTCAGAGAGTGGGGTGGAAGGGAGGTCAAACTGTTTCTATAATAATACTAAGATGTTCTTTGCCTTTTTCACTCTCATTCTGACAAGTGTAGAGTGGAGTTTCCAGAGGCTTATGTGATGTGTGTGATAAATATATTAAAATATGTATTAAATATTAAAATATATTTATATTTTAAATTAATATTTAAATATTAAAATATATATAAAATCTCACATAAATCAAGACTCTTTGGGGGCCCTCACTAGTTTTAAGAGGGTAGAGGGGCTCTTGGAACAAAAGTTTGAACATTGCCACTCTAAACCATGATGGGAAGAAAAATGCTCTTTCCTAAACGTAAAAGCTTCTGGGTGGCTCTGTTATAGAAATGTGTGAGAGAGAGATCCCTGGAGATAGCTTGCTTCATTCAAATAGGAAAAAAAGAAAAGGATTGGGAGTTCTGTGATTTTATTTTATTTTATCTTATCTTATTTATTTTTTTTAAGATTTTATTTATTTATTTAACAGAGAGAGTGAGCGAGCACAAGCAGGGGGAGAGGGAGAGGGAGAAACAAGCTCCCTGATGAGTAGGGAGCCTGATGCAGGATTTGATCCCAGGACCCCGGGATCATGACCTGAGCTGAAGGCAGACGCTTAACTGACTGAGCCACCCAGGCGCGGCTGGGTGCTCTGTGATTTTAGCCATTTCCATTTACCCAACTCAAGAATGGAATGGATGAGTTCATATGCCAGTATTCATTGAGGGTCTTCTCTGTGCTGGGCACTGTTTACCAGGCAATAAGGGTTCACATATGAGCAACTCTTTCACTGCCTTCTAGAAGTTCACAGTCAAGTAGGGGAAACAAAGCAATGAAGAGACCATGGTAGTAGGGAGTGGCAGGTGTACATGAAGTGCTACAGAAACATAGAGGGATACCTAATCCAGGGTGAGCACTTTAAACTGGGTCTTGAAGACACGTGAGAATTAGCCAGAAGAAGAAAAGGTGATCGTGTTCCAAGCAGAGACATTAAAATATGCAAAGACCTAAAGCAGTTTTTTTCAGATGTTTGATTTGGACCCATCAGTAGGTCATGAAATCAATTTAATGTGTCAGTACCAGCATAAAAAAAACAAAACAGACTAGAAAATATCAGACTGCACCTCACACAGTGGATAAGTATTCTTTCATGAAGCTCCCCCCCCCGACCCCTCCATGTGTGTGTGAGTGTGTGTGTGTGTGTGTGTGTGTGTGTGTGTGTGTGTGTGTATGGCGGGGTGGGTGGGGCAGGGGGAAGGACAAACACTGTACTGGGTTACAGTGTAAAATGCATTGCTTATTGCTGGTTGAAATAATTTTTTGAAACCAATGGTCTGGAGGCATAAGGGGAAGCATTATAGATTTGAAGAATTATAAGCAGTAATTCAGTATGGATGGAATAGGGGTGGCATGTAGGTGGTGCTGCTGAAGAGATAAGGAGGAAGCCGGTCCTAGAGAGCCTTAATGACTCACTCAGTAGCTTGGATTTTCTCCCAAAGGCAATTAAGTACCATTAAAGGATTGTCGGAAGAGGAGTAAGGTGATCAAGATGCCTTGGTTGAATAAAAAATCATTCTGGCAGCTATGAGAGATGGATGGTGGCGGTGATGGTAAGATGTGATGCCAGGAGACCTCTTACAAGCTGTCGTAAAAATCCAAGGGGCTGAACTAGAGCAGTAGGAATGGAGGTGGTTATAATAGTTTGAATTTGTTAGAGCTCTTTTTAAGAATTAGGTGATTATTCCTCATATAGCATTCTGTCTAGTTTCATAGATACGTTATACACTAGAATATAAGCTACATGAAGGCAGGAATTTTTGTGTCTTTTTAAAACCTCAGCATCCTAAGAAATGAGAACAATACTTATATACATCAGATGCTCAATAAATCTTTGTTAAATGAATGATGAATGAATTCTCCTGTCCTCGGAGGATATTAATTATAGGAGGTGGTTTTAGATTTTCTGCTGCCTGCATTGTCTCTATGGTCTTCTTTCTTTTTCTTTCTTTGCCTTTTTTTGTTTGTTTATTTCAATTTATTTTATTTTGTTTTTTACTATCTCTGTCTTTCACTTTAGAGACTTTCCTAAATGTTTAGTGATCTTTTTTCCCTTTAAGTAGGCTCCACACCCTGCATGGATCCCAGCATGGAGCTTGAACTCAAGACCCTGAGATCAAGGCCTGAGCTGAGATCAAAAGTCAGGCGCCTAACCATCTGAGCCACCCAGACACCCCTTTAATGATCTTTCTATGTTCGTTTATATTCAAGTCAATACAATGCTCACTGTGTGTTGGTGGAAAGATAGTGATTGTTGAAGGTCCAGTCATTTCATTTAGTGACTCCCAAATGTTCGTTTCGATGTCTTTTCTCTTGTGTCACCTCCTTGATAGAGAATCTTCTCATCTTCTGCCTTGAGAATAAGACCTGGCCACCAATATTCTGCGGGACAAATGGGATAAAGTATTCAGGGGTTGAACTATTGAGTGTGTAGACTTAATTCTTGGATTTAGTATGTGTATACATACTGTGTATACACTTAATTCTTGGGTTTAGTATGACCCTTGACTCTGGGCCTCGTTTCCCTGAAGTCTCTGAACTAGAACCTTCCTGGGTCAGTTTCTCTAAAGATCAGTTTTCTCTTCTGTTGGTGGGGAGAGGGAGGAGTTGGTGCCCAGTTGCATGGGGTCTAATGGGTCTTCAGTCAAACTTTCTACCTTCTATTTTCAGGGCCTCTCCTTATCCTTGCCTTCAGAGGTCCAGTGCCTCCAGATTCTGAGCTGGTCCAGGGCTGTGTGCTAGGAATTCACTTCCTCCTTGTCTTCATGCCTTGTTCGTGGACTGAGGCTTCAGCTCTGCTTTGCAATTACCATTCATCCTTGTGCTCTTCGGCCTCAAAATGTTGTTGACATCTCTTATATCACATCATCTTTACTGTTGTGCTCTTTGTCCTTCGGAGTTCATAGCATTTTTATTCCTTTACTGTCATTTTCGAAGGCTTTTAGGAAACAGTGGAAGTAAACTCATGTATTTAGTCTTCCATGTTTAAACAGAACTCTCAGTTTAGAGAATAGCTTTATTGATGGAGGAGATTAGTTACTAGTCCCACTTTCTCCTTCATTTTCTCAGATTTAATCACATTTGTTCAATTAAATTATCTAGGAAAAGCATTTTAGAGTATTGGTCATGTGCTTTGATTTTAGCAATACAGTTTTCCTCTTCAGTGTAAGGAACAATGCCATAATCTAGGGATGTTTCTTCCAGAACATGGTACATTGCCTGAACATTGACACCCATTAACGAATTTAACTGGTCAGTGAGTTCATCTTTGTTCCTGACACGCAAAACATGGTGAAAATCTATCTGAGGCAACTGGAAAGTTTTAATACATTACTATACACAGGAAAAAAATAATTAGTGGAAGGTTGATCATAATAAAATTAAGAAAACGTTCCTGAGGCTGTCATCAAAGTGCTTAAAAAAAATAAAGTGCCAAAAAAAAAAAAAAAAGTGCATGTCGTGAATACAGCCTGTCACTTGTTTGCGACAAAAGAGCCGGGAAAGTAAGGGCTGGAGATTCAGTGACCAGGTGCTCTGATTCCACGTTAGAGTCCTGGGTAATTATGATGGAGTATTGTGGTCTAATTCCTTAAGTTACCTACTCGCTGTAGTTGATAACTATTTTTTCATGTAGTTGATGATAAACTATTGTTTTATCTTCTAAGTGAGAATTCATGGCCACACCTTTTCCAAATGTTATGTGGTGCCTGCTGAGGTCCTTCTGCTCTAATATTTATGTGAGCCGTCAAGATACTGATTCTTGCCAGGATTTATGTAATGTATGTGTGTGTGTATTTAAAATTCCCAGAGAATTGGATTAATCATGATTATCAGGTTTGTATCTTTCAGAATGTTATTTTACATTAACTTGGGTAATTTGAGGTGTTATTTACATACCATAAAATTCACCTCTTTTAGGGATACAGTTCAGTGGATTCTGATAAATGGATGCCGCCATCACAAGTAAGACTCACCACATTGCCTGCACTCTTTATGGTCAGTCCCCTCCCCGAGCCCCAGGCAACCGCTGATCTGTTCTCTGTGCCCATAATTACTGACTCCAGAATTTGTCTGTATGATTTTAGCAATAAGAATATAGTAGTGTACAGATTAATATGGAATGATTAATTAAAGGAAGAGCAGCCACAGGCTCTTCGGTGGGAGTGGCTTCTTACCATGCCACTTGTGTTAATGTCTGCCCGGTTAGTTCTTATTGATGAACTGAAGGGATTTCAGAGAGATTTAAAATTCCAGGAACTTAAAATGTCTTTTTTCTTTAAAAAAAAAAAAAAAAGTTTTATTTGTTTATTAGCGAGAGAGCATGAGCAGGGGGAGAGGCAGAGGGACAAGTAGACTCCTTGACACGGGGCTTGATCCCAGGACCCCGAGATCATGACCTGAGCCAAAGTCAGGTGCTTAACCAACTGAGCCACCCAGATGTCCCAAAATATGTCTTGTGAGAGGACTTTACGTTCTCCAAACATCAGAGTAAATAGAGCTCTCCTTCGACCTGTCAGCCCAACAGCTTCTCAGCCACATTTTCTAATTTCCAGACCCCTGAAAGTTGCTTCAGCTTGGGCAGGTTAGGTGTGCTGACCAGACTCATCACATCCTGAATTTTAAACTATAGAGAAGACATCTAAACAACCCCAAACCAGAAGGATTTTGTGAGCATTTTCTTTCCCACATGCAATTGCACCCCATTGGATAAGCTTGGAATATGTTTCTCTCAGCCAAAGCAGATATCTAAGGGTATGTATGTATGTATGTATATTTAATAGTATGCCTATTAAAAAAAAGTATTAGGAAAGGGGCGCCTGGGTGGCTCAGTCGGTTAAGAGTCTGCCTTCAGCTCAGGTCATGATCCCTGGGTCCTGGGATCGAGCCCCTCATCAGGCTCCCTGCTCAGTAGGGAGCCTGCTTCTCCCTCTCTGCCCCTCACCCCACACTCATTCTCTCTCTCTCTCTCAAATAAATAAAATCTTTAAAAAATATTTAAAAAATAAAAGTATTAGGAAAGGACAAGTAGTTACATGCCAAGTGCCTTTTGATTTTGATAGTACCATGTATTTTTAATTTTAACATACTACTGTGTAAACTTTAATAGTCTAAAATAACTAGTAACTTGAAACGTTAAAGGAAAGTTCATTTGTCACAGTATTCTAATTGTTTACACTTAACTACATTGGGATGTGAGTTGGTTTATTCCCAGAAAATTTTCCTGTCGGCAAATCGGAAAACAGTGCTATTTACTCAGTTATTTACTTCTTTATGTTTTCGTTTCGTGTTACTCCCAGGAGAAAATTCATGTTTGTAGGAAGCTAGCACTAAAAAGAAGCTTATTTCTGGTATAGGGAAGGAATCTGAGACTCAAAGAGATGATTTCCTGAAGCCTCTGGAGGAAGGATTAATTTCAGGAATTAATTTTTATGTGTGTCTAAATACTTTTCTTGGTCATTTAATATTTCTAAGCCTAAATTAGTTATACGTACATCTGCGCCAGAGCCAGAACTACCAACCCACATTTATTCCACCAGTCATTAAAACCTGTATTTTGTGACAGTTCTCCCTGAAGACGTTGGCATGCACGTTATCTCACCACTGTTGTGGGTATAAAAATCATGAAATTTGGTTTTATCTGAAATACTCATTAAACATTTATCTGTACAAAGCACAAAGATAGCCACCATATTATGTTCATTCAGGAACGCTTGAGAGTGCCAAGCACAGTGGGACTCAGCACCTGGCCAACCTAAGTCGGAATGTACGTGATTTGTGTGCCTAATAAGTGCACATAAAAGACCACTAGATAATATATTCACCTTCTACCCGGTCAACAAGTACTGTATTATTAAGAATTTTAAGAAACTGCAAATAGTTGGAGACTTTTGTGTTTTGAGGGAATGTTCTGATTAGATCAGCATTTTAGGGACTCTTGGTGGACTTTGCTTTCACCTTATGATAATTCTCCAATCTTTGGAAAAGATAAATCAGATTTAGGAAATGAACATGTGATATGTGTGCGTGTTTACCATTTGCTGCCTCACTGGGCAGCAATCATTAAGTATAGTTCTATAAATCCTATTATCGAGATGACTTCCAATATAGCAGCTGTAGTTGTTGTAACCATGGCTACTGAGTATCACCGTATTCCCTCTGCTGAGGCCTCACAGACACACTGCTGGCAGCATTAGGACTTTCTTCCTAGCTCTCCTCTCTCTCGTTCCTTACAGAAATGATTACAGTGGATTCTTTTTTTTTAGGCAGTGTGTCAGTTAAGAGGAGGTTCTGTGTGAGTAAAAGAAACGTGGCTCCTGTCGGTTAAACAAAATAGAGGTGTTTTCCCATCCCATAAAAGAAGAATGGAGGCAGGCACCCCAGCACGGGTATTATCCGTTAGCTCCAGGGTATTATCGGGGACCCAGGCTGCCCTACCATCCTGAAGCTTGTTGTTCATCCTTTAAAGGTCGCCTCATCATCCTAATGACTGTTGAAGTTCTGCTCTTCAGGCTCCAGGGGCAGGCCTGAGGAGGGGACAAGGCAGAAGGGCAAAAAGGGGGTTTCTTTCAGCTGAGTCTGTTCATTTTAAGCACCATTTCCAGAAATCTCACACAATACTTCTGCTTATAACATGTGGCCCAGAATTTAGGCATATAGATAAATCCAGCTGCAAGGGTGGCTGGGAAATGTAGTCTTTTATTCTGAGTAGCAATGTGCCCAGCTAGGAAGGGGGGGGAGGGAGGGCAGCTGGGTGTTGTGGTAGATAACTAAGTTCCTGCCACAGATAATTTTGGTGCAATATTCTGTCTGTATCGATGAAGCCTTACCTGCTCATAAGTAATGGCCAGTATTTTACAGAAATAATAACTGTGGATATATGATGGGTGTGATGAGCTCAATAAGCAGTTTTAGGCATCCTCAGAGAAGCTCAGGGATTGTTCTTAGGTCACAGGAGCGCATTCACAGTACCTATTTGTTCTTTACTAGAATGCTTTCAGTTACAGGAATTCAAATAAAACAAAGTTTAAAATAAAATCACAAAAACTTATGCCGTATAGAATTTAACAGAATCTTGGGGAATGTAATAGACTGAAGAAAAACTGCGAGAAATCCAAAACACGGTAAAAGGCTGTAAAAATAATTAATGGCTTCTTATGAAAGAATCGTGCACAGCATGTTTGCTTAATATAACCTCCTAAATAAGCTTTTGTGAATTTTTAGGGAGGTTGAGGAAACTTATATGCCACTTCCTGCCCCTTTCTTTGCATAGATTCTTTAATCATAAATCCTTCAATATAACTTCTCTTGATATTTTGTAGTACCATGTACCATTTGTGTGATTTTTAAAAACAGGTATATTGGGGTATAATTTACATCCCATAAAATTCACCCATTGTAAGTATACAACTCAATGATCCATGTAAATTTATAGTGTTGTGGAACCATCACCATTAGCCAGTTTTAGAACATTTCCACCTGCGTTCTCTCTATATACATTGTTTTTTTCTAGACATCTTTTAGAAATGAAATCATGGAATATGTATTTTGTGTCTAGCTTCTTTCACTTTGCCTAATGTTGTCAGTGTTTATCCACATTGTAGCATGTGTTGGAATTCATCCCTTCCAGTTGCCAGAGTATTCCATTGTATGGACATACCACATTTTGTTTACCCATTCATCAGTTGATGGCCATTTAGAATGTTTCTGGTTTTTGACTTTATGAATAATGGTGCCACGAACATTTGTGTACATACCTTTGTGTGTACAAATGTTTTCATTTCTCTGATAGATTCCTAGGAGTGAGATGGCTGGATTGTCTTGTAAATTTATGTGTAACTTTTTAAGAAACGGACAAACTGTATTCCAAAGTGGTTGTACCATTTTATATTCCCACTAACAAGAGGTTTCAGTTTCTCCATTCCCTCAAAAGCCCTTGTTATTGCCTGCCTTTTTGATTGTAACCATCCTGGTGGGTGTCTAGTGGTATCTCCTTGTGGTTTTAATTTGCATTTCCCTAATGACTAATGATTTTGACCATCTTTTCATGTGCTTGTTAGACATAAGTATATCTTCTTTAGAGAAATGTATATTCAGATCTTTTGCCCATTTAAAAAATTTGGTCAGTTGTCAAGCACTCTCTATATGTTGGTCATTGTAAATGCTCTCTATATATTCTTTTTCTTTTTTTTTTGCCCGCTCCCCCCAGTGCTCTCTATATATTCTGATGCAAGCCTTTTTATCAGATAAATGATTAGTACATATTTTGTCCCAGTCTGTGACTTGTGTTTTTATTATTTTATTTTTTTTTTTTAAGATTTTATTTATTTATTCGACAGAGATAGAGACAGCCAGCGAGAGAGGGAACACAAGCAGGGGGAGTGGGAGAGGAAGAAGCAGGCTCATAGCAGAGGAGCCTGATGTGGGGCTTGATCCCATAACGCCGGGATCACGCCCTGAGCTGAAGGCAGACACTCAACCGCTGTGCCACCCAGGCGCCCCGTGTTTTTATTTTTTTAATTGTATCTTTTAAAGTGTGTAAATTCTAAATTTTGATGTAGTCCAACTTACTGGTTTTTCTTTTATGGTTTATGCTTTTGGTGTTGGGTCATGGGACTTTAAGCAAGTTGTCTAACCTCTTCAAGCCTCTGTTATTTTGTTTATAAAATTACAGTAATAATTCTTACCTCAAAGGCAACTAAAATTACCTGATTTCTCTGTATCTATTTGGAAAAGAGGGAGGTATAAGCAGAGACTGCAAGTCCAAAGACATTCTGTTCTTTTTTTTTTTTTTTTTTTTAACGTTGGTCACCATACAGTACGCAGGCAATGAATCATGGAACACTACATCAAAAACTAATGATGTACTGTATGGTGACATTCTGCTCTTGACACTTGTTTTGCTCTTGTTCTGGCTTTCTGGGAGGGGTGGACTTGGTTTGTGTAAAAGCTGTTGAATATATCTGCTAAGCAATTTTGCTTTCATCTTCTGATTCAAGAGATCAGCTTCACAGATGGAAGGGAATAAGCAGGAGAGGGGAACCAAAATACATAGGGTTAAAAAAAAATGGATCAAGTTTCCTGGGAAGTGGGAGGAGTAGGAGGGAGGGATTATAAAGAGGCCTGAGGAAACTTGGAATAATAGATAATGGCAATAATCTTGAGTATGGTGATGGTTTCACAAGTGTATACATATGTCAAAACTTAGATTATATGCTTTAAATACACACTGTTTATTGTATATCAATTATATGAGTGAAGCTTGGTTTAAAAAAAGCCATTAGGATGGCTATTATCAAAAAACCAGAAAATAACAAGTGTTGGCAAGGATGTGGACAAACGGGAACCCTTGTGCATTGCTGATGGGAATGTAAACAGGCATAGCCACTGTGAAAAAGTTTGGAGGTTCCTCAAAAAGTTAAGTGTAGAATTACCATGTGATCCAGCAGTTCTACTCCTAGGTATGTATCCAAAGAATTGAAAGCAGGCGCTCAAACAGATATTTATACGCCAGTGTTCACAGCAGCATTATTCGCAATAGCCAAAAGGTGGAAACAGCCCAGGTGTCCATCAACAGATGAACAGATACACAGAATGTGGTCTGTCCCTACAGTGGAATTGCATTCAGCCTTGCAAAGGAATGAAGTTCTGACACATGCTACAGTGTGGACCAATTCGAAAGACATTATGCTAAGTGAAATGAGCTACATACAAAAGGACACATATTGTGTGATTCTACTTACATGAGGGACCTAGAATAGGCAAATCATAAGATGGAAAATAGTAGAATAGAGGTTACTAGGGGCAGGGGGAGAAAGGGATGGGGAGTTAATGTTTAATGGGTACAGACTGTCTGGGGTGATGTAAAAGTTCTGGAAATGGGTTGTGGTGATGGTTGCTGAACAATGTGAATGTACTTAATGACACTGCACCGTATACTTAAAAATAGTTAAAGTGTTAAATTTCATACTATGAATGCTTTACCAATATGAAAAATGCAGGAAAAGAGAATGGGTGAAGTGATACATAAGTTTAAGTGGTCATAATAAAAAATGACGAGAAGTTGACACATCAGCCCCAGGGATAAGGTCAGAAGTAGACAGGTTCTGCTTCCTTCCTGGTTCTTTGATCTTAGCACTCACACCTATCAATTATTATAAATTTATTCTCCTGTTTCTTCACTCCCTTGTTTTCAGGCACTTGGATGGGCCATGGAGAGATATAAAGTGGAAAATAAATTGAATGCATTTAGCCTGGGGAAGAGAAGATTTGGGGGAGGCCACGACAGCTGTGTTTAAATATTTACAGGGCTGTCAGGTGGAGGAAAGAGGAGTAGTCTTTGTGGTCCAGGAGACAGAAATAGGATTTCATGGGAACAGATCTTTCCTGCCTCTGGAAAAGGAATAACATTTTAGTAAATAGAAGAGTCTATAAATGAAGAAGACTCCTTTGAAGGCTGGAAATGGGCAAATAGAAGCTAGAAGATTTTGTGGAGGGGAACATTGCATTAGATGGAACATTGGGCCAGGGGTCTCTGTATTAGCATCCCAGCAGGAAGAAGAAGGAGCTTTCAGCTGGCCTTTTGAATACTATTTAATGAACCATTTTCAGAGGTGTGAGCAAGCTTGAGGGAGCCTGTAAAGGAGGTTGAGGCACCCAAGAGCTAGCACAGTGGAAAGGCCTTCCCATCGGGCTGGAAGTAGCAAAGGGAGGCAGTGCTGTCCGAGGGGGCCCGTGGAGCTGTAGAAGAGGAATCATCAACTGCTCCAAGGAGGGAGCCGCTCAGTAGGAGCTGACAGCCATAGAGGGAGCAGCCATGGGCAAAACCCTGGCATCAAGGCAGAGAAACAGCAGGGCTAGAACTTCCTGCCTGCCTTCCATCTCTTGTGCTGTCTCTCTCTGGACAAACCTAGTCAGCAGCCAGAGAGCACAAGGAGTGAAGTCATGCAGATTGTAGGGAGAGACCAACTTCCTAGGGCACTGAGCAAGACAGAGAAGTGCACCTCTGTGGTCTCTTTCTTCCATCTCAGAGACCTGCAACCTTTGAGGCTCTGATGCACTTCATTTTCGCAGCAGATAGCCCAATTCTGCTTCCCCCCCCAAAAAAAACAAAAAACAAAAACAAAAAACAAAAAACCCCCACAACTTGAAAAGACCAAAAGACCCAAAGATTGCATCTGATATTCTATGAATGACCAGTATGTCATATGAAATTAAAGAGGTGCTTGTGTTATCTGGCAATATCTATAGGGTCAGGAAAATGCCCTTGAAAGCTGAAAGATGGTTGTCAGTCAGCTAACATTTATTGAGCACCTACCTAATGCTAGGCACTGTTCTAAGTGCTCTAGATCCAGTGATGGGTAAACCAGAAATTCTTCTCTTACATAGAGGTAGGAGGCAGACAATAAAAACGTAAATAAATAATTCAAGGTGCTATCTTGGTTAAATCATGAACTGCGGGGTGCCTGGGTGGCGCAGTTGTTAAGCGTCCGCCTTCGGCTCAGGGCGTAATCCCAGCGTTCTGGGATCTAGCCCCACATCAGGCTCCTCCGCTAGGAGCCTGCTTCTTCCTCTCCCACTCCCCTGCTGTGTTCCCTCTCTCGCTGGCTGTCTCTCTCTCTCTGTGTTAAATAAGTAAATAAAACCTTAAAAAAAAAAAAAAAAAGATCATGAACGGCACCATTTCCTAGTGTGATCTTTGTTAAGTTACTTGACCTATATCTCTGTTCCGTATCTATAAATGGGGATTAACGATTATACTTGCCTAGTAGTGTTGTTATGAGGCTATAACTGGTTAGTATATGTAAAATGTTTAGATCGGTGCCTAACACAGAAGTGCTACATATAAATGTGTGTTGTTGTTATTATCTGGCACTATTAAGTACTAGATGAGAGAGGAGAGCAAAAAATGCATAGAAAAGAGAACAGTGGTTCTCGTGAGGGCAGCCATGAGGCAGGGAGCAGGAGGGCTGGTGAGTAGCATCACTGACGTTAGAGAAGAGCCAGAGGCCTCCGGGGAAAGGGCAGCAAACAGCCACCTGCGCCCTCCCGGGGTGCTGTCCATCTTCAGGGACAAATTAAATGACGCTGAAGAAAGCACACTCTTTTGGTCTGTTTAATGATAAATACAAGTCTGAGTTTTTAATGAAAATCAATGATAACTTTCATTTAAAGATAAAAAAAGCAGAAGGAAAAGATGCTTAAAAGAGGCAAAAACATATTATCTAAAAGCTCAGGCTCTGAAATCAGGCTGGTGCAAGTTCAAATCCAGCTGTGCCATTTACTATTGTCTGACCTGGGACCAGTTACTTAACCTTGTTGATGACCGGTTTCCCCTTTTGGAAAACGGAAATAATAATACCTACCACATGGGTTATTTTGAGTCTGGAATGAAATCATCTATGGTGATTGCTTAGCACAATGCCTAGAACATTCTAAGGCATCTAACCAGCACATGTTGCTCTTGCTTATTGCTGTTGTTATAAAAAGAGAGAATGAATACCTATGTATGACTTGAAAAGAGTGAGCACGGTAAAAAAATATTGATTTTTTTCTTCTTTTTTTGCTTTAGTTGCTCTGTATGACTTCAGGGTTTAAAAAGGACAATTTTTTAATTTCTTGGCCAACTCCAAATCATCCTAGGGAGGAGCATCCTCTGATGCCCTCACCAAACCAGAGCATCTGCTCATTTCTGCGTGAGCAGTTACCAACAAAAAGATCTCCAAGTGCTCAATGAAAAAGCAAAATATTATAATGATAAAATTCAGTACTTGATCTGTGTTTATTTCTTTTTTTTTTTTTTTTAAGATTTTATTAATTTGACAGAGAGAAACAGCCAGCGAGAGAGGGAACACCAGTAGGGGGAGTGGGAGAGGAAGAAGCAGGCTCCCAGCGGAGGAGCCTGATGTGGGGCTCGATCCCGCAACGCCGGGATCACGCCCTGAGCCGAAGGCAGACGCTTAACGACTGCGCCACCCAGGCACCCCTGATCTGTGTTTATTTCTGAATGATTATTTTGACATTTCAAGCTTACAAACAATATTTGATGAACTGGATATTGCTGAAGATTAATTGGAAAAATTGGTACTTAAAAATTTTATGATTTTTTTTTTCAGCAAACTCTTTTTCTGAGCACAGTCTACTCCCTGAGCAATCTTACAGTGCTAATTTTTAAAATGGGTCAATTTTGGTGATACCTGCTAATTTCTGCCCTGATAGTTTGTAATAAATCAAACTTCACAGATGAAAAGTTAAAAAAAAATGATGGGGATTCTCTTCTTCCCTCCACAAAACATTTCATTAAAAGATTTCAACTCTAACTCTTCAAAGTGACTACTCAATTATAAATCACCTACAGAGCATAAATTAATACATGAATGTCAGAGTTGTTGGTTTTTTAAATTTTTTTTAATTTCAATTTTTTTTGAGAGAGAAAGAATGTAAGCAGGGAAGGGGAGGGGCAGAGGGAGAGAGAGAGAATCTTAAGCAGGCTGTATGCCCAGCATGGAGCCCGAAGTGGGGCTCAATCTCACAATCCTGAGATCATGACCTGAGCTGAAATCATGAGTTGGTTGCTTAACCTACAGAGCCACCCAGGTGCCCCTGTTTGTTTGTTTGTTTAAATGGCATGTTCTATCTTCTACCAGGAATGAGAAGCTGCTTTTTTGTAGTTAGTGGTTTTTAGAAAATACCTCGGAATGGATCTTCACTTTTTCTCTTTTTATTCTGTTATTAAAATAAAAATTTAAAAAAAAAAAAGAAAATCCTCCTTAATTTGGAGAATGGGGAAGAAACCTCATTGATTCTTTGGGGGGGGGCGAGTTTTAGTGTGCAGCTTCGTTACTCCAGATACCTCACTATCCTTATGACGAATGAAAACCTACCTAGAAATAAAGTGCTTTTAGAATTCCTGTTCAGAACAGGCATATATTAAATTGTGGTGTGCCACAAACCATTAGAACTTTAACATGTGAAAATGAATTATGGGGGTGCCTGGGTGGCTCAGTTGGTTAAGTGTCTGCCTTCAGCTCAGGTCATGATTCCAGGACCCAAGGATTGAGCCCGCTCAGTGGGGAGTCTGCTTCTCCCTCTGCCTCCCCCTGCCCCACGCTTGTGCTCCTGTGCTCGCTCGCTCTCTCAAATAAATAAACAAACAAATCTTAAGCAAAAATAAAGACATTTCCTTTGGTTTTTCTTTTCTTATTTTCTGTTTTTCTTCCCACCCCACGTCCTCTGGGGAAAGCTTACCTCTTTATAGTGCAAGAGAGGTTTCAAATTCACTTTGAGAGGCAGCTATGTACTCTGAAAGGCAGCGTTTCCTAAGTCAGATCATTTGTTCAGCATCCCTTGCCGATCTAGTAGAAGGATTCCCCCTCAGGGATCTTTGGCTGTCATATATCTCTTTTGCAAAGTAAGCAGGCTTTTCTTCTTGAGGAGGACTCACTGGCATGAAGTCGCCGGCTTCGGTATGTATGGCTTCTTGTCTGAGTCCCCCACGCTGAGCTCCTGTATGCTCTTCCTCCAAAGGTCATGTCCGACACCGTGTCCCCACTGTGCTGGGTCAGCAGGAACACAGGATGACCATATTCATTCATCATTATTTGCCTAAACTTAGAGAAAATAATGTCCCTATTGATTTCACCCTTGGGTATCCCCTACAAACTGTCGCTATACTTACAGAGTAATTATTTGTTTTCGTGCTGGAGGCTTGTGTAAGAGGTAAAGATGGATTCTCTGCTTTTCAGTTTGGGCAGGACATTATTGAATAATGAACATGATACAAAGAATGGCTGATATTCACACAGATTATTTCAAGCATTTACAAGATCAAACATTCACTCTAGACCTTTTTTATTTTTTGTGACTTCTGTGGGTTTCCACATAACTCCAGAAGTGCTGTGCCCTCTTTTAAAAATTAAAGTAACTAAAAAGGGAAAGAAGAAGAGCTTGCATCTTCTGGGGTTTCCCCACAGGCTTTTTATCTGTTTAAACTAACAGGGATTTTTCACATATTGACATAAGCATTCATTTGCTAATTTCTTGGACATTAAACTGCATGGAGCCTTCCCCAGAATCTTGAATGGAGCTGAAATTCTTGGGTCCTCAGGGCTGCTCAAGTCCTGCATCATTCCCTGCACACATATGGTTTTTCCTCCTCTATCTCCTTAGATAAAAGTCAGTGCTGATCGCCTTAAGGAAAGAATGAGTTAAATGGACCAATATTCTAGGCCTGGATCTAAAAACCCAGCCTTTTCAGAGGCCCCATACCACCTGCAGCAGCAAGGTCATTTGCACATACATAAATAAATAAATTAACAATGAATAAATAATTTAATCCCAGCCACACAATGCCACCTTGCAGATTTGATCCTTTGCAGCTCCCAGTGAATCTGGCCATTTCTAATTCTTTTTGATAAAGTCCTCAGATCCTTGCTGACCGTCAGGCTCATTTTCTTATTGTTTTCGCTTGATTAGTTCTGTATGACCCAAGGTTGCCCTTAAAATCCACGTCTATCGTGAAGACTCCAGAAGTCCTTCTTTTTAGCGTCTGCCCTTCCCTCGCACAAAAGCCTGGAAGGTTTCTGCACTAGCTTCCTTCACCCAAGTGCAAACGCCGCTCGTTAGGGGTACAGTGTCTTTGTGGCTTCTCTACCCGTGCACTTGGGTGTGCCTGTGTCTGGTCTCCCAGGTCCCTTAGCCCTGCTAGACGCCCTGTCAGAGATAGTGCCAGGCCTCGGGGCCCACCCACTCCGTTGCCGGGGCTGTTCGTTACAGGGTCTTTCGGGAAACATGCTGGCCTTCACTGAGGAGGTGAGGGGGTTGCTTTTTTTTTTTTTGAATGGCCAGGAGGTTGCAGCCAATTCCTTGTATTCAGGCTGCACATTCTGCTTAGGCTGTGTGCCCAGAGGCAGGAGTCCTGTCGAATTCACAAGTCTCTGTGAGCCCCGCTTCTGGGCTGGGCCTTAACTGCCTGTAGCCAAGGCCTCCTACCCCAGGGTCACCACTGTCCACTCACGGGTCATTCTTTCCCCTCCTAAGGGGGGCAAATCACAGCCTTTAATTAATGGGGACCAAATTCTGATTGATTGAAAAATTCAGACTTTTTTTTTTTTTTTAAAGATTTTATTTATTTATTTAACAGAGACAGAGACAGCCAGTGAGAGAGGGAACACAAGCAGGGGAGTGGGAGAGGAAGAAGCAGGCTCATAGCAGAGGAGCCTGATGTGGGGCTTGAACCCAGAACGCTGGGATCACGCCCTGAGCCGAAGGCAGACGCTTAACCGCTGTGCCACCCAGGCGCCCGAAAAATTCAGACTTTTTAAGTCAGTTGTTCAGTATCCTTCAACATTTACAAAAAAGTTTTCCATGATTTTTAACTGTCAAGACTTGGGGATTTTCAACATTTTCTTTGTAATTTTTTTTTTTAAGATTTTAAGTAATCTCTATACCCAGCGTGGGGCTCGAACTCACAACCCCAAGATCAAGAGTCACATACTCAACCGACCGAGCCAGCCAGGTGCCCCTCTTTGTAATTTTTCTTCTCTTTTCTTCTTCTGGACCATGGAATAAAAACTCGCTATATTATGTGGGGTCTTACAGGTGTTACTTTTTAGTGACAGTGAGTCTCTTGAGTACTTAAGGGAGATGAGATGTTAATGAAAATTGTGCCACTGTATGAAAATTTGAAAACGTAGCCTCCACAACTCACATGGAAATCTGCACAAGTTTTAAAATCTTATATGTTTCCTTCTATGTGATAGAATATTAAGAATGGATTTTGATATATTTGGGTGCATTTATCTATGTTCCAGAAGGGCCGATTACCTAGGCTGAATGGTCAGAGCCCTTTAAGAATTCGGATCCATCATCTGAATCCTAAAAAGGTGAATAATCTTGGCTCCATATGAAGTCAGGATACCTTGTCAGTGAAACCCCTGAGCTCAGAAAGCTCTGGAACAGCACACTGGGGTGCGTAACGCACAGGAAGATGAACACTGACCCCAGTGACATTTCGTGCGTTGACAGTATTCCAGCTCAAATGAACCGTCAGACAGCAGGCACCGAAGTCATGAATTTATATCAGTCTGTGTCATCATCTGAACTGTTCTTTAAAAAAAGTTTCGTCCTCTGAAAGATCCATCATCTGGGGACATGAACAGCGAAGAGAAAATATAACTTCAAAATGCTTGCGTCACGAGTTTATTGTTTTCCCACGGTTAATGCTGTGGGAACACTGGGGCAATCAGCATTGCATATTACTAAGGAGAAAGGGTTGTATCTTTTTTTTCAGGGGAGGTGTATCCAGTCTTTTTGATAAGGAATCTCTAGTGGATGTTTCTGAGCTTTGTGAAGAGCAATTTATAAAAAACCAGAAGAGTTCATCCTCCCAGAAAGAAGACTGCAGCAAACAGACACCCCTGGAGTGGCAAAACTGCTACGAACACATCACACACTAAGCCATAAAAGCAATTTTAGCTCTTTCTTGTTTGGAAAGTGTTAAAGCATTAACAGTTTATGGAATAAGAGAGAGAAAGAGCGTGCACACAGAGGGAGAAGCAGACTCCCCGCTTAGTGGGGAGCCTGACACGGGGCTTGATCTCAGGACCCTGGGATTATGACCTGAGCTGAAGGCAGATGCTTAACCGACTGAGCCACCCAGGTGCCCCAGTCCGGCCTCTTTTATACTCCTTCAGCGTCACTCCCTTTTTACTCTGCTTCCTTGGAAATGGCCCTATGTGTTCTGGCTTTGTGCTCCAGAATACAGATCTGGCACTTGGGTATGAGCCCCAATGAAAGCAGGTTGGACGGTTTTTACAACCTACTTTGGTTCTGCTGTTTACACTGATCAAACTTGGCGATAAGAAATTCTTCAAGTTCAATCTTGCTCACTCAAGCTCTGCTTAGTGGTTAGGTTAGGATTTTTTGCTTGTTCAAAGTGTTTATTTGCTATGTCTCATCATCTTTGTCTACTTCTCCTTCAGAATCCCTTGAAAATGGGTGGCCTGAAGCAGGGTTAGGATATTCTTGTTTCTCATGGCATTCCTCAGTCATATCCCAATACCTCAACGTTTGTCATAGTCCGTGAACACCCATTCAAACAAAACTGTAGAAGGAACTCGACAGAAGGAATATCTCACTCACTGTTAAAGCAAACAATGAAATGTCCTTGGCCTTGTGGAGAGGAGTGAAAGGCAATGTCTGACCCATCCCTAATGTGGAACAAAGGGGGAGGATGAGTGGGAAAGTTACTGAGCTCCTTCTAGAGGCCAGCTTCACTTCCGTTCTCATCTGAACATACGGGTCCTCTTCTGGGTCTCATTTCCCTAGTGACAAGGGAGTGGTAAGCATGTCCATGGACCAAAATCCTGCCTGACCAGTAGAGGATCCCTCTGTACAGGCTTCTCACCTATGTGTACAGTGGTCAGAAATGAGGGAAACAATAATTGGGATAACCATTGGATTTGTTATTCAACCAGTGGTTGGAATGGTCAGTACTTAGCACACAAGAAAAGCCTGCCAGAGGCCATCTTTATCAGATACATTGCCAGTCACGGAGCTGTAGGGCAGGAGACAGCTGTCTACCTGGTTAAGTGTGGGGCTTCTTGTAGATTCAAGGATTGCTATTCCTTCTTGTGAGTTTACTATGTGTTTTATTGATCTTGTATATGCTGCTGTGAAGTGAATTTCTGTCACCCAGGGACTTTTTGTGGTGTTTCTCTGTGATTCCTCAAGATAACTATAATTGGAAGTTTCTGGTGAATTTTAATGTTCTATATAACCTAAATGAAACTTGGAATTTAGTTTTGAGTTTCCTCTTGTTGCAGTTGAATTAAATTAGTATTTAGAAAACAAAGCTTCCTTTATTCTTTTCTTTTTTCTTCTAGAAGTTATTTAAAATAATTAAAAACCGGGTTTCCAGACACTATCATAGAAAAAGGATTTGAAGATTTAGATGAAGCAAACCTCAGGTGCTTCGTGCAGGAAAACACGTACATTCTTTTAAAGAGGTAAGCCTTATCGTATTGTTTAAAGAGGCTCTTTTTTAAGGTCACACTGTTGCACTGACCTTTTTTCCTATGGTTTCATTTCCTTTCTGAATGTATATTTTCACCCAAGAATAAATTCTAATCTAATTTTGGAGAAAAATTGATAATCTTTTGAAGAAAATTAAATTGTTATGATTCATAATTATGCATGATTGATGCATATTTCATTTGATGGAGTTTATTGAAAGCATCCACTTTATTATAAGCAACTTGCTTTTCTGTAAGCCCTTGAAATAGTTTGAAGACACAGAAAGCTCAGTAGCCTAAAACTGAGCTGGGCTGTGTTTCTACACACATATTTATCCTAGTTGCTTTCAAAATTAGATCTCTCGTTGTCCCAGTACAATTACAACTCACGATATTTTATTTAAAGGTTTGATATTCATCCTGAAATAACATGAGGAGAGTTCCATACTTTTTGGGAAACACTGATCACAAACCAAGACAAGACTCTGAACTTTGTGGAGTTTGTAAGACATTCTGGCCACTCACCAAAATCTGTCCATTTTCCCAATGCCAAAATTAGACCCCCAAGAAGAGGTGACAGCTACTTGAAGATGTGTTCCAAGACACCCAGCTGTGATGCAGACATACTTGCCGCTAGAGTACAAGCAAAGGTAAGACCTCACATCCCTCCCTGGTCCTGGTGAGGCTGGTGAGCGGCCTGAGCCTCTGTTTACTGCTGGCCGGGCTTCCTAGCTCCGTTTGCTGTTAGGCCTCAGGATGAAAGCTGATGATGACTAGCCGTTGATTCTGACCTCCCAGGCTGAGGTTCAGAGGACAGCATGGCAGCAAGTACCAGTGTCACTTGATAGGATTTCTTCCCGGATAGGAAATACTCTGTTCGTATCTGTCACACCAGTCCTGTCCTCACCGGGAGTGACTCTAATCCCAGCCCTAAAACTCAGTATGTAGCTTCTGGCTCCCCTCACTCTTTCCCGTGAATATGGGCTATATTTCATATATCCTTTCACTATTCTGTTGTTTACAACCCACTTTTTCTTTTTCTTTCTTTCTTTTTTTTTTTTTTACACAATTGAAGCTGCTGCCCAAAGAAATTCACCAAATATTTAAAAAACATGTTTAGACAATTTAAACATAATCGTTTTAAAACTCGCTGCCTAGTCACTTAATTTTGACACATGAGAAAGATGATTAAGGGTTTGGGGCAGTGATGGGGTCTTGGGCACCTGGGGTACATTGGCTTGTTAAGGTAAGTAAGGATAGTTGGATTTGTGGGCCTGGATTAAGTGTTAGTTTGTATCAGTCTTTTATTATGAAATTGATTTTGGCCATTTTCACCTCTCATTAGATTTTTATTTTTGTTGCTTCCTTTTCTCCTTCTTTGGGTTTGACCTTGATACTGTTCAGTTTATACTTAATGCGATGATGTTTTTTTTGGAGGGGGGCAGTGGCTGGTAGTAGCGGACTTAAAAACCTCATGAGCTCCCCCTGCTGTTCCGTGGCTGACAATACAGGCCCCATTCAGTTTTAATCCCGGAGGCAAATAAGTGAAAGAATTGGAGAGCCCTTTCTGGGTTTGCTTGATCTAAGAGGCAGAAAAGTGCTTTTTAATTTCCTTCTGAAAGTTTACAAAATCAGAAAGGAAAGGAAGGCTCTTTTAGCATTTTATCCGGATTATCTCTTAAGCTAGGAAGCAGGTCTATACCACTTTTGAAAAACTGCCAACAAAGAAAGAAGGAATATATAATTAAGTCACCTCATGTCTGAAATGGGTGGGCTAAACCCGGGAGATGTGTTTTTAGTCATTTCCTTTTTCATCTATAAAGGTTTGGGGGAAAATGTTTTTAAGATAAGCCACTGATAGAATTTCTGTTGTGCTTAATTTTTTCCCTAACACTTCTTGAAATTTGTGGTTTGATTTAAATATACGCACCTTAATTTAGTGTGACTTTTCAAGCTAAAGATAATTAAGTAGCACACAGAAATCACATTTGTCAATCAGTATTTTTCATATAAATGTGCAAGTTAATAGGGTACCATACTATATCACAAATTAAAAACATCAGAAGATATGCATTCATCAGACTACAAATATATATTTTAGAACATCTGCTAGTCATCGATAGGATGGGGAGTGAAATAGGTTTCTGCCTTTGTGTAATATATAGCCTATTGGGGTAGGCATTCATGAAATAAAAATTCAGATAAAAACACAATTAAAAATTATGAGTGATTTGTTGGATATGACACCCAGAGCAAAACAACAAAATGAAAAAATAGATAATTTGGACTTTATCAAAATTTAAAACTTTTGTGCCTGAAAGGACACTATCAACAGAGTGAAAAGACAACCCAAGAATGGGAGAAAATACTTGCAAATGATATATCTGGTAAAAAGTTAATATCCAGAATATGTAAATAACTCCTACAACTCAACAACAGAAAACCCAACCCAACTTAAAAATAGGCAAAGAACTTAAATAGACATTTCTCCAAAGATACATGCAAATGGACAATAAACATACGAAAAGACACTGGACACTTACCATTAGAGAAATGCACATCAAAACCACAGTGAAATGCCACTTCACCCCCTTTAGGATGGCAATTATAAACAATCCAGAAAATAACAGATGTTGGTAAGGATGTGGCGAAATTGGCACCTCAGTGCACTGCTGATGGGACTATAACATAGCGCAGTCGCTGTGGAAGACGAATGTGGTTCCTTATACAGTTAACCACGGAATGACCATGTGATCCAGCAACTCCCCTTCTGGACATATACCCAGAAGAACTGAAAGCAGGGCTTGGGGAGATGTTTGAACCCCATGTTCACAGCTGCATTGTTCACAGTAGCCAAGAGGTGGGAGCAACCCAAGGGTCCGTCGACAGATGACTGGACACACAGAATGCGGTCTGTACATAGAATGGAATAGTATTCAGCTGTAAAGAGGAAGGAAATTCTGACACGTGAGAACATAGACTAACTTTGAAGACATTATTGAATAAGTGAAAAGAGCCAGACCCCAAAGGACAAATTTTGACTGATTCTGCTTAGGTGACATACCAATAGCAGTCAGATGCACAGACAGTAGAATGGTGGTTGCCAGGCAGTAAGGGAGGGACGAATGGGAAGTTGTTGTTTGAGTTACAGAGTTTCAGTAATTGAAGACGACAGTGTTCTGCAGATGGACGGTTGGTGATAGCTGCCCAGCTGTGTGAATGTACGGAATGCCATGGAACTGTACATGTAAAAATGGTTAAATTGGTAAATTTTATGTTATGTCTGTTGACCACAATTTAAAAGAATCATGATGAGTAATTTGAAGGGAGAAAAGCAACAGGTTTCTCCTGGATTTTTAGTGGCTAAGTGAGGGGCAGTTGAATTTAGTAGGTGGTCCGGGGAGGCATTGCTGACACTGACAGGAAAAGAGAGAGTGGGGGCGCCTGGGTGGCACAGCGGTTAAAGCGTCTGCCTTCGGCTCAGGGCGTGATCCCGGCATTCTGGGATCGAGCCCCACATCAGGCTCTTCCGCTATGAGCCTGCTTCTTCCTCTCCCACTCCCCCTGCTTGTGTTCCCTCTCTCGCTGGCTGTCTCTCTCTGTCGAATAAATAAATAAAATCTTTAAAAAAAAAAAAAAAAAAAGGAAAAGAGAGAGTGAGCAGGGAGAGTGTGTGAAGGGCCCATGCTGAGAAGGACAGCCACGCTGGGGGACAGGGGAGACCGTGGGGAGAACAGGGGTGATGAGGTGGGGGGTGGGGGGGGCGGGGCAGGGCAGGAGTCGGGAACACAGCTCACCTGCACACTGTGGTGAGGCCTTTGTACTCCACTGTGGCAGCGAGAGGTTATTGAAGTTCTTAGTGGAGGAGGAGAGGCAAATATGATCTAAACTCCATGTCAACAGGCCACTCAGACTACTGTGTGGAGAACAGATTTTGAGGAGCCGGAAGCGTAGCCTGTGTCCCGTTAGGCTGTGCAGCGTTGTGGGTGGGGAATAGTGGCTTGGACTCTACCAGGATTGAAGGACCTGTGCGCGAGTGGAAAGATGTAAGATGTGGGGAGGATTGTATGTATAGGTGAGAGGGAGGGAAGTGCCGAGGATGACTCCCTGGTTCAGTGGTGTGTCCTTGACAATGGTGTGTGACTCGGCCTGATCGGAAAAATAGGATCTATTTATTCTTCCTCGGAAAAATGAATTGCTAAGGTACTTTTAATTCTTCGAAGAACAGCGCTCCATACATTTTCGTTATGAGCATAACTGTTCTGAGCCATCCGTTACCAAGAGCAAACTTAATTTCTGACCAGCTGGATCCTAGGAAGCGATGATGACAGTGATGGGTAACTTCTGTGTTATTTTAAATGCCTCTGGGCCCAAAGTGCATTCAGAAGGTAAAAGGTGACGTAAAGCTACATTGCAGAATTTTCAGTGAGGTCACTGGAACAGTTTGAAACTTTAAAGTCGTTTTTTCCCCTTCATTATGATTGAAAGTAGTATTTGGGAAACTAATGGGGAGGAGGCTAGTGTAATCCAGTGGGGGAGGAGAGAATGTCTCCATCCCATAGTGTGGTATCAGTGAATCAACTCGGTAGGCCAGGCCAGCCTCTGCCTAAAGCAGTGAGACCAGTCGCTTTCCTCTGTGTAGGAAGAGTGATGAGTGCAGCGAGCTCTCAGGGCCCAAGGGGGTGTGCAGGGACACAGCGAGCATCTCCATGACTGACGACGGACAGCGGGAAGTGTCAGAGGGCAGAGCAGACAGCAGAGCTGGGAACAACTCTGAAGGAACCCCAGGTGAAATGCGAGGCTTACTAAGGGTTTGGTCTGGTGTAGCAAAAATGAAGTGCTTCGTTTTGTCAAAGGACTCAAACCTGAGTCTGTCCTAGGCGTCCAGCTGCAGGATATGAAAGAGGAACGTGCTGAGATGCACACGAGTTGACCACCAGCAAAATCCAGCCTCTGAGAAACCCTACAGGGCAAATGGCTTGGGCTTTCCAACAGATAAATTGTAAGGAATTGAACCGGATGGAGGGGAGAATCTGTACATTAACAGAGAATTAAAAGACTTATCAAATATTTTTAGATGAGCAAGACAAAAACTAAACTGTATTATTGTCCAGGGATGCACATTTGGGTGATAAAGCTATTTTTAAACATCGAAGTAGGGACGCCCGTGTGGCTTAGTCGGCTGAGCATCTGCCTTCAGCTCGGGTCACGATCCCAGGCTCCTGGCATCGAGCCTGGCGTTGGTCTCCCTGCTTAGCGGAGAGTCTGCTTCTTCTCTGCTCGTGCTCTTTCTCTCTATCTCTGTCTCTTTCTCAGATAAATAAATAAAATCTTTAAACATCCAAGCAAGCAAGTGATTGCTATAAAAGTCAGGACAGTGGGTACGCAGTTAGAGAACGAGGGCTTGGAACTGGGATGAGGTGACACGAGATGGCAGAGTTCTGTGTCTTGACCTTCCCGGCAGTTAAGGGTATCCGCCTTAAAATACACCGTTAAACCAATCATTTTTTTATGTGGTTATCTGCATCTTTATTTGATTTTACAATAAAAAGATTTAAAAAGGTGTTTCGTTCTTATTAGGCATGTTATTATCTTTTGTCTCTCCCCTAACATTCATGATGCTCTCACCGTCGCCACAGTGCTGTTTGGCCGTTTCCCTGGGGGATTTATCCTTGTGCGCAGGTAGTTCTCGCTCCTGGAACCACTGTCATGTTTGCGTGTTGCCTTCGTAAGGATCTGTTTTGGTGGCGGCTTGTGGTTTGACCTTCGGGTTACTTCCATGACTGTCGGTAACGCTGGTCACTTGCTGTCCAGTTTGGAAATTGGGGTTAGTTTAATAAAGATAATAATGTTTTAATTTAATAGTATGTTTTAATAGGAACAGTAAGAGACTCCATGTTGTGTTGTATTCTTGCTCTTTTCAGTTTAATCAAGAAACCAGCCTAGTCTTCGAGCTTCATCTGCTTGTCTTCTTTTTCTTGAGCCCTCGCTCTGTGCTAACCTCTGCTAGATTCTGGTGCTGAAGAGGGGAATATAATCTTTTGCCCTTTTATTTCTTTATTACTTTAATCTGGTGCCCTTTTAAAAGGTTCGGAAACAATCATCAAAAATAATGCAGAATTATAAAACTTGAGTAGACTGATACTGGGCTTCAACTCTGTAGAGAGGAATCCTGTGTAAATGCTATAAACACTGGTCCCTCCGTCTCCATTCTTGCACCAAAGACTCGGTCCACACAGAAATCAGAGGATCTTTTTATTTATTTAATAAATTCTATTTATTGAAGTATAGTTGACACACAATGTTACATTTGTTTCAGGAGTACAACATAGTGAGTCAGCAAGTCTGTACATTATGCTCTGTGCTCACAAGTGCACTCCCGTCTGTCACACACATTCTCTGTGCTGCACCTCTTAGGCCGTATTTGTTCCATGACTTCTCCCCTCCACCCATTTTGCCCTTTCCCCACCCCCTCCTCTCTGGCAACCACCAGGTTGTAGAGTGATGTTTTTAAAAAGCTTATCTGATCAAATCTTAAGACAATTCACTAGCCATATGGGCAACCATGAATTTCTTAAAAGTTGCTCTTTCATGCTTGTGAGCTTTGACACAAGATGTTCTTTCTACTTGAAACCCTCTTCCTTTACTTCCCCAAATAACTTCCTAGACTCCCTTCAGGCATCAGCTGATATGTCCCTTTCTCTGTCCCATTTGGACCATGCTCTGGACACTGCCCTCCGCCACCACCCCAGCAACCCTGAATGTTCCTTTTTAGCATTTATCACACTTTAATAGTTGCTTACCTAATTTCTTCCCCCTTAGGCTCTATAACTGCTCTCAGGCTGTCACTTGCCTTACTCCCCATTTCCTTGGTCCCTGGTATAGGCACTTAATAGGCATTGTGATGTGAATGGAGGGGGCTTTGGCAGGTGGCATGAGTAACACACAGAAGTGCCTAATGAGAGTGGGACGTAGGGGAGGTGGGACATCAGAGAAATGTCTCCAGAAGACCTCATGATGCCATCTCTAAGGGGAGGCTGGAGTATACCAGGTAAAGAAGGGAGCTGAGGAGGTTGGGATGGTGGTGGAACAACTTTCTATAAGAAAGGGCCAAGAGCATTTGCAAAGGCGGGAGAGGGCTTGACTAGTTCAGGAAGCTCCATGTAGTTTGGAAGCCAGAACTGTAACAGAACAGGTAAGTTGTTTAGATCCAGTGACCCTTCCTACTTAGTCTTAATTTGCCGGAAGGACGTTGT
This sequence comes from Ursus arctos, assembly GCF_023065955.2. Taxonomy (NCBI): domain Eukaryota; kingdom Metazoa; phylum Chordata; class Mammalia; order Carnivora; family Ursidae; genus Ursus; species Ursus arctos. Next base: position 36,178,153 of record NW_026622952.1, on the reverse strand, counting down.
TTAGAGAACTGTGCTAGAACATTGCACATCCTGGTATATGTGCCGCCCTGCTGAAAAGACGCTCCGCATGACGGGGTTTCTGGTTGCTGTCTCTGAGGTGCAATAGTTACCAGATGATCTCAGAAAGAAGTTTCCAGAATTTGGTCCCTCTCACGCTGGATTTCCCAGGAAGGCAGATTTTAACGTAATTTTGACTGGCCCATGTAAACACCTGAATGAATAAGAGTGTGAGATGCTGGGAAGGAGACATGACACTAAAGGAGATGAAAGGTGAGTCAGGTCGAGAGAACAAACACTATGTTTTATTTACTCATAAAAGAATGTACCATTTTGGGGCGCCTGGGTGGCTCAGTCGGTTAAGCATCCAATTCTTGATTTTGGTTCAGGTCATGATCTTAGGGTTGTGAGATCGAGCCCCGCGTCACACTCTGTGCTCAGCGGGGAGTCTACTTGAGGATTCTCTCTCCCTTTCCCTTTCCCTCTCCCCCTCCCCCTGCTCATGCTCTCTCTCTCTTTTTCCATCTCTAAAATAAATAAATAAATCTTTTTTTAAGTTCCATTTTTTAAAATAAAGAGAATTGTAAAATGACTCAGTTTATGTGTATACATGGACTATCTTTTAAAGGATATCTAAAAATAGTGGTAATAGTGATTGCTTCCCAGGAGAAGCACAGGGATGGCTGGAGGCGAAGAGGGGAGGGAGACTGACTTTTCACTGTTTACCCTTTTTAGTAGTTTTAACACTTTATATCATATAAATGTATTAGCTATTTAAAACTTACTTTTAAATTAGTGTGTGCATAGTACGGTTGTAAGGTAACATATCAAAAATGTTCGTGCTTTTAACTGGATGGTGTTGTAGGTGTTTTTGTATTTTCCTTATACTTTTGAATGTGTTTACAGCTTTCTGCAATGAGCATCTATTGCTTTTGTAATTAGTCTTTTAATGTTATATTATTTTTTGAAACCTGCACTTTAGAGACTGTACGTTGGGACGTCCAGCTGCCCAATTTTGAAGTCCTGGAAGACCACAACTTTACACAAGAAGAGTATTCTCAAGCTTAGATCCAAACCCTACTCTTCTAAGAAAGTACGAAAATGTTCCTGATTGTGGCAGCTGCTGCATAGAAGAAGTAGGGCTCTGGGCTGGGAAGCAAACATATTATAGTTCAAATCCCGGCTCTGCCACAAAAGAGACTGTGTGACTTAGACTCTCTGAGTTAGTCCTCATCTGAAACTTGAGGGTGATGTTAGCTCCCATAGAGGTTACTGTGGGGATGAAATGGGGCAACAGCATGGGAAAGCGCCCAGTGCTGTGTCAGGTCAGGGAAGACAACAAGGACTGCCTTTGAGGGACTGAGCTCTCTCTTAATTTTCATCAGCTCAGCTAAGGCCACCCCAAATGGTGTGGCTGCAGCTTTAAGACACAACCCCTGGCCCAATCCATCCCCAAGGTGCTCTGAACTCTATCTAGAACTTCTGCAGCTGCCTCTGTGCCTGGTACCTAACAAGTCCTAACAAAAGATGTCTTCCTTTCTTCCATTCTTGAAGTCGTCTCTAATGCAGAAAGGAAAACATGCACATTAAAGTCTGGTTCAAAAAAAAGGGAGACAATGAATTGACAAGGTAAACTTTTTTCCCCCAAAATTCAGTATTATTAATAGGTTATCAATTTCAAAGGAAATTGTTTTCGTCTGTATAACAATCTCATGCAGACTTCAGCTGTCATAGCTAAGTTAACTGGGTATAGACCATTGGCCAGGCACTGCTGCATTAACTATTCTCCCATCCTCCCTATGGGGTAGGTACTGTCATTCCATTTAACTAGGGAGCTGAGGCACAGAGCTGTTAATAATTTGTTCAGGGTCGTACAGCTAGAAAATGGTGGAGCCAGGACTCCAACACAAGCAGTTTAGCTCCAGAGCCCATGTTCTTTTTTTTTTTTTTTTTTTTTAAAGATTTTATTTATTTATTTGACAGAGAGAGAGATAGCCAGCGAGAGAGGGAACACAAGCAGGGGGAGTGGGAGAGGAAGAAGCAGGCTCATAGCAGAGGAGCCTGATGTGGGGCTCTATCCCGTAACGCTGGGATCACGCCCTGAGCCTAAGGCAGGCGCTTAACCGCTGTGCCACCCAGGCGCCCCCCAGAGCCCATGTTCTTAATCACCATGCCTCTTAGTGAGTATATTTAATGCCTCAAATAATAATGCTGTTTGACTTAGTTTAAAAGTCCAGAAAAAACATATAGACCAGAGCATCATTTTCATATAATTTTGTCAGTGTTTCTGAAGCCATTTCAGAGATTTGTAGGAGTGGGCACAGTGTTGCTGCAAGTAGGCACTCCCCTTCACCTGAGGAGAGTCAAGAGCAACATCCCATTAGAGAACAGTAGGCAGGTCTGAACGTGCTGACCAGGGGAAAAGGTCCTCTGAACTTTCTTTGCCTCTGAAATGTGGCATTCGCCATAGCCTGGCATGAGAGAGAGCTCTGTACTCCTGAGTGATGGAGGAAGTCAGCGTGCCTGATGCTGAGTCTGGGGTGGTATCAAGCAGGGAGGCCCAAGAAGTATGTGGGGGCCACAATTGGAAGACCTGAACAAGGAACTTGGGCTTTATCCGAAGAGCCCTGGGAAGGCATCGAATAGAGCTACACAGGGGAGTCTGGGATCTTTGTTAGGAAGGAATCACTCTCCTTTTACGAAGACGGCGCCGAAGCCTAAGAAGGAAGCCCCTGCCCCTCCCAAAGCTGAAGCCAAAGCAAAGCCTTTGAAGGCCAAGAAAGCGGTGCTGAAAGGCGTCCACAGCTACAAAAAAAAGAAGATTCGCACGTCACCTACATTCCGACAACCCAAGACTCTGCTTCTCCAACGGCAGCCCAAATATCCTCGAAAGAGCACCCCCAGGAGAAGTAAGCTTGATCACTATGCCATCATCAAATTCCCCCTGACTACTGAGTCAGCCATGAAGAAAATAGAAGACAACGACACACTTGTGTTCATTTTGGATGTCAAGGCCAACAAGCACCAGATCAAACAGGCCGTGAAGAAGCTCTATGATATTGACGTGGCCAAGGTCAACACCCTGATCAGGCCTGATGGAGAAAAGAAAAGATGTTTGACTGGCTCCTGACTATGATGCTTTGGATGTTGCCAACAAAATTGGGATCATCTAAACTGAGTCCAGCTGGCTAAATCTAAATATAAATTTTTTCACCATAAAAAAAAAGGAATCACTCTGGTGGCCATGTTGACAATGAATTAGAGGAAGCAAACATGGAAGCTGGACAGTGGGCGGGAAGCTGGAGGAGGACGTTGTCAGGCTGGGCTCTAGCTGCGGCAGAGGAGACGGAAGTGAACAGATTCAAGAGGTAGGAGGTAGGGGCGCCTGGGTGGCACAACGGTTGAGCGTCTGCCTTCGGCTCAGGGCGTGATCCCGGCGTTACGGGATCGAGCCCCACATCAGGCTCCTCTGCTGGGAGCCTGCTGCTTTCTCTCCCGCTCCCCTGCTGTGTTCCCTCTCTCGCTGGCTGTCTCTCTCTCTCTGTCAAATAAATAAATAAAATCTTTAAAAAAAAAAAAAAAGGTAGGAGATAAAATCAACCAGACATGATGACTGTTTGGATGTGGAGTTCAGGAGAAGGGAGATGGACAGACCAAGGGACAGTGGTGGACCAGGGGGAGGCAGAAGGTGAGACTCCCTGGAGGTAAGGAGATCTGAAAAGAAAACAGGAGCACTTGCCCTTCCTTTGCGTAAGATACCTCTGCCTACATTAAGGAGCTCCAAAGAAATCCTCAGGATAAGTGGATCCTACCCAATAAGAGAAAAAATTGGTGATGGGGACAGGAGGATATGGGTAGAGAAAGAAGGGGTGAAGGGGAGGGAAGAAACATTTATGTTTTGATATATTTATATATTTGGGGAGAAAGAGTTTATTTGTCCCGTGATCTCTCCTGCAGCTCCAGGGTGACTGGAAGACCCTATTCAGGGCTTTTTAGGAAGCTGGTGTTGATAGTTTCCCTCCCAGGACTCAGGTCAGTGCTTGGGCTCTGCAACTTGCTCCTTAATGAAGATGAGGCTCATCGTGTCCTGGCAAAGTATGATCAGACATTAGACGCAAAAGCAGACCACAAAATCTTTTTTGGAAGAAGCTTGCAAACCACAGCAAACTCCTCCTGTCCAAAATCCACCATTAGGTGCAACATAAATTCATCATATGTTCTCTTTCTCCGCATCCCTTTGTTATTACCCACAGGACTGTCCTCATAGGAAGTCATTTGATGCTTCTTGGGACCCACTGTTTCCTAAAACCCATCCTCCAAAGCATATTCAGTTTTCCTGGTGTCTCTCTCTGTAACTCCTAATTGAATAGATTTCAAAAATGTCGTCTCACTGATAAATGTTCTTTTCATGCCAAGAAAGCAGATAACACAATCCTACTTTCAGCAGTTTTAGAATTTCTAATATTTCTCTTTCAGTTTTTAATTGCATTCTAAGAAATGTTTCACTCTGAAACAGTATTGTCCCTCTGAAATTACTGATACAGCCATGAAATGCCTCCCCCCATAGCCTCCCCTCAGCACATGTGTTTGGGCCATCATCAGCCAGGGGCTCCGGCTCAGAGCAGGTATAATTCAGCTCTAATTTGACAATACCCGTGTTGCTCATGTCCTTTTGACGGAGTTGTAATATAATTCAGATGAGGTTCCATTGTATTCATGTCTACCTACCTCTTTACTGGATGTCAGAGGAGAAAGGGTTCCTGAGCTCAGGGACTCTTCACGCTTTCACAGATGTATTGTTTGTGGCCAGAATATACATTTGCAAATGACCCTCCGTCCAATTTGACTTTTTCCAGAACAACTTCTCTACACGTCCATAATTGGCTCCCCCCCCCCACTTCCCCCAGTTTTGCTGAGGCTGTTATGGGCTGTAATCATGGCTGTGCCACCTAAGTGGGATAGAATACATCCCAAATACAGAGCTGCCTTGTACCTTGTAGTCCTGAGGCTTGTGTGCGTTCTCCCTGTGGCTATCTTCTAGCATTTTTTCCCCTTCACTTTAGATTGTATTTAGAAAGAGCAATGGGGCTAGTTTTATACTCTGATATAAATATAAAATAGGAATCATGTTTATGTGGAAAATGAAGTCGTGGTGTTTAGTGAGTAGAAATGAAACTTTTATTGTAGAAGACCGCTGGGGGCACCTGGGTGGCTCAGTTGGTTAAGCGTCTGCCTTTGGCTCAGATCATGATCCTGGAGTCCCTATATCGAGCCCCACATCAGGCTTCCTGCTCAGTGGGAAGTTTGCTTTTCCTTCTGCCTCTTCCCCTGCTTGTTCTCTCTCTCAAATAAACAAAATCTTAAAAAAAAACCCAAAAAACCTTTACTGATGGACCTATAACAAAACAGTGATAGAGCTGACGGACTTTCGTTCTGTCAAACCTTGCAAAAGGTCTCCTAGAAATATTGTATTTTAGAAGTTTCATCATATTTATAAAGTTTTCACTAATAGATTTTTATTGACTCTTGCTTCTAAGCTACACATTACAAAGGAAGCCAGTCAGGAGTAGACAAAAAGTGCTTGGGTTCCCAGCTCTCTTGGGGTCCTTTTTGCTCTATAGCTCAGCCCAGAGTTCCTGCTCCATCTCCCACCCCCATTTTCTGTGGCTTCGGTGACCTTCCTACTCTCTTGCAGGCCCCCGTTCAGCATCACCCTGCCTACTGCCTCTCTTCTGCTTTGCTTCAGCTCTTCCCACTGTACAGAGGGTTTGACAAAGATTATCATGGGACAGATTTGTGGACCTTCACCATGGCTGCTGCTTATCTTCCAAGCCAACCAGAAATAGCCGGGTCCCTCGAGTTCTAACCCAGCCATTCTCTTTAGTGGGTGGCTCTTTCCTCTGGCCCCCGTTTGCCCATCCATTTGCACACTTGTACCCAAGCAGACATCCTGTGCACATGCACGCAGGTGCTCCTGGGCCCATGTCACTGGATGCACATGGGCATATGTGTGTATCTACCTTCCTAGCTGCACACATATAGGCCCCCAGGTTCTGGGGTTTCAGGCTGTCGGATTAATGAGTCATTTTTTCCTCCTCTGTGTGCTCAGAATCATTTGAGATGTAGATGTAGGTGTCAGGTGGAGATACAAATGTTTTGTGCTGATCAGAGGATGCGCCTTCTGTGGGTGCACAGAGGGGCTTGCAACACTTGACCTTAAACTTAAACTTATCCAGAAGAAGTATAGCAAGAGCTAGAAATCTGCCAGCCAGCCTAGTAGGGATGCTTGCTTGCTTCCTGTGGGCAGGTTGGCAGCCAGAGGGAGAAAGGGCTTCCGTGGCCAGCTGTGTGCTTGGGTCAGTCTCCTGAATACTGCCCTTGATGGCTGCAGAACAGGGAGGGACAGCCAGGGATCCCCCCTCCACAAGGCAGACACACACAGAAACATTCTTATGCCAGTCCCCCGACACATGGAGAAGCAGATGGCAGGAGCCAAGCAATCGGAGAGGTAGGGAGAATGAGGACTGAAGGCCAAGTGAGCAAGGGAGTGAGCACGTGGGACAGGGTCCCTCCAGGGCACAGCTTTACCCGAATGGCAGGGTTGAGTCTGGAGCCAGCACCGGAGCAGACTGGTGGAAAAGAGGACAGAGGAAAAGTTTGCAGACAGATGAAAGGTTTGCGTGGGAAAAGGGTGGGGGGAGGGGGATGTTGAGAAAAACATAACACTGGCCTAGAAAGTGTACTTAAGGGGTATTGAATGTGTTTGTGTACCCCATGTTCCAAAAAAGAATTTGCAACAGACAAGATTTGTGTGTTAACAGACGGTGTGTAATTGGAGAAAGAATGTGGGAATGTAGATATAAGAGCTGTCTCAGGATAACATGGGCCAGCTTTCTGCGGAGGGGAGAGTGTGAGAGGTGGGTGCACCAAGGTTATCAGGGGGGCTCTGATTATCAGTCAGAACTGGGATAAGCACCCACAGCCCCCAAATTGACCATGGGCTGGAATTAGAGCTCCCTAGCCCCACTTGCCCTATAAATGGAGGGTATTGCCTTGTTCCAGAACAAGGCTTGGGGTTTAAGATTTGTTTTGTGGGGTGGGGGTGGGGGGTGTCAGATTTTTTTTAATGATTGCCTTGACATTTTACTTTTACTTTGAGGTGGCCCCAAGGATCTGACTCTTTGGGAGAAAGGAAGGAGTACTAGATAATTATTATTATAATAGCTAACATCTATTGAACATTCACTATGGGCCAGACACTGTCTAGAGTGCTTTGAATGTACCAATTCACTTAATCCTCCTATCAACCCATATGAGGTATATGCACTTTTAATATCTCTATTTTACAGATGATGAAACAGACACAGAGAGGCTTAGCAATTTGTCCAGAAGGCACACAGCTATTGCGCAGAAGAGCTGAAATGCAAATCTAGGTAGTTTGGCTCCAGAAGCCACACTCTGCACAACTAGTGGTGTAGAAAAGAGGGTAGAATCTGGGTCAGCCCAGTCCTGGATCTTTCTCATGTGAAAGGAGCACAACCCCCGTCATGTTAGTTCTGAATTCAAATCCTGGATTTGGGGTCTGCATTTAGCTGGGCTCTCAGGAAGTGTTAACTGCCTTAACCACGCAGGGCAAGCACTGTCTCCTGCTGCCAGACCACGAAGTGGAATTTCTAGGCAAAGGCAGAGCCATTGCTACGCCTGACAACCTTCAGAATGTACGTAGATTACACCGCATATTTCCAGTTGGGTGTACCAGTAGTTTCTGGTCTCTGCCGCAATGGGGAGGGGTCTGAGGACCGGAAACAGGAGGTCTAGGGGAGATGCAGAATTCTGAGAGGCTCAGCACTGTTAGGCAGTTCATTCAGTCATCCCACACATGTTTATTGAGCACCTACAAAATGCCGCAGGTTGCCTTATTTTCCTTGGTGTGTTACTGTAAGCAGACACCCATTACCAGGTTCTTAGGATTTCCATACTTCTGTGGGGTCAGTGAAGCTCTTACATAGCTGCTCCTCCAGCTTTCTTGCCTGGTATGTAGTAGCCCAGACTGGAGGGCCCCCACTGATACATGGACTGTGTTTGTTCAATAACGCTTGGAAGCACAAGTGAGCTCTGTATTACCACCCTTTCGGAGGGGCGGCTGGAGAGCCTGGAAGTTCCTACTTCTAGCCCTACAGAGCCACAGGGACCGACCCAAAGCACCAGCCATCAGCTTTGTTCCTCAAGCCTCTGGAGAAAACCTTTGATTTCATGGGGATGATTATTTTTATTCTTGCCCACTCAAGGATGAAGCCCAAGAAACAAGAGGTTGCCCCTTTCAGAGGCATCACAATGGGTCACCTCCAGCCAAACCCACTGTTTTTTGTTTTTTGTTATTTCTGGGTTTGGTTGAGCCTCTCTTGGAAACCATTACTATACAACTTACTTAAAAGAAAGAGTGGAGGGATTGGGCATAAGAGACTCAGACAGAGGGGGGAGGAGATGGGGGTTTGGGATGGGGAGGCTGGGAGTAATGTGTTGTCAGAGAAAGTGCAGGAAAGAACATTTTAAAGTCACAATCTGATTTGAATCAATTCCATTTTGTAGTGACATTTTTAATCTTTTGCAAAGTTAGACTATTCCAAGTTTGACTTTTGGCCAAGCCTGCAGAATTGGAACTTAGGATGAAGGTTTCTGAAAAAGACACAACACACACACACACACACACACACACACACACACACACACACACACAGAGGGGGGGGGGGATGGAGGGAAAGGGGAGGGAGACTTTTATCCTAAAGTCATTGTAAATCCAAAGCAGGGTTTTATCCTCCACAGTTAAATGAGAAAGAAAAAAATCAAGAATACCAACATTTGAGGTACAAAGACTGTCATGGGCCAGTGGAAGTTTGCAAAATTATATGTAAATGACGAAAGTTTTTACTGTGGTGGCCCTGTGCATTCCCAAAGCTAATCCCAAAGAGAAAATCTACTTAGTAAAAGAAAGTTTTGTCTAATTTGGTTAACAGTTGAGAAGTGACAAAAATGCTGAATATATTAATAATTTATATTTCCAGGGTAACACTATATCTTTAATGCTTCAGTGCCAAAGGGAATTCAGATTGGCTTAATGCTCAGCGAAAAAAAGCCTGAAAGGCCTTCTTCATATTCTGTATCCAGCGCTGATGAAAATGGGTGTAAGACATGTGTTCCAATAATAGGCACCATGCATTCTCCCATTTCTGCATAATTCACTTGCGTCCCATACCGCGCAATGTATATTTGTGATCCGGAAGGCCTCCTGGCCTGACATTGGCTTTCAGGCTCCAGCCCTATCAGTTGGTAAGGGAAGGAAGTATTTGCATCTCACATTTTATAGGTAAGTATTGTAGTGACATGGAGTATATGTTAGGGCAAGAACTCCTTATTTGCAAGACCTTTTCTAAGGGTTCTAGATTTCCCCTGCCCCCTCAATGCACATTTAAATTTCACTTTATGGGCAATGTAATGAAGAGGGTTTCTTTTTCTTTCTTTTTTTCTTTTGGCCTGTCTGTATAAATCAAGTTTGATGGTTTACAAATTGCAGGTCATCCTATTCCGTGACCTCAGTAAATAGTCTAGGTCAGAGCTCCCTTACACCCTGTCCACAGAAATGGAATAAGTTAATTTATTGTCCTCCAGCTAATCGGGGAGAACACAAATCATTGTCGTTTGGTTAAATGGCCTCTGGAAACAGGAAAACCTGCTACATAATTTCGAATTATTTATTTAAAGGGTATCAGAGCTAGGGAATAAAAAAGGAAATATAGGAACAAAGGGGAAAAAATCAAGGAAGGAAAAAAATTTCAGTCACCACAAACACATTAGCCGTTTGGATACCTTGTTCATTTTACCGGTTTACATAAAACAATAGCAGGCTCGTTTTGCTATTTGGGCCTTTAAAAAAACATGACTTTTGTTTGCTATTCTAAGTGTATCGCTGTGTTGTGGGTAGGGCACAGATCCAATTAGAACTGAAAACCCTAATCTCCTAAAGATGACTGGACAAGCGTCCCCTGGGCCCTGAAAACTCCACACGACGTACAGGGTTGAGCAGAAGGTTAAAATCCAGCCTCCCCCGGGAAAGGGGGAAAGGAGGCTTTTTCTCCTTGGGCCCGAGAACCAGAACAGACTGCCCAGCGACCGACCCCCTACGGTGGCGGATGGTGGGGATCTGCAGAGGGAACCGTCCCCCGGAGAGCGCGTCTCCTGACCCGGTCGTTGCCGGCTGCTCACCCGGTTGCCTAGCGTCCCTGAGGCTGAGCTGATCTGTGCGTAAAAAGGCAAGGCAGGCTTCCCTGAACCCTCCCGCGGCGCCAAGTAGCTGTCATCCTAAAGTAATAAACTTCGTCGTCTGTTGCTTTTGAGCCGTAACTCAGAAGTTACCTCCTGTTTTGTTTTTCGGAGACGTGTTAGAGCTGTAAACTTAGTCACGCGTGCCGCTGGCCTGAGTCGCGCCGCTCTCCAGGCCAGCCCGCGCGTGGTGCGCGCGCGCGCCCCCCGGCCTGGTCTCGCGGTAGGAAGGGCGCCCAGGTCGCAGCGGGCACAAGTCCGCTAAAGCCAGTGTGGGGCGGGTCCTTGGCTTGCATTTTCTCAGAGTCAAGGGCCCAGTTCTTCTTCGCGCGCCCTGCTCCGAGGCAGATGCCCAAGGTGCGCACCTGTCGGGTGAGGGTCTGGAGCCCCGAGGGAGCCACGACTTCTCTCCCCGAAGCGAAGCTCCATTTAGCCTTTCCTCCCTCCTCCTCAGACCCGGCAGCGCCCCCTGCCCCCAAGTACTGAAGAGCATCACCTTGGCCCTATCGGACTCGCGTCCTCGGCACCTCCAGGGGCGGTTGTGGAGGAGCAGAAGGTAACAAAGAAATCCATCTCTTGGTCTTTACCAGAAATCGTTTATTGCCAGGAGGGAGATCCTTCAGAAGACTAATTTGCTCGCGGCCTTCCCCCACCCAGGGGAATTTTGTTGGCACAATATTTACACCTGTACAAAATACAGTGTTTCTCCTAAGCAGCGTCCGACGCTCGGAGAAATCTGCAGGGAGAGGCAGCGTCAGAGCACCGTGGGGTGCTGGGAGGGGTGCAGGTTGAGGGCGTTGGGGTGGGCGTGGCCGATCAGGTTGAGGTAGTGCCGGTCCAGCCCCTGCACGGGCGCCAGGAAGGGGCTGTGCTGTTGCGCGGGGCTCGGGAGCGGCACGGGCGCGCTGGGCAGGTAGGGCAGCGCCGGGCTGCGGGCCGTGCCGTGCGGCCAGGGGAAGGGCCCGGGGGCAGCGCCCTGCGGGAAAACGGAGGCCTCCCCGGGGCTGTGGCCTGCGAGCTCGGGCCCCGCTGGGTGTAGCTGATAGGAGAAATCTGGCTCTGGAAGCGAACCTAGCGGCTGGAAGGCAGGTTCGGTGCCCAAGCGGGCCTTGGACTGCAAGAAGGCGAGGATGCGCGCGTACTTGGTGTCCTTGGTCTCCATCCGCTCCACGGTGGTGAGGTAATGCACCAGGTTCTTCATGCACTCGTGGTAGCCGTAGTGGAAGTAGTTGGCAAACTCCGCTAGCAGTTCTGCTGGAGGGGCGAGTCAACCCGCAGAAAGGAAAAAAAAACAAAACAAACAAAAAAACCGTGAGCAGCCCCTTCCCCACCGGGAGCCCGAGGTGGGTACCAGGCACATCCCTCCCATCAAGTTTTCTGGCCGGAGTTCCCATTTGAGGCCTGTCCTCTCTTACCCCAGTCTGGAGACCGCAAAAGCGCAAGCAAACGACCCCACTCTTCCCCACCAGAGAGGAGGCGACGGAAACAGCATCCCTAGAAACCTGTCCCCCCACCCGTCCGCCTTTGCTTACGTGGAACCTCGACCCCCCCCCCTTCGGCCGCATCCAGAGTGGAGACCTCTAGTGAAGGCCTTCACTCCCACCCCCAAGTCTCTATGCGAACGCTCCCTGCCCAGGTTCCCCTTTGCCAAATCCGCGCCCACCTTTTTCCCTTCCCCGAGGAAAATCAGCGGAGTGCAGGGCTCTCAGGTACTGAACGGTCATCTCGAGGATCTCCGCCTTCTCCAGCTTCCCGGAACTCTGCAAAAGGAGGAGGGGCTCCTCGCAGCGACCCAACGGGCGCAAGCCAACCCGGGCAGGCTGGGTGCACGGTTTTATCTGGAGCAGCTAACAGGGCGCTGCAGTGGATCTGCGCAAAGGGCCGCCTGGTGCTCACTCGGCGCTCGGGTCCCCAGGGGCAAGAGCCCGCAGGAAAGCCCCTTTCCGTCTCCAGACTCCTTGCACCCCTGCCGAGAGTGGCAGCAGAGGATCCCCAGCGCCTGGCTCTGTAAGCTCGGCCTCTGACATTACCTGCTTCGCCAGGGCCATGGGCACAGTCTTGCCCAGCTCGTTCAAGCAGCGGTTAATCCGGTCCCTCCTTCGCTTTTCTATCACTTTGTGGGAGACGGGGGTTCTCTGCGAACAGAGGTTTGTACGTTTAGGATAGTGGTGCCCAGGGAGTCGTCAAAGGCATGGCTGTAGCTGCGTGTCAGCCGTCTTCCCAGCCCTCAACGCTGCCCAGGGAATCCCCCCGGAAGGGCTCCCTGCTCCTCCACATAAGGGTCAAATGAGCTCTGCCCTCTCACAGCCAGGCTGGTGCGCTCCTCTTCCAGCCGCCCTACCCTCTCCAGCCACGCCGTCAGGCTGAGCGCCAGGCACTGGGGAGGTGGCCACCAGTCTCGGGCGTGGGCTCCTCCGGAGTTGAGCAGTCTCCTGTCTCTAACCTCATTCCCTCCCAAACCACTCAAGATTCCTCCGCACGAGAGTCGCGTGTGCCGCGTCCCTGCCGTCGGTCCAGCCAGGTGGCGGCTCGGGGAATCAGACGCCCCCACCATCAGGGCGCAAGGGCTGTTTGGGCTCAGCCGACTCACTTTGCGATCCTTGAGCTTGTCTGACATCCTGCTCTACGCGCCCTCGGGAGAGGCGGTGGCGCGAGTCACCCGTCCACTTTCCGCCTCGTGTGCCTCCTCGAGTGTCCCAGGTAGACTGCAGCCTCCCAACTCCGAGGGACTGCCTTATAAAGCGGTCATCTAGGGCTCCAAGTGCATTCACGAGTTGAATTATTCCATAGGATTAGGGGAGCTGCGTTTGGGGGATGTATGCATTCAAGATCAGTTTTAAAGAAGTTAAAAAAAAAAATTAGCAGCCGAGGGGGGCGAGCTGGGGGCAGATCAGCTTTGTTAATCCACGTGGCCCTTCAAAGGACACGTGATCGGCGGGGGAATAACATTTGCATGGCAACAGCCCGGGCGGGAAAAGGAGGCGGTAAACTGGAGCCGGCGGGCGAGCGAGCGCCTGCAGCAGCCGCAGGCGCAGAGCGCCGGGGCGCAGCGGCCGCGGGCACCGGGGGGCGAGGATCCTCACAAAACAGTGTCGCCTCCTTTAGTCCCACCGCTGAGTCTCACACGATTGCCTGTTTACAAATCCCAGCAAGCCCGCAGTCCCAGCGCCGAGTGCGTTTTAAAGCCTGTCCAGAGTCATTAAAGTAATTAAGTAAGCCTTTAATAGGCTGTTCCGCCGGGTTCAAGGGAGAGCTCTTGGAGACGGAGGCGCCCCGTTTGTTCCCAGGCTTTTCTCACACGACTTGGTGACACGTCCATCTCCCCCCTTTTTGTTTACACCGCTTTATTTGTCCGGACATCCCGGCAGGTGTGGGGCTACGGCTGGCACACGAGGCTCCCGCCTCGCCTCGCCCCTCCCGCCGGTCTTTGGCACGCGACGCTCCCCCCTACTCCCTGACCACGTCGCTTGCTTTCTTCCCCCCCCCCCCCCCGGGCTCTTTCTTCGCGGGGGGAAGAGGCTCAATTTGTAGCCTATTATCCTACACGAAAATGTCCATTGAAAAGTATGAATAGTTTCATTGGGCTAAATTTTAATAATGCCAGAGGGTGGGGGAGGAGAGACAGGCAGGCGTGTGTGTATGTATGTGTGTGCGTGTGTGAGTGAGGGGGGGTGGGAGGATGGGGGGGCAACACGGAGAAGAGTGGGCCGAGAAGAAAAGGGGGAATGCAGCTGGCCCAGGCGAGCATTATACGACGTCACCTGCGAGAGGGGGCGCCTACAGACCCCTATTCATTTGCCTAATTTTGGTCAATTTAACAAACTTCAGGAGAAATTATTGTGGCTTTGTCAGGGAGGGTGAAGCCTTCTGATCGAATTAACAGCATGTTTTGATCCGGTAAATGTCATTAGAAAGGGAGAAACAATCGCGCTTAGAGTGCTCTGAGTAATGCGCCCAAGTGGAGACGCCAAAGCGCACGGCTCACAAAGGGAGCAAGTAGCTGCCACAGGGAACTTTTGTACCCGCCCATCGCCCAAGTTTTGACACAAAAAGGCATTATTTCATACTTGAATACGTTTAATCCAACGATTGTCTATTTTCTGCAAACATATTTTCACAGCATTGTTAACTTTTTATGTCCCCCTTTCGCGGGCGCCTTTTCTTAACGTTTGGGGGCGGGAGAGCGCAGACACTTTGGGCATCAATATTTGTCACTGAAAAGGGCTCCGTGAAGTTAGGGAAGTTGATCTCTTTTTTATGGTTTTAGAGAGCGAATATATCGGGGGAGGAGGAGGGAGGGAAGGCACGAACAGAAACTAGGAAAGAAATTTGCTGGACGGGCCGAGGGGAAGGAGGGGGGCAGCGGCGGCTGGGAACTCTCTCCGCCTCCTGCGCCCCTGCGGGCAGCCTGGCCAGCGGCGGGGGCCTCCTCCCCCACCCGCAGGGCTCGCTCGCGTTTGCTGCCTCGGACCCGCACACCGGGGGCTCCAGGCGTGCGGGGTAGAGGTGGGGTGTGAGGTTTCTTGCAGATGGAAACTATAAGAATGGTGTTTGTTTTACGACCTGCTCTAGAGCTACTGAGCTCACTTTTTCCTCATCTGTTCCATCTGAGAACAACCGACATCTCTCCTTCCCAGCTTTTCTGCCCCCCACCTTGCCTAAATTCTCTCTACTCTGCTGGGCTACGGCAGGGCCCGGGCTCTCCCTTTGGGTGTCATTAGTCCTTGGCAGAGGTGGCTAAGGAGGAGCCTCGCTCACTGGTAGGACCTAGGGGACTGCTAGGGCGCAGAGGCGGGCCTGGGGTGCTGGGCCTTGGGGAAGAGAGCGGCCCACCCGCCATGGCCTGGGAGGTGTGGGGCTCGGTAGGCACCACGCACCCTTAGGGTGTCCCTTTGCCGACTTGCTTTCAGTCTGGTCAGGACGTTTCTCTTCTACATCGCGCCAGATTGGACACGACCTGCACCCTTCCGCAGGTCGCTCTGCCAGCCCCGGGTGCCCTCTCAGGGGTTGTCGATTTCAGTATATTCACTCGCACACAAAGGGATTTAACAGGAACCCTTATCATCCAAATTAACTAACGTGAATGGGTAAAAGGGAGTGCGCACACTTCTCACCCCAGCCCACCCCCCCTTTAAGCCAGCGGACTAGGCGTTGATCCTCTTACTGCTGGTGTTAACCACCAGCTGCAGGCACCTTCCAAGGCCAAATTTCATTCTGTGCAAACTGTTTAATTTCTCATGTTTGCTCGCAGAGCGGGGCTCCGGGGCCTGCCCAGGGCTGTAAGTACCTGAGTGTGGCTTGGCTGGGGGTCCAAGTGAAGGTGGGTAGGTGGGTGGAGGTGGGGTGCAGGCGCGCCCTTCCTTACCGCGTCTTCCAGCGGCTGCAGCCCTTTCTGGGAGAGGGGGAATGCCTCACCCGGTTCAGGTGAGGCAAGGACTGTATTCTGCCCCAGCCTGAAGGCTCCAGTCACCTGTCAGAAAGTGGGGCACCTGGACCCTCATGGCCGTCTTCTCTTGTATCTTTCTCCGCAGGATGGTGATAAAGCCTTCCCTGATCTTTACCTAATTCCCACCCAGAACCAAGCAGAGTCATGATCTGTGGGGGCTGGAGCCCAACAGGTGTTCACATCCCAGCTCCACCCCTACCAGCGGGGCCAGACTTTGGGCTGGGCCTCAGTGTCCTCTTCTGTAAAATGGAAACAATGAGTGTATCTACTAGGTCGCAAGGTGGCCACTGAAATGAAATAAGTAAATATAAGCAAGTCACCTAAAATAAGACTGAAATACTCAATTCATAGTTTCATTTTGCCTAGAAGTCTCTTCTTCAGTGGCTCTCATGTGGTAGTATTTTTTGGGGTCTGTGCCCTTGTGTGATATTTTCATTCATTTCATGGTTGTTGTTGTTTGTTTGTTTGTTTTTCTTTAAGAAAGCTTCCCTCTCCTGAAAAGGCCACAGTACTTTCTCCTGAGGTTTGTTAAATTGACCCAAACTGGACACATGATTGTGGCGGTAGATGCCCCCTCTTGCAGGTGACATCACTTGGTGCTTGCTGGCCTGCGGGGTCCTCTCTGTGTGTGCGAGACTGAAAAAGCCTCTAAATGCAGAAGCTTCTTAACATCAGAGTCATTTCAAATGGCTCAAACACTAGCAGCAAAGCAGAACTAGGAAGACTACTTAGAAATTAGACAATGCTAATTAAATTAGTCTGCACTTAGACTCCTAGTATCTGAAGACCTTTGTTGGAGAATACCACAATCCCAAGCAGAATATGTATGTTATTGTTGTGAATATTGCTCTTTTTTAAAAAATTTATTTATAGAGTTGACCCGTAGCTTCCAAACACTGAAAAGATGGATTCTTTTGGGTTTCTTCCCAATTCTAGAAACTGAGGATTTATGGATTTGGGAAGGGGAAGAGGAAATGAATAGAGAAAAATGTAGTGAGTATTTGGTAATTTCAGCCAAATTGCTCTAAGACAAAGTGTTCTGGGTGATTTCAAATTTCTCCCTCCAACTCTCACCTTTAAAACTCAAAGCAGGTTTTTCTAGTTTCATTAATGGGACTGGGGATTTAATCAAGTGAGACAATGTGAGTCTTGCCAG
This sequence comes from Ursus arctos, assembly GCF_023065955.2. Lineage (NCBI taxonomy): Eukaryota > Metazoa > Chordata > Mammalia > Carnivora > Ursidae > Ursus > Ursus arctos. The sequence continues at coordinate 36,161,237 of NW_026622952.1, read as the reverse complement.
AGAGCAGAGAAAACACAGCTCTGGCTGCCCCTACTCCATTCCTGAGGTACCAGCAAGACAAGAGATGAAGGGAATCGAATTCCTAGGCTCTCTTTCTGAAGTGAGTAGCATCACGGAATATGGGGTGGCAGGATGTTTCCTCTGAGAGGAGCCTGAAAGACCATCAAATCCCACACACCATTTTACTACGGGAGAGTCTGAGGGGCTAGGAGGGGACCTGATATTGTGCGGTGGTGCCCAGCAAGCTGCTGTCTCAAAGTGTTCCCCCGTTTGTTGATTTGCTGTGTGCCCTCCAGGGCCGACTGCTCCAGCTTCCTGGCTGTTACTGTGCAGGAGAATCTAGTCAGGGACACTGTGATTTGGCACTGGCAAGCATTCTGCAGGACATCCTGCTGCCTTTGGCTGATGTGATTGTTGTCGGAGGCATCAGCTGTGTCCGTGAGCCTCCTTTATGTGCTCCTGCTTCTCACAAGTCCTGTGATGACAGCATGGTGAGCCCTGATAGGAGCCAGAAGCTGGGAATACCCAGCAGGAAAGGTCATATCCCATGGGCCGGTACTCTAAGACAGGAGAAAATATTCTATTGATGGCCCCAGTCCAGTATCCTCAACACAGCGGTCACTACCAATGCCTATTCTAGCAGGCGTGCATCAGGTATCCTCTTGGGCTGGCAACTTCTCTGGACTTTTCCTTACTCAGCATCCCCGATTCCTCACCCCTCTCTGATGGCCAGTAGTATTCTCAACTCAGTGATGGGATCAACAGGACATGTGTGGCGGGGACAGTGCCTGTCATGCAACCTGGCGAAGATGAGGAGGGCCAGGGAACTGCAATCTCTCCAACCATGAGGACACACACAAAGGTGTTGCTTCATCTGGAAGGAGTCCAGGGACTTGGGAAACCTGTATTCATCATAGATTTCCCAGGGCTTTGTCCCTATCTGCTTTGTTCTTGTCTCTGAAGCACTTAGTTCTTTGCTTTCTGTTTCTAGATACAGTACCTGACAGTCTTTGCTGAACGGGGGCAGCGGCTCTGAAACCACACTTGCTAATTAGCACCTCCCTTTATCCAGATGTGTTTCAGCTTCTCTACCCTTATGGAAATCTTGACACGTCACACCTGCTACTAGAATCTGATGCCTTCACAAATTGGTTTGTTTTTGTTTTAAGGAAAAACAAAGTGCTCTAATCCCTTGCCACTCAAACGTTCTTCTCACCCCAGCCGCGTCCTCACCACCTGGGAGCTCATTAGAAATGCAGACCCTCAGGCTCCGCCCCTGTCCTAACTGAATCAGAATCTGCATTTGAACGAGATCCTCTGTGGACGCCCGAGTTCCAGAAGCGCCGCACTAGCTGAAGCTGGAGGCCCCATTTGGTATTTAACAACTGATGGTTACCTGATGGGCAGATCCCAGGTAGGAAGGGCCACCCCGGAGCGGCAGCGGCGGAGCAAAGGTAGTGGAGCCTTCCAGGCTATCCTAGGTGGTACGAATTAATTGCATAGATTGAAAGGTTTCCCATGAACAAAGGGGGCTTTGTAGCTCTGCTTGTCCAGATATTCTATAGGGCATTTGCAGTACTTTCCTTAAGTACTGTCTCCTGTACTCAATGATTTCTTTCCTTCTTGTCTATGTAGTACTTGAAAGTAGCTGATGCTCTCAAATGTCGTTTTTCAACATTGTGTCATTAAATGAAGCAAAAACTGGGAGAGGAGCCCTGAGGAATTTTTGACGTCCATGCTCCAGCTAATTCTATAGGCAGTCTCTCACAGGACCCCATGTTGTCCTATTTTACCCTTTATTTCGGACTTTAAAAAGAACTGTAAGACTAGGGGGAGTGTAAACATAACTATTGAGAAATAATACCTTTAGGGAGATTGCAGGAGAGATGAGGCTGTTGTTATCCATATTTTGATGTTAACATTGCTTAGAAAAGTTGTGAATGGTGTCCCTTATGGGCTTTGATTATTCTAGGCAGCTGGCTTTCTTTTGGGTTGATAATTACAGCTTTTTGCTCTTGGTTAACTTGAGTGGCCATCCAGAAGTTACCCCTGAGGAGCTTTGGCTCTTTCTATAACATGAAGATTTCATCTGTTCTACGGGGTAAATTTGCACAGAAAACTAGAGGTGTACGTTACTGAAAATAAGAAATTATTGTAAATTACAATACATGACAGAGAACTTGGGGAAAAGATTCAGGTTGGGGAGAAATGTACATTACAGGAATGTTAATAACAGTTCCATGGTATGGGCTGTAATCACAGAGATCTGAGGATGGGTCACCTGATCCAATCAGTTCCTGCAGCTTGGCTCCTCCCCTTCCTCCCATTCCTCTTCATTAATTCGCCACCAGATCCAGCATTCACTGTGTGCCAGGCATTGGATGGCGTGACATCGGAGCCACTGAGAACAAATGTAGGGTGCTTGAAGACTCCATAAGTTCTCATGTGTCAAAAGAAGGACCCTACTATGGGGATAGCCCTTAAGGGCAGACCCTCATTTGAAATTTGCCTGTTTGTTGACCCCCTCCCACCCCCCAGTTTGTACCCCACTGCTTACAGTTTTAGTCCACTCTATTTCTTTACATTAGTCTTACCAATGAGACATGAATTTGAGGAATTTTAGCTTTTTTGCAATGGGTTTGCCGCCAGAACACAGGTGTTTTGAAAACCACCGCTCAACTTAAACCAGAATGGGAAAGGAAAAGACTCACATCAACATCGCTGTCATTGGACCCATAGATTCAGGCAAGTCTACCACTACTGGTCATCTGATCTACAAATGTGGTGGGACCAACAAAAGAACAATTGAAAAATTTGAGAAAGAGGCTGCTGAGATAGGAAAAGACTCCTTCAGGTATGCCTGGGTCTTGGATAAATTGAAAGCCGAACGTGAATGTGGTATCACCATTGATATCTCCCTGTGGAAATTCGAGACCAGCAAGTGCTATGTGACCATCACTGATGCCCCAGGACACGCAGACTTTTTAAAAAACATGATTTCAGGCACATCTCAGGCTTGCTGTGCTGTCCTGATTGTTGCTGCTGGTGTTGGTGAATTTGAAGCATGTCTCTCCAAGAATGGGCACATCCATGAGCATGCCCTTCTGGCTTACACACTGGGTATGAAACAACTAATTGTTGGTGTTCACAAAATGGATTCCACTGAGTTGTCCTACAGCTGGAAGAGATACAAGGAAATCATTAAGGAAGTCAGCACCTACATTAAGAAAATTGGCTACAACCTCAACATGTTAGCATTTGTGCCCATTTCTGGTTGGAATGGTGACAACATGCAGAAGCCAAGTGCTAACATGTCTCGGTTCAAGGGATGGACAGTCACCCGTAAAGATGGCAAAGCCAGTGGAACCACACTGCCTGAAGCTCTGGATGGCATTCTGCCACTGACTCGTCCAGCTGACAAGCCCTTGTGTCTGCCTCTCCAGGACGTCTACAAAATTGGTGGTATTGGTGCCGTCCCTGTGGGCCGAGTGGAGACTGGTGTTCTTAAACCTGGTATGCTGGTCACCTTTGCTCCAGTCAGTGTTACAGCTGAAGTCAAGTGTGTTGAAATGCACCCTGAAGCTTTGAGGGAGGCTCTTCCTGGGGACAGTGTGGGCTTTAATGTCAAGTACGTATCTGTCAAAGGTGTTCGTCGTGGCAGTGTGGCTGGTGACAGCAAAAACGACCCACCCATGGAAGCAGCTGGCCTCAGAGCTCAGGTGATTGTCCTGAACCATCCAGGCCAAATCAGTGCTGGATAGGCACCTGTGCTGGATTGTCACAGAGTTCACATTGCTTGTAAGTTTGCTGAGCCAAGGGAGAAGATGGGACCATCTTCCAGCTTTTTTCCAGAATGATGATCTAAGTTCTTGACATCTGGTGATGCTGCCATTGTTGATATGGTTCGGGGCAAGCCTGTGTGTGTTGAGAGCTTCTCTGACTGTCCTCCTCTGTGCTGTTCTGCTGTTCGTGACACGAGACAGACGGTTGCTGTGGGCATTATCAAAGCAGTGGACAAGAAGGTAGCTAGAGCTGGCGAGGCCACCAAGTCTGCCCAGAAAGCTCCGAAGGCTAAATGAATATTATCCCCAGTATCTGCCACCCGTAGTCAGTGGTGGAAGAAAAGTCTCCGAACTGTTTGTGTCATTGGCCGTTTAAGAGTACAAGACTGGTTAATGAGAACAGTGCATCGTAAAACCTTCAGAAGGAAAGGAGAATGTTTTGTGGACCATTTGTGTTTTTGTGTGTGTCAGTTTTAAGTTATTCGTTTTTAAAATCAGTGCTTTTTAATGGAAACAACTTGACCAAAAATCTGTCATAGAATTTTGAGACCCATTAAAATAAAATTTAATGAGAAAAAAAGAATTGGAGGAATTTTAAATCCCCTCCTTTAAAAACTTCATTGCTTCTTAGGGCATTAAGGACTTTCCTTAGGGTGAATTGATAGAACTTGGTTTTGGTCCTCTGTAACACCAAATTAAAGGATGCAGTCAAGAAAATAAGTTTTGATTGAGTATAATTTTGGAAGACCTGGTGTATTCCTTTCCCGTGGCTGCTGTCACAAATCACCGTAAACAAATTACCATAAATTTTAAACAAGAGAAATTTATTCTCTCACAGCCTGGAGACCAGAAGTCTGGAATCAGTAGCACGGGGCGAAATCCAGTGTCAGCAGGGCTGTGCTCCCTCTGGAGGGCCTAGAGCACAATCTGCTTGCTTCGTGGCTCCAGGGTCAGACCGCCTTCTCCTCCCCACCTGCCCCTCTCTCCTAAGGATACCTGTGGTTGTATTTCACACCCACCTGGTCAGCCTACCTTAGGATGCTTAGCTTAATCACATTATGCAAAGTCCTTTATTTGGGGGGTGACATTTGTAACATTCATAGGCTCCAGGAATTAGGATGGGGATGTCTTTAGGGGGCCATTATTTAGCCCCTTGTACCTGGTGAAGTTCCATAGCAGGAGCTCAGCATCTGCCCTGAGGCCCTGAGAGCAGAAGGGGCTGAGGGCTGGACCAGAGAGACTGGGGTGGAGGAGAAAGGAAAAGCATGCTGTTTCCAAACTTAGCAGAGCTACCCCTCCACCTTCCTGTCTCCCTTCCTTTTTCCCTTCCCCCTCTTCATCCTTTCTTATCCCCTTTCTGTCACAGGACTCCTTGCTCCCAGGCCTCAGGATTCAAGATGCTCTGATGTATTTCTGCTGCATTAGGAGTTAGGTCATCTTTAGTGTATAACCTGTGCCTTTGTTATCGCACATACACGTGCATACACATGCAGTCTTGTGCTCACACACACACACACACACACGCACGCACAGGATGGCCGTGTCTCAAACCTAGCTAATTAAGACTCAGTCTTTCTTTTCTGCACCCTTCTCCAATATTCTTCTTCTCGTTGGCCACAGGTCTTCTGAAAATGCCACGCTCACGCTCACCAGGAGCTCTGGATGTGAATCTTAACTCTGCTTATGCCGCGCTCACGCTCACCAGGAGCTCTGGATGTGAATCTTAACTCTGCTTATGCGGGAGGCCGCTGCACATTTGCATCCACAAAGCAGAGTAGACAACCTCCTTCCTAAGCTTAGTGAGATGACTCTGTGAGGTAACGTTTGTGAAGTTCGTGCTACAGCGCCTGGCCCCAGGAGGTGTGCAGGGGCTGACCTCCTCATGGGTTGATCTGGTAGAGCACCTGCTGTTTTCCTGGAACCGTGCCGAACCCTCATATGACAATGACAATGGGGATCAGAACCCGGTCGCGGCCTTTCAGGAGTTTATGGAGTGAGGCAGACCCGGGAAGGGAATTTGACACAAGCTGGCAGGAGGCAGCTGATGGTGAGAAGAGCTCAGAGAAGACTTCCTGGAGGAGATGATGAGTGAGCGGAGTTCTGAACGGTGAGTGAGTGTATTGTTTCCTAGGGCTGCCACAAACGTGGTAACTTCAAACAATGGAAATGAATTTTCTTAAGTTTTGGAAGCTGGAAGTCCAGAAAGGAGGTGTCAGCAGGGCCATGGGCCCTCTGAAGACCTAGGGGAGATTTTGTTCGTTGTCTCTTCCAGCTCCGTGTGGCACAGACACTTCTTGGTTTGGGGCAGCATAATTCCGGTCTTTGCCTCTGTCTTCACGTGGCTGTCCGTGTGACATTATAAGGACATTTGACCTATTTGTCATTGGACTTAGAGCCCACCTGGATAATCTGGGATGAACTCATCTCGAGATCCTTAACTTGATTACATGTGCAAAGACCCTTTTTCCAAGTAATGTAACAATCACAAGGCTGATGGACATAACTTTTGAGAAAACACCATTCAACCCACCACAGTGAGTAGGAGGTAGCCGAGCAAAGTCTGGTGGGAGGGGTGCTCTCAGTAAAGGGGGTGGCACAGAAAGGGGCACAGGACATGGAATGGCTTTCTGGTTTTGGGAAACCACAGTGTAGTCTTATTAGACCACGAATTGTGAGGAGGACTGAGGGAGGGAATGAGTGGAGAGGCAGGCTTGGCACAAAGCAATTTAGCTTCTGTCATGGGTTGAGATAAAGATGCTGAGGTCCTGCATGAGAGTTAAAGATGGCCGAACATGTTGGAGAGAGAAAATCATCAGGACCAGGGAAAGGATTCAACATGGCAGGAGAGGAATGGGGAAGATCATTGCTGGATTTCTGGTTTGGGGAATTGACTACACAGTGACCCCACTGGGATTAGCAATAAGAGGAAGGTGTAAGGGGGGCATGGATATGGGGCAGAAGGTGTAGGAGAAGATGACTGATTTAATTTGGGGCCTATAAATGCTAAAGCTCATATGAACACCTGTAACTGGGTGCCTGGAAGACAGGTAAGATATGAAACTGCAGGTCTGAGATAAAAAGGTCAGTGTCTATGTCCAGGGACCCACAGACGGTGACAGTGGATGAAATCACTTACGAAGAGCTTCAGGGAGAAGGGGAGGGGGCCAAGGACAGAATCCTGGGGGATGCTCACTGGCAAAGTGGGAGAAGGCCACCAACCAGGAAGGGGTCATCAGAGGGGGAGGAGAAGAGCTCAGAAAGCTGCTAGGATTCCTAGGAGCCAAAGTGCAAATGGTTCCAGAAGGAGATACTCAGAATAAGAGCGTTATGAGGATATCAGGTTATGAATTCAGACCACATGCCAGGAGAGACCAGTCCCCATAACTACCAACTGGGGCCATGGGGGGTATCCCTGTAGCACCACAGATCCACACAGAGCGCAGGCCACTGGTGCCCTGCAGAGGGCAGTGGTGGGTGGTGTCCTGCTCTTCTTTCTCCAAGGCTAATAATAATAATGGTCAGCACTTAGCCAGCATCCCTTTCCCTCCCTTGCACTAAGTGCTTTGCAGATCTTTGCTCATTTAATCCCCACAATGAGATGAGTATCATGTTTATTTTATGGAGAGGTGTGGGGAATTCAAGGATGCTTGACCCAGGGGCATAAAACCATTAAATGGTAGAGCTGAATACAAATGAGGCTGACCTAACTCGACACCAGCCCCCTTTCCAGCAGGATGCCTGGTGTTGCTATAGCCTTGATCCTTCTGAGATCAGAAGTCACGGAAGAGCACGTATTGCATGGAGCACTGGGTGTTATACACAAGTAATGAATCATGGAACTGTACATCAAAAACTAGGGACGTACTGTATGGTGACTAACATAACATAATAAAAAATTATTATTAAAATAAATAAATAGAGTTGCTGTTGTTCTCACAAATCTGAAAAAAAAAAAAAGTCATGGAAGAAGACTTCTCAGCTAAGAACTCACACCCACCTTCCAACAACCAAATGTAGCTGCTATTTCCCAAACCAGGAAGGCAGTTCTCAATATGCCCAGTGACCTTGTAGACTTACTCTTCCTCTTACAGTCCCCAAAGGTACAAGTTACCCACAGTCAGCAGATGTTTGAATTCAGTTTTCTCTCTCTTAATGTCCACATTTCTGATCCTCCAATTATATAGCAATAGCTTCTAAGCTCTTTTATAAACCAAAAGATTTTTGACACTATGCATTCTGGGGTCCCATTCCAGGCTTATTAAAAGGAATATCTGGGGTGCCTGGGTGGCTCAGTTGGTTAGGCAGAAGACTCTTGATCTCAGCTCAAGTCTTAATCTCAGGGTCGTGAGTTCAAGCCCCATGTTGGGCTCCATGTTGGGTATGAACCCCCTTAAAAAAAAAAATTTCCCACGGCGTGGTCCTTAGATCTGTATCTTTGATTCTGAGGCAGTGGTCCCTAATCTGGCATTTATTTGGATACCATTGTTATACAATGGCTTGTCAATAACGTGAGGTTATGTTGTGGTTATCTGTTGGCAGATGGAAAATGAGCATAGGTTTTAAAAAACGCTTGGTCATCGGTTCTGATCCATTTCTTACCTGTGGCCTTTCTTCTTTGTATTAGGTTAGTTGCTTCCCTCGCTCCTTACCCTCTTATTGGCTCAAGGATAAAGTCTGTGTGATCAGTTTAAAGCTTGCTTGATTTGCAAGACTTGTTTTGAGAAAACGTAAACGGTATTAATTAGTATTATGGATCTGGGAGCGTAGTGCTGGGCAGGTTTGGAGGTTTGAACAGATCTGGGGTTGGCTGGTGCCCTCTAGTGGTTGGAACGATTCAACAGCTTCTAAGGTGGGTTGACCCCTGTGGGCTGCTGGTTTAAAACGGAAGGAGTCTGTCTGCCTTGGACTTGCTGTCTGGATAGCAGCCATGTCTTGCCACGGGGCCTCCTCTCTCTGGCTACAGTATTTTTCCTGTATAAATTGGAAGGGGCGGACAAGGATATTAGTGAACAGGCAGTCAGCATGTACAAAGGGCTGCCCAGGGAGACCGGTCACGTGTGAAGTGTAGCCAAGGGGGCAGGTAACGCCCAGCACCGAGCACTGTCACAGCCCCGCCACTCCACATGCCGAAATGTGAGCTCTCTGAGGCAGGAACCCTGGCTTACTCGTCTTTGTGTCCTTAACATCTGGCACGGGGCCTGGCATGGAGAAAGTCTATATTGAAAGAAGGGAGGAGGTGCCTGGGTGGCACAGTCGTTAAGCGTCTGCCTTCGGCTCAGGGCGTGATCCCAGCGTTCCGGGATCAAGTCCCACATCAGGCTCCTCCGTTAGGAGCCTGCTTCTTTCTCTCCCACTCCCCTGCTTGTGTTCCCTCTCTTGCTGGCTGTCTCTCAAATAAATAAATAAAATATTAAAAAAAAAAAAAAGGAGGGAAGAAGGAAGAAAGGCAGGTTGGCGAACTTGCTTCTCTTGGCTCAGGATTAAGTCTTGCAAGAGTGGAGCTTAGCATTGCACCGCTCACATCAGAGACAGGACTGAGAGGTGACGGCACAGCTGCTGTAGGTTTCATGCTGCCCGGAGGAGGAGTGAATACCAGGATCCTGACCCTGGAGGCTCGGAACCCTTCTGAGTGCTTTGCCTCCCAGTTCCAGTGGGGTTTCTTGTGCTCCATGACTTCTTAGGCAGTCCTCACTGCAGTGTTTAGGCACAGCTCCTGGCCAAACTCTCCTGCCAGAAGACCTGGGCTCTGGCTCCGGCCCTCCACTCCTCTGTGGGGCTGGGACTTGCCAGCCTCCGTGATTGCATGCACCAACGCCTTAAAAACCTCTCTCCTTCCTTCTCCCTTGTACACACACACACACACACACACACCCCCTATTGGTTATTTCTCTGAACCCTGACCAATACTTCCGGAATCGTGTTAGCTGCTGAGTGCAGTGGGAAACAGACCTGAGAGGCTCGGCCCCCTGCGAGAGTCCCCTGCAGTGAGGAATTAGAGGTCCGATGATAGTGCAGTGATGGTGGACAGTGGTGGCCAGGGCGCGGGGTATGGGCAGGAGAGACCCTGAGGAGGATGTGGGGTGGGGTTGGCTGGGGGGCGAGTGGTGCAGACAGTGGGGCAGGCGAGGCAGAGGGAGAGTGTGCAGCAGGGCAGGGAGGAGCCACGGGGAAGACGGCCAAGCTGGAGAGGTCTCCTCGCCCTGCCTCTCTCAGTGTGGTGGTCACTTCCTCAGGGAAGCCCTTCCGGCCTTTGTGTTTGGTTGAAGCCCCTAATATATCGTCCTGGCATCGTGGACTCGTGTTGTGACATGTAATCACGCAGTTATGTATAAATAGCTATTGAGTGATGATTTGATAAATAATCTGTAATCTGAGTGTAGAGTGAACTGGAGGAGCTTGCTACCAGTGATGGGGAGAAGAGTGAGGGGCTCTTGCTGAAACCCATGAGAGAAATGATAGGGGTGTCCATGGCAGTGGCTGTGGGGGTGCCGGTGTGGGGACAGACGAGGCAGATGTCGAGAAGGGTCTGTTTGCTGCAGGGCTCCAGACCATCTCTTTCTGGTTTATTTTGATTTCACCGGAACTTAGTGTGGCATCTGGCACACAGTAGGGCCTCTGTCACATTGGTTACAGAATGAAGGAATGCCTCGTGGACAGCGGCCTGGCACACAGGGATGCGTCCTGAATATTTGCCCAGCACCCACATGAGTGCATAGAGTTGTCGCACTTCCAGTGTCCTACCCTCACCACCTCCTGGCCACCGGCGCCCTGCTTCGAGTGGTGAGACGTCCGCCTGCCTCCCGAATCTTACAGTAAGTCCTGAAGACTATGGTGTGAGCTGCCAGACTGTGTGCACACAGCGGGTGTCCTTCTGTCTGGCACAGGCTGGGGAGATTCCTCCTTTCACTTCCTAGGAAGCAGAAAGCCATGTTCTCTTCGGGAACATGGGCCGAGAGTTATGCGCTTCCCCAGACTCGGGCCTGCAGTGAATCCCCGTCTGGTCAGTCGTATGTCTCGGGAATGGGGTTAGGCACTTTACATTGTTTGATTTAATAGTTTCAGTTCTTGAAAGTGTGAAAATGTTCAATTTCTGGAGGAGGAAACCAAGGGGGGGGAAGACGAATGACTTCCCCCATGGTTACCTGACTGGTAAGGGGTAGCAAGGGGCGGGCCACCCTGCAGGCTCCATACCCTCCTCTCTGTGCCAGAGGGCCTGAACCCCGGCTGCCCCTTGGAATCACCTGAGGTGCTTTATCGCAAGCCAGGCCTGTTATCACATCAGAAGCTCTGGACCCAGGGCCCAGGCATCAGTGTTTTTCAAAGCTTTCTAAGTGCTGGCAGTGTGCAGCCAAGGTTGAGAAGTACTGCTCATCAGGCCCCCCCTGGGGCATCTCCCCGCTTCCAGATTCTTGTTCGATCACTCCTTGGCTGTCCCAAACTCGGGACACTCAAAACAGCATGCTGCCGTCTTCCCCTGAATTTGCACCTCTTCTCATAGCCTCGCTTTACAATTCTTTCTCCCAAGGCACACGGAAATGTGGGGTCGTCTGTGACTCTAGCTTTGCTCCCACAGCTGCTAAGTTCTGTTGGTTCCATCTTGATGCCTGTCCCCGCTGTCGCTCTCAGGATCCCTGCAGCCACCATCATTATTGCCCCACGGGTTCCCTCTTGGGTTTTGGCAATCGCCTCCTGACTTTTTGCTTGCCCCCAGCAAGCTCCAGTGCATTCTATGTATATTGTTGCTAGGGCGATCTTTCTAAGATGCAAAAAAGCCTTCAGTTGCCTGCCGTTGGCTTTAAGAAAAGCACCCCAACTCCTCAGTATGTCCGCTCTTTCTCTAAGCTGCCAGTCTTCTGCTGCGTTATTTCAGGCAGCCTCCGGTCCTGTGTTAAGGCATCTGCAGCTTGTCCTCAGAGCGCTAGGCGCCTTAGTGCCCGCCTCTCCCTGCCTCTGGCTGGGCAGTTTCCTGTGCTTACAGCACCCCTCTTGTCCTGGGTAAACTCTGTTTTTCTTCCACCACCCTGTTCAGGAACCTCTTCCAGGAGCCTCGCCGGATCCCGTCTGACCACCACGCTGGTGTCGGTATTCTTCCTGGGTGCCGCCATGACAGTGCCTTCGGTTATCTTGTATTTTTCTATGTGGTTGTCTGCTTCCCCATTAGATTGAGGGGCTCTTATGATTAGGCTTGATCTTACTCATCCTTGTAGCCCCGAACCAAGCACATTGCCTAGCAGGTCGTCACCACCCAGCATGTGTTTGCCAAGTGAGGAAGAACCATGAGATTATACAAAGCTTGGACCCTGGCAGCAGGCTGCCGAAACATCGTGCTGGAGTTGGGAAAGGACAGGGTGTAGGATAGCTGGGAGAAAGGAATAAAGAAAAGGCAGAGAGCCATCAGAAGAGATTCTATTATACGGGGTAGGAAGGTATAAGCCTCATGTAGAGCTTCGGATACAGAAACAAGGAGGAAGAAGTGATTTTAAGAGAAGAAAGGAAAGGCAAAACTTATGATCACACAGTATTTTTTGATAAAGGTAGGAACATTTTTATTTTATTTTATTTATTTATTTATTTATTTTAAAGATTTATTTATTTATTTATTTGACAGAGATAGAGACAGCCAGCGAGAGAGGGAACACAAGCAGGGGGAGTGGGAGAGGAAGAAGCAGGCTCATAGTGGAGGAGCCTGATGTGGGGCTCGATCCCATAACACCGGGATCACGCCCTGAGCCGAAGGCAGACACTTAACCGCTGTGCCACCCAGGCGCCCCAACATTTTTAGAGAACACATTGCATGCATTCAAAAAACAGCTACATCCAACATGGTATCAGGGAAATATCTGGTTATAGATTCTTTTTTTTTTTTTTAAGATTTTATTTATTTATATGAGAGAGCACAAGCAAGGGGGGAGTGATGGAGAGGGAGAAACAGACTCCCTGCTGAGCAGGGAGCCTCCCACCTTGGGGCTCCATCCCAGGACCCCCGGGGATCATGACCTGAGCCGAAGGCAGATGCCTAACAGACTGGGCCACCCAGGCGCCCCTCTGGTTATAGATTCTTCAATTATTTTTAGTTAGGAGTAAATTTCTATATATAAATCTCTTCTATGACACTGCTATAAAAGGTATTTATCATATTTGTGGCAAATATGGCCTCCCACATGTGGGGGGAGTCTCCATATAATGAATTCTTCTCTTGGAGGTAGAACCCAGAATTCAGTGTCCCCGTTACCCTCAAAGTCAGGGCACAAGAACTGACCTAGATTCTGCCAGTCAAGACTTTTATTTGGAAGAAGGTAATCTAAGAAAAGCAAGCTGTAGGGAGTCTCTTTCTGGAACTGGTGGTGTGTGGGACCAGCAATAATGAAACCTAAAGAATACAGATAAAGCAGAGCTCATGAGAAAATGTATAGTCTAAATACTAAATCAATCAAGAAGAAGAAGTGAATTAAATATTCAACTGAAAAAATTGAATAGAGAACAAGAAAAGAAGCCAAAAAAAAAAAAAAAAAAAGCAGAAGTAAGAAACGAAACACAGTTAAAAAGCAGAAATTCATGAATTAGTAAATAGGAAAAGGTGGTGCCAAATCCAAAAGCTGGTTCTTTGGTAGAAAAAACAAATCCTTCGAATCAATCTAGAAATAATAAAAATAATCTGCAATTAGAATCAAAGAATAATCATGAGAATAAAACGCTTACAGCCAATTGGGTCACAGTCTTAATAAAAATAATGCTATGACGCCTGTCTTTTTACCCGGATGTTTGCAGTGATTGACCAATTGGACCATAAACTTGTTTGTATATGCGCTAAGAGTAAAAGCAGATCTGATGTAGAACACTCGTGTGGAGGGAAAAGTATTTGCGGAGGAATTTTGAAAAGACGAAACAGTTGTGTCATAACTGATTTTCAGTTAATTTCTGCCTAAAATTGAGATGTGCCCACGAACAGAATCTTGCTCTTCATGGTGGTCCCTTTGGCCTGGGTGGCCACTCCCATCGCTTGCTCCTGGTTTTAGCGAGGACTCCCTCTAGCAAGGATGAGAGCTAGATGCAAGCAGCTGTTAGAGCCTCCTCCCCCATCAATCTCAACACTCAGACCCTTTCCGGATAGAGTTCTGGTCAGGAATATGAACTAATTTTGGCTGTCATCCCCTTCATCTACTATCACCTCCACCCCTTCGTTCGCTCTTCTCCCTTCTGCTCTGTGCCTCCTGGGTAGGTCACTGTGGCCCTGTGGATTTTCCCACCAACATTTTCCATTCTACCCTTTTCCACTGCAAGTCACACTTTTGCTCTTGTCTAAAGAGACCACCTCCTACTGAGTCGCTTATTCTCTCCTGTCCCATGACTCCCGTACCACGGGGCCATGAGGGGACCACCTTCTCTTAGCTCTGCAGTCCCACTTCCAGACCACCATAACTGTGACCCAGAACCTCAGTGCGTGTGTGTTTCACCTCTGTACCTCCGTCTTATTTTACTTAGCATAATACCCTCCAGGTGCATCCATGTTGTTGCAAGTGGCAAGATTTCATTTTTTATGACTGATATTCCATTGTGTGTGTGTGTGTGCATATATCTATATCCCACCAACAGTGCACGACTTTTTCTCTACATCGTCACCAACACTTGTTTCTTCTCTTTTTGATACTAGCCATTCTGACTAAAGTAAAGTGATATCTCACTGTGGTTTTGATTTGCATTTCCCTGATGATTGGTGGTGTTGAGCATCTTTTCATGTATCTATTGGCCATCTGTATGTCTTCTTTGCAGAAATGTCTATTCGGGTCCTCTGCCCATTTTTTAATTGGATTGTTGTGTTTCTTTGGTGCTGGGTTGTATGAGTTCTTTACATATTTTGGACATTAACCTCTTAATCAGATATATTATTTGCAAATATCTTCTCCCATTCAGTAAGTTGCCTTTTAGTTTTGTTGATAGTTTCCTTTGCTGTGCAAAAGCTTTTTATTTTGGTGTAGTCCCAATAGTTTATTTTTGCTTTTGTTTCCCTTGCATAAGGATACCTATCCATAAGTATGTTGCTAAGGCGAATGTCCAAGAGATTACTGCCTATGTTTTCTTTTAGGAATTTATGGTTTCAGGTTTCACATTTAGGTCTTTAATTCATTCAAGTTTATTTTTTGTGTATGGTGTGAGAAAGTGGTCATTCTTTTGCATGTAGTTATCCAGTTTTCCCAGCACCGTTTATTGAACAGACTGTGTTTTTCCCATTTTACATTCTTGCCTCCTTTTTCATAGATTAATTGACTATATATGCATAGGTTTACTTCTGGGCTCTCTGTCCTTATCCCTTGAGCTATATATCTTTCTTTGCGTCGGTGCCATATTGTTTTGACTATACAGTGTTGTAGTATGTCTTGAAATTTGGGATTGTGATACTTCCAGCTTTGTTCTTCTCTTTCAAGAGCATCATAGTGAATTGACAACTTTATACATAAGTTACTGCTCACCATGATGAGTGTAGTCATCACCTGTCACCATGCAGGTTTGACTATTTGAGGTCTTTTGTGGTTCTATACAAATTTTGGTATTATTCTTCCCAGTTCTGTGAAAAATGCTATTGGTATTTTGGTAGGGACTGCACTGAATCTATAGATTGCTTTGGATTGTATGGATATTTTAATAATATGAATTCTTTCAATCCAGGAGCTTGGTATATCTTTCCATTGTTTGTATCATCCTGAATTTCTTTTATCAGTGTTTTATAACTTTTAGAGCATAGGCCTTTCACCTCCTTCTTTAAACTTCTTCCTAAGTATTTTATTCTTTTTGGTGCAATTGTAAGTGGTATTATTTTCCTAATTTGTTTTTATGCTACTTCAATATTGGTGTGTAGAAATGTTACCAATTTTTGGGTATTAATTTTGTTCCCTGCAAATTTACTGAATTCGTTTATCAATTCTAATAGTTTTTTGGTGGAGTCTTTAGGATTTTCTATATATAATATCATGTCATCTGCAAATAAAGACAGTTTTACTTTTTCCTTACCAATTTGGATGCCTTTTATTTCTTTTTCTTGTCTGATTGCTCTGGCTAAGACTTCTAGTGCTGTGTTGAGTAAAAGTGGTGAGAGTGGACATCTTTGTCTTGTTCCTGATTTTAGAGGAAAAGCTTTTGTTTTTTCACCATTGAGTATGATGTTAGCTGTGGGTTTTTCATATATGGCTTTTTTCTTATGTTGAGGTATGTTCCCTCTAAACCCACTTTGGTGAGAATTTATCATGAATTGATGTTGTATTTTGTTAAGTGCTTTTTCGGCATCTATTGAGATGATCATATGATTCTTACTTGCTAATGTAATGTATCATACTGACTGATTTGCAAATATTGAACCATCCTTGAATCCGTAGAATAAATCCCACTTGATCATGATGAATGATTCTTTTTCTTTTTCTTTCTTTCTTTTTTTTTTTAGAGAGTGACACAACAAGAGAGAGGAAGTTGGGGGGAGGGGCAGAGGGACAGGGAGAGAGAAGATCTTAAGCAGGCTCCATGCCTAGCTTGATCTCACAACCCTGACATCATGACCTGAGCTGAAATCAAGAGTTGGACACTTAACTGACTGAGCCCCACCCAGGGGTCCAGTGAATGATCCTTTTAATGTATTGCTAAATTTGGTTTGTTAATAATTTGTTGAGGATTTTTGCATCTATGTTCATCGGTGATACTGGCCTGTAGTTTTGTTTTTTTGTGGTGTCTTTGTCTGGTTTTGGTATGAGAGTAATGCTGCCCTTGGAGAATGAATTTGGAAAATTTCCTAGAAAGATCTTTCTGTCTCACAATCAGATAATGTTGCTTTCCTCCCCAGAATTTACAGATGACTCCCAACTGGCTCTAGGACAAAGCCTAAAATCCCTCCCATGGTGCCCAAGGCCTTCACAGAGGCCCTGCTGAGCTGTTCTCAATCTCACAGTCTGTGCTCCAGCAACACTGACCTGGTTGTCATGCTCTCTATTGAGAACAACCCTCCCTTCTCTGTCCCTCTAGCAAATGCTTTTTCTTCCATAAAAACTGCTCAGACACGCCTCCTGAGAGGCACCAAGGAGATACGTGGCATACCTTTCCCACTTCCCTCATCATACCTCCACTATACTAATTATCTTATAGTATCAGATTTGGTACTCCAGATTTTACATCTGCTTCTATTCATATCCTGAGTTTGGTAAACTCCAGATTTTACATCTGCTTCTATTCATATCCTGAGTTTCCGGTGCAGTTCCTGGTACCTTGCTAGTGCTCAGTAGATATTTGCTTGGATTATCTTGACCCCCAAACTCCTTGGTAGCTGTTCCTTCTTTTTCTGTTACAAATACAGGGACCCAGAGTGGCCGTCTCCCATCATAGATCTGTTGTTCTCCCTTTTCCTTTCTTTGTCACTTAAGTTTCTTTCCTGTGATCTTTCCGTGGAGAGAAAACTCTCTTCTCTCATGCCGTATCTTGAATTTTTCTTCATTCTGTATCCTAGCTTGTCCTGTGAAAATAGGCTCTGAAACCCTCTGGCTGAGCCCCAGCTCTTGTGGTGGGTCAGGAGACGGATCTGCCGCCAGGATCGCGCACAGTTTCTGGCCTGGCTTTGCCCTTTGCTGGCTTCTTCCCAGCTGATAGGCCTTTTGTCTGCCAGTGTTAACTCCGCTATTTCCTGTTCTAGTCTTGGTTTTCAGGTTCCCTCTTCAGATACTTAAATACCAGGAAGAATAGGAGGAGGGGCATTTTCCACTAAGAACTAAGTTATAAAATCATGATGTCCTTTCTGTCAGTGGGGTGGCACCCACAGGGAAAGAAGTTAGATGTTCCACAGGCCCATCCTGGCTTGCACCCTTACAGCTGGACTTTTCTCCAGAGGTCAGTGCCCTCCTACATACCCTCCTGCCCCTGTTTTCACCAGATTCTTACTTAAAAAAAAAAATTATTTGTTTATTTAAGAGAGGGGGGGCACACAAGTGGAAGAAGCAATGGGGGGTGGGGTGGGGAAGAATCCCAAACAGACTCCATGCTGAGCTCAGAGCCTGACACAGACCTCAATTTCATGACCCTGAGATCACTACCTGAGTTGAAAGCAAGAGTCAGATGCTTAACTGTGCCACCAGACTCTTTAATCTGCATCAGTTAGTGACAAATTTTCTAATCTCCAAATTGGGACTCTTGACATAGATTTTTTTTTTTTTAAAGATTTTATTTATTTATTTGACAGAGAGAGAGACAGCCACCGAGAGAGGGAACACAAGCAGGGGGAGTGGGAGAGGAAGAAACAGGCTTCCTGCGGAGGAGCCTGATGTGGGGCTCGATCCCAGAACTCCAGGATCACGCCCTGAGCCAAAGGCAGACGCTTAACGACTGAGCCACCCAGGTGCCCCGATTTTTTTAATTTGTGAATTTATTTGCTCAGTAAGCCTTAAGAAACATGACAATTCTATTGCATTTAGGTGATCTCTATACCAATTTTACTGAAAAATAACAAAATGACACTAAATTGGAATTGTTCTAGAAGATATGAACTGCAAGTTGCTAGGGCAAGTGAAGCTATTGCAAAAAAAATAAGATGAGAAAAGGAGAAAATTGTATGTTCTATTTTAGCCAGGATTTTAGCAAGAGGTTTTACGAAGTTTAATTCAGCCAAAGCTGCTTTTGTATCAGTCAAGTATGCTGGTATATATGACTTATCATTTAAAATTATTGTTCAAATAAATTAGAAAAAGAAATGACAAAGGGGGGGGCGCCTGGGTGGCACAGCGGTTAAGCGTCTGCCTTCGGCTCAGGGCGTGATCCCGGCGTTCTGGGATCGAGCCCCACATCAGGCTCCTCCACTATGAGCCTGCTTCTTCCTCTCCCACTCCCCCTGCTTGTGTTCCCTCTCTTGCTGGCTGTCTCTATCTCTGTCGAATAAATAAATAAAATCTTAAAAAAAAAAAAAAAAGAAATGACAAAGGGCATGGGAGAGAGTGCTTAAAATAATGGTCATTGACCATCAGTGTTTGGGAAATGAGGGCAAAGGTGGTGTTAGGGGTTGAACTGTGTCCTCCAAAAAGATTTGTTGAAGTCCTAACCCCTCAGTCCTAATGTTTTTTGGAAATATGGTCATTGCATATGTAATTAGTTAAGATGAGGGTGACACATGGGCTCATTGTTGGCCTCGTTGGCAGCAGTGTCCTGTTGGCATTTTGGTAGGTCCAGCCACCACCCCCTCCCTTTAAAGGAGGCATTTGTAATAACTAATGTAGGCAAGCTCAAGGCTGAAACGGGGACAAAATTAATGGTTTGTAAATTATGGTCAGTTCATACAAAACATGACTGGTCTTTTGACAGGTGACCCCTGCTGTAATCAGGTGTCTTTCATTTGTGAAGGGATAGAGCAGATATTGGTTTTTAGGTAAATGCATTGAAAACTGATTTGCCAAAATTGATTTTTTGGAAATTAAACTTGCCTAATGATGAATTCTTTAAATGTACCACATTTGCGTATTTTATCACTAGAAACCCCGATTTCTGAGTTTTATATGAAAACTTTTCTGTTAGATTTTGGTTTGATTAACTTTTTTCAAGCAGTTTTAGGACCATTCTTCAAATTTCTTAAATACCCTATAACGTTCACTGGTAATTTCTAGCCAGTAATAACCAAATTTTAGTATATTATATAGTTTTTCCTGTTGCTTCCTGGCTTATTTTTTATTCTACGCATATTTCAACTTTAAAAAAATTATTGTACTATTTTACTTCTTCATTCACACTTTTGTACTTCTGGTGTGGATATGTTAAATTTGAGGCATTCTTCAAACAGACCGTCTTTTGTAGTAATACCTTGGGCATCACCACTCTGAAAGGTTTTACCTATTCATGTTGATGCTTTCTGCAAACCACGACCAAATCTATAGATCCCTATTGCTCCCTGTTAGAAACCAAAATGTTAGCATTTTTAAAAATTTAAGTATTTATAAAAATACAATAAATATAGTGGTTTATAAAGTCAAGAATAAATTGTGCTTTTGATAGTTTCACCAGCTTTTAAGTGTGTTTTATAGTTTTGGTGAAAATTAAGAGCTTTTGTTGTAATTTAAAAAGTAAATGTTTCACAGCAGCCACTTTGTAGCCTGCTCACTGAATGTCCATTTCGTGCGTGTTTCACATTTTAGATTCTGAGTGTCATTTTTTTTAACCTGTTTTAACATATCTGTGAAACTGGGGCTATCCAAAGGTGATAGATTAAACTGAAAATATGTTATTGCAAGAGAGAAAATCCAGCTTGTCGTTTCTAAAATCCTGGATACTTGAGAAAGTGTCAACATTTGTAATTTGAGATATATAGGGGATTCTCATTCCCCAGAGCGTATCTATATCCAGAAATCCCTGGAGTATATTGAACTTTGAGTGGGCCATGGCTAGGAAGAAACTAAAACTCAACTAGAAACCAAAACCCAATTCAGTTGTGGGGGGTCGGATTTTTTGAAGGCAATGTCATCCTGTCATACAAATCTTTTGATGGGGGAGGTAGTAGGGAATGCTAGCTGTTAACTGGCCAGCCTCCCTTGCAGGTGGGTGTGTAGGCTGTGTTCTGGCCAAAGGACTGTGGGTCACTTGAGAGGTCCCACATGTCGGCCTGGCCTACAAAACTTCCCCTGCCACTCCCTCCATGTCCCCCTTTGACTGCCTCCAATGGAGACAAGCCCGAGGGCAACCTTGGGGCCACGTGTGGAGGATGTGGAGCCACGAGATGGAGGGAAGCTTGGTCCCTGGACGGCGTCCCTTGAAGAGCTGCCTGCCTGCCGATCAAGGACATAGGCTCTAATTTAGATTTCCCCTGAGCAAGAAGTAAATTTCTACTGTGTTAAATCAATAAAACTTGGCGATCGTTTACTACAACAGCGAGACTTTCTGATCATAACATAAAGATTATAGAAATTGTTGATTTTAAAACTTAGTCGTTTAGTGAATGACCTTTTATGTGACTCCTTTGCTCGTCTTCGGTAATAAACTAATAGCCAGCCTTTATTGAATGTTTTTTTCCAGGAGCTGTTGGGACACGGACACAGACTCACCTGTCTCATGATTCACCACAGCCCTGCGAGGTAGGTAGTGTTTGTTTTTTTTTACCCTCTTTTCCCAGAAGTGGAGACTGAGGCAGAGATGTTTAAGTAGCTGACCACAGTCTTGCAGCTAGTGAATGGCAGAGCTGGAATTTAAACCCAGGCAGCCTGGCTCTGTAATAGTCTCTCGTCATTGCCCTCGAGGGACTGAAAATGTCAGAGGAGACTCCGGCAGATCTGTTTGACGGGAAGACCATTCCGGTGCTCCAGAAACCAAGTGTTGGGCTGCTGAGTTAAGAGGTTTCAGTTGTTGAGCTCAACACCGTCAGGCACTTGGTCCCAGCCCTGGGGGGCCTGTGGCAGGTGGGTCCCTTATTCTTGCAAGGCCCGTAGCGTTTTGTGCATTTGTCCATCCTGAGAGAGGAGCAAGAAACAGGCTGAAATGGTGTCCTCAGACGATGGCTGCAGCGTCCCATCCCATGTTCTTTACCCATTGTCACATTTCCCTTCTGGTGATGGGACTAAATCTCGGGGGGCCCGGGTGACATTTCACATGTCATTCGAACCCATATAGCACTGTGGACTGGCGTGGTGCTTGGATCACCCAACCTGTGGCTCCGTCGGTTTGGTTAGCTGGGTGGCCTCGCAGAGGGTCACCTTAGACACCGTGCCCTCCCCTCCAGCACCCACTTCAGGAAGTCACCGCAAAGCCGAGCGAGTTCTGCCCACTTACTTAAATGTTGCCCCAACCCCCCTCTTCAACGAGCAAAATAACAGCTAAGGCGGAGACGCTGCCTTCCGCTGCCTTGACCAGTAAGAAGTTCATTCTAACTCACATCGTATTTCGATGGTTCTAGTTGAAATAACTTCCTAGGCCTCAGATTTGATTTGGGGGACTGCTCCGTGATGAAGACCTGGGCCAGCTACGCGGGAGTGATCATGATGCCAAAAAGCGTTCTGGAGCATGTGGGAGCAAATACAGCCTGGAAATGTTGAAACGCTTTGTAAGCAAGTATATCCCGTTCCACGCAGACCTAACTTGCTAGACTTGAATTTTGCCCAGTGGCTAAGCTGTGGTTCTGCCAAGAAAAACCATCACTGAAGGCCGCACAGGGAAGGTGTGGTGTCACAGGTCCATCGCTGCCTAGTTCTTGCAAGAGGGACAAATTACCGGCTCCACAGGAGGCCAAGATGTTCTTATCTCTGAACAGGGAAGCTCAACGCCCTCCCCACGAAGCTGTGTCAGAGACCGATGCTTGGAGGAGAGCTCTGGGTGGCTGCCAGCCGTGTGGGGTGACTGAGCTGCACACCTGACCTGTCACACCACCTGGCGGGCCGTCCCCAGTGCTCACCTCGTCTGGGCGGCACAAACTTCCCACAGCGAACCGGCATGTCCTCATCAAGCTGGATATGTTAATTTTCTAGCGCTGCTATAATCCCCGCAAATGCAGTGGCTTCAAACAATGCAAGCTTGTTCTCTTAGAGGTCTAGAGATCAGAAGTCCGGAATCTGAAGAATAGAATAGAATAGAATAGAATTGGTCTCCCCGGCCCACATGACATGGGGACGGATCTGGTCCCTTCTGAAGACTCCAAGGAGAATCTATTTACTTCTGCCTAGAACATTCTTCTCCAGAAGGTTCAACTCTCCTCACCTGTCAGGCTCAGCTCAAATGTCACCTCCTCAGAGGTTTTCCTGACCATCCTACCTAAAGTATCATTTCAGCCCTCCCACCCTACCAGAGCCCTTATCAGAATTAGTAAAAATCGTTTTTTTAAATTTGTGTATAACACAAATGCCCCAAGCCAGATGAGATCTTGGTGGTTTGAGGAGCAGAAAGGAGGTGGTATAGCTGAAGGGTGGAGAAGTGAGAGGAAGGTGGCTCCCTGAGGCTGCAGAAGTAGTGGGGACCAGCTTGTGGGCCACGTTGGGAAGCCAGAAGCAGGTTTTAAGCCAGAGTTGGGGTGTGTGCTGTGATCTGGTTTTCATAGACTATTGTGGCTGCTGAATGAAGAAGAGAGTCTGTACGGGGACAAGCAGGGAGACTGATTGAGAGATTTATATTCGTATAGATCAGAGATGTCAGTGTCTTGATGTGTAAGGTAGGGTCTGTGGAACTGTAGGGAGCTAGGCTGATCTGGAATATATTTGGAAGTAGTATTGACAACACTTGTATTTGGAGAATGGGGAACACGTAGGAATCAAGAACAACTTCTGGGATTTGACCTTGGGCCTCAGAGATCTGCTGGTGGGTCATAGATTTACTTTCAGAAGGCACAGTGCTTTGGGCTCTCTGTTCTTTCTCTCCAGAGTTGTGAAATTTTGTCATGGGGGGTTTGGGGGTTTAAGAATGCTGGGTAAGGGGGAAGCAAGAGAGAGCGTTGAAAGAGAAAGTGAGGAGATAAGTGACAGACCTGACTAAATAATAATTTTATTAGGGGCACCTGGGTGGCTCAGTTGATGAAGCATCAGAGTCTTGAATTTGGCTCAGCTCATGAACTCAGGGTTGTGAGATGGAGCCTGCTTAAGATTCTCTCGGCCCTTCCCTCCTCAAAAAAATTAAATAATAGCTTTATTAAATTGTGTTTCCCATACCCAGGATTAAATTAGCTTCCCTGAAACCCTGTAAAACCTGCTGCATACTCTCTTCTGGCATCAGATGACTGTTAGGGTTACTCCTCCTTAGGTAGAGGTGGCTTCCATAAATGGGTGCTGTTTTCCCTAACACTTGAGAACCTTTCTCATTCTTTTTGGGGGAAGAGAATAGAATAGAATAGACTCCAGGGAGAATCTGTCTGCTTGCCTTTTCCAGTTTCTAGTCGCCTTCACGTGTCCTTCTCCCCTCTGGAGCCAAATTTCCCTCTGTCTTCCTCTTGAAAGGACCCTTGTGATTGCATGTAGGCCCCACCCGCAGCTAATCCAGGATAATCTCACCACCTCAAACCCCCTCACCTAAACACCTACAAAGTCCCCTTTGCCATATGAAGTGACGTCGACAAGTTCTGGGAATTGCAACGCGGATATCTCTGGGGGCCATTCTCCAGCCTCCCACCATGTGTCCAGGTGTGTGGCCCACTGCGGACGCAGACTCGGCTCAGGATGAACTATTCCCAAGAACTTGTGAGGGCAGGAGAAGGCCAGGGCTGGGGTTTTCGGGGACTCTTCATCCACTTCAGGCGAGAGTCCATCTCTCAGTGCTGGTGCCATGGCTCCTACAACATACACACTCATGCATTTTTTGTTCTTTGTCTCTGGAAGGTCTGCCTCCATGGTTACAGTCCATGCCAGTTTCTTTCTTTGAGTGGCAATAGCAGGATCTCTAGCGAGCACGAGGGGAGGGGAGGGGAGGGGCAGAGGGAGAAGCAGGCTCCATGCTGAGTGGGGAGCCCAACACCTAGATGTCGATGCCTCACGGCTCAATGCCAGGACCCCTTGATCCCAGGACCCTGGGATTCATGACCCGAGCTGAAGGCCGACGCTTAACCGACTGAGCCACGCAGGTGCCCCTCACCTCCCCTTTAACTTTGCTTTTATTCCCTAAGTATTTAGTGTCTGCTAGGAATTCAGCCGTGGAGGTGAAGGCAACACAGGAAACTTTGAGAGATGTAATGTCTTTTTGTTTTTATTTTAATTACTTTTTCCTCAGAAGCCAGCAAAAGGGAAAGAAAAAACCAGGCACTACCCCACACTATGGGAGGGTCTGTGCTCCCCCATCTTGGTTAATCCTTTGGAACATCCTATAAGGCAGATATTCTCCTTAACGAATGAGAAGCCCAGGACAGTGAGAAGTCAAGTAAGTTGGCCGAAGCCACACGTCTAACTAGTGGCAGAGTCAGGACGCAACATTGCTCAAGTGAGCTGGAGGGAGGCCTCCTACTTACCAGCGGAGAAATCCAGATCCAGGTGGGGACCGGAGCCCCACTAGGGGGAAACGCAGGGCTATGGGAAGAGCCCTGGGCTGGGGGTCAACAAAAGATCCAAGTTCAAGTCCTGGGTCTAGGACTTTGGGCAATTCTCTTAACCTTTCCAGCTTCCTCAGATGAAAAGCAGGCAGCTGGAGACTGTCAGCTTGGCAGATGAACCGCTGCCAGTTGGGAGTGGGACTTGAGCGGGTCTGGGAGAAAGGTGACACTCTGAAGGCAGAGGAAAGCAGAGACAAAAACCAGGGAGCAGGTCAAAGCTTGCACGCACTCAGAAATATTCACATGGCACTTCCTATGTGCTGGACACCGTACTCGGGCCCCGGGACCCCACAGAGAACACAACAGATCGAAGTCCTTGCCCTCACGCAGCTTGCACACAAGAGGGGAGACAGGCACAGTATGGGGGTTGGAGGTGGTGACCTCTACCAAAAAAGCGAGCAGGTGAGAGGCCAGGGGTGGGATGGCCCCCTAGATTAGAGGGTGGTCAGGGAAGGCTCCTGCAAAGATGACATTTGAGCAGACTTGAAGGAGACCAGGGAGTGAGTTGGGTAGATCCCAGCAGACAAGCATGCCGAGCAGAGGAGCTGCCTGTGCACGGGTGCTGAGGCAAGAAGGGGACCGCCAGGTTTGGAGACTGGCAAGGAGACCAGCAGTGAGGTTGGAGGGGGGTCAGGAAGCAGGGCAGTAGAAAGACATGAGGCTGGTAAAGTTGACCTCTCTTCAGTATGCCAACACTCGGGGAGAAAATTTAGTGGTGTTGTAATTCTTTGCGTTAAATAACACCATTAGAAAATTTTTAAACGGAGCATTTTGTTATTTGGCCCAAAATTCAAGAAGATGAGGCCTTTGTCCTCAGTCAGGCTCTGTATCCAAGAAATCAGTAGTCTCCCCAGAGTTGTCCTTTCCTTTTCCTGGGGACCAGCTCTCTCTCCTCTCTCGAGGACCTCTGGGGTCTGCTTGTGACTGCGGCGAGCACAGAGCAATGACTTTTTACATTTGTCACAGTTTTGTGTTGTCCTTTGCCTTTTGTGAACGCTTACGTGGAAACCAGTCTCTCTACCACTGGACCGGCTGGGCCGTGACTACCTCGAGTCTCTTCGCTCCTGGTGCAATGTTCCGATTCTGCAGTGAGCTAGCTGTGTGATCTTGATCCCATCTCTTAAGTCAGGCTACGTGTTGTTTTCTTTGTCTGCAAGTGGCTGGGTGCTGGCTAGAACATCTGTAAAGTCCCTTTTCATCTGAAAAGCCCATGTTCCATGCTCTCTGGCAAACAACATTCCTTCCCGGAGCTTATCTCCTCTCAGAGGTCAAACCAGCAATTACCCCCTCCCCTTTCATGCTGGCTGTAAGACATGAATAATTCATAAATGGGCTTGCAAAATGGGACTGCAGGACCCTTTGGCCAATTCCCCTGTGCCCCACATAACTAGTGCTCACATACCAGAAAGGTTACCAGGACAGATTCTAATTTTCTTCCACCTTTAGCCTCGTAAGCCCTCAAGAGGTCTGAGTGATAGTCCGTTGCATGTCATAGATTTATACAGTTTTACAGCTGGAAGGAATCTTCAGGATCCCATGGTTCATCATCTTCATCATCATCTGGTCAGCTCAGGAGACTTAGGCTCAGAGGTCAGTGACCTGCTGGATGGGCGTGGTCCACAGGGCAGAGCAGGGACCAGAATCTGTCCTGCCCCTGCTAGCTGAGGCCCTTTCCCCCACCTTTTGTTGCTTCTATTGTGCCAAATGCTAACCCTGCCCCTCCAATTAAGAGATGCTTGGAATTACTTTTGGGGATGATGGTAAAGAACTCTGAAAGTAAGAGTGTTGTTTTTAAATACATGCTTGTGGACCCAATGCAGTTGACAGGGGGAGCGAGGCCAGTTCCCCTAGAAACGGTGGATTAAAAAAAAAAGGTAGCGAGGCTCCGGTACACAGCATTCTACCTTCCATGATATGATTTACAAACCCTGAAAAATAAATGAAGACAAAGGAGAGACTTGAAAAGAATATCCTTAACCTCAAAGGGTACAAAGTTTTCCTTCATTGGATGAAATAGTTCTGGGGATCTACTGTACAGCAAGGCGACTATAGCCAACAATGCTGTTTAGTATACTTGAGATTTGCTAAGAGAGCAGATCTCGGATTAAGTTTTCTCACCACACACACACACACACACACACACACGAAGAAAAGGTAGCTATGTGGAGACAGTGGACATATTAACTAGCTTGATTTTGGTGATCATTTCACAATGTATATGTATACCTTAACGTATAGAATGGTTGTATGTCCATCATACTTAGATAAAGCTGTTAAAAAAAAAAAAAAGAGTATTCTGAACCCGTTGTGGTTGTATTTCACCCCTTTCACCACTAGGTGTCCCCTGGCCAGGGGGATGTCCCCGCACATCCTTTGTGGCGTGAGAGTGGGTGAAAGGCAAGGGTCAGCAACAAATCCCATGATTTCCTGCCTCGGGAGGAGGTGCAAAAAGAGGGTGAGGGAGGGGCTTCTGAACAGGCCTTGTGTTCTGGCAGAACCATGCGTTTAATTCAGGAAGAGTCCTCATTGAGCTGAAGAGATTGGCTGTAATTACAATGAACAGATTACATGTGAAAGGAACACTGTCAAAACCTAATTCCCACCGCGGGAAATGAATGTGGCCCAGAATAGATCCAGAGCGTGATTGAACTGCAGGAGGGGCCTCTGGAGAGAGGGCGAGTTGGCACCTACCCAGCTAGGAGCTGCCCAAGCCGCATAGGTGGGTCCGTCGTTGGGCCAGATGGAGGGAGGGTCCTTTGCAGATGATGCAGAGCAACAGAGGGGTGTGTATTTTGGGATGGGTCCTACCGAAACCATCCAAAGCCATTTTATCATGTAATGTCAAGTCTGTAGGGAAGTTTCTGGCAGCCACAGGCCAGGGCACCCACACTGTCAGCCCAAACTTAAGAATTGGTTGATTGGCTGGATCACCGGGGTTCTGGATGTCTCTGCTTTGTAAATGGACTTTGTGGGTACATACAAGGCATCTGGTGATCAATAGATGAGACCCCAGATGGAAAGAAACTGCGTTCAACCAGTCATAATGCCGTTTCAAGTGAAAACCGCTCCCTGAGGGTTCTTGCCCAGCCAGCAGGGGCTGACAAGCTCCCTAACCTGTGACAAGTTCCCCAAGGACACAGCCTTGAGCCGAGTCCACACCACCACTGTTGGATATAAAAGGATGCATTCTAGAAGCCTTGCTTTGCCAGTGCAGTAGCTGAGAGTCCAGGCTTTGGCCTTGGGCAGGAGACTTGGCTTCTGTGAGGCTCAGGACACTATAGGATCTGGTTCCCTCGCAACTGTGACAGTGCTCCTATCTTCACAGACTTGCAGTGAGGATCCGGTGAGATGACATAGGGAGTGTCTGGCACAGAGGCTCACCCCTGGTACAAAAGCTTAAAAGTGGCATCTGTGTTCAGGGGCTCTCTTCTCCTCCCCTGTCTCAACCAGAATGGGACTGGTCAAATCCACACGGACGGAACTGATTTATCAGGCCAGGCCACGTATCATGGCTTCCACACTATGCTAGCTCTCGTGTTGCACCAAATTGGTTAAATCTCTCCGACCTTGGAAGAGACATGTGAGCAATTTCAAGTGTGAACTGCTCCCCAGACCGGAACACCTCCGAGCAAGGTGCGACAAGGTGCGATGAACGCTCACAAGACCAGTGTTAACCGTTTGCTTCGTAGGGCTGATGACATGCCGTTGGACTCATCTCTGACATTTCAGCTAAAATCCAAACTTTTCATCTTGTGCAACCACAGATTGTGCACGAAATATGCCCCCCTGCGTGGGACAGAGACTGATGTGAAAGGTTTCTAAAGTCCATCCGTGGGGGTCCTACAATCGCCCGTGACTTCTGCAGCCCGCAGCTGGTGCCCTTCGGGTGTCCCCATGGCACCCCCGGGAAATCACAGACCTAACTCATCAGAGGAAGGCCGAACAACACACAGGAAAGCTTGACAAGACCATCACTCTTGCCTTCTAGATTGTGGAAGATGGGTAACCTTTCCTAAGAATCCTTCCAGGCCTCAGTTTTCCTGATCACAGCCTGTGTCGGATGACCACTGGGGGCCCTATAACTGGGGTGTGAACTCAGTCGGAGCCTTCTGTTCTCCAGTCGGGTTTTTTTTTTTTTTCACATTAAAGCACTCATAATCAGAGTATTTTTATTTTATGTACAGTGAGTTGGCATTAAGGTAGGCATCTTGCATATCTGCAGTTGAGGGAGGTATCTTGGATGACCCATTCAAGGAAGTTCACTTAATCCAACTTAATGAAGCCTATATCCTTCGCATACTGACGGAAACACTAGCGGCACATATTGAGGCCGTATTCCCGGATCAGACCGTGCCGGTTGGAGCACACACAGCAAGCACGAGAACCCTGGCCAAATTTCCTCGGATGGCTCCAGTAGAGCTGCTGGTGACCCATCTTGCTCTCTTGGATGCAACGAGGCAAAAGGCTCCAGTCGGGTTTTGACAAAGAAACACGGTTTGGTTATTACACATCTTCAGACGGCAATGGGACTCAGGAGAGTATGTAATCAAGTTTTATATATATTTAGCCACATTTCAGTTAATCATTTTAGCTTCGAAGGTCTGACACTAAATGCTGAGTTGCTAAGGGACCAGGTGGTAGTAGATGACAGATTCACATAATACTTTCGTGGCTGTAATTTAGAATCCCCTTTTAACAGAGCACCAGATTTTCCCGACTACTGCTCTCCCCACCCCCCATTATTCTTCACTCTTCTCTACACAGCAGGAGAGGCACAGCGGGGCTCTCAGGGGGTGTCCCGAGGGCAGGGCAATGAACATGGACAATAGTGCCCCTCCAGGTGACCTTGCCATATATCTCCTGACCGCTCGTGTTCCAAATACACACTGCAAATATGTGGCTTCCTCTCACAGCTTTTTGTCATCGTAGCCATATTAGCAATGAATGATGTTAACCCTATGATCATTGACAAGATCTCGTCATTTTTGGAAACTGCTCGTGGACAACAAATGTGGCATCTCGTTTCCTGCCCTTCAGAGAACTTTAAATAGCTTTGATGCAGAGACATAAGAGGCCTCCCGTCCGAACTCTTGCCAGCCTTCAGCTTAGGTGATGATAAGAAGGCCAAACCAGGGATACCACAGTCCAGAGGGACAGGGTGAGGGACTTGAGGCAGTGTGAGCAAACAGTCTCCATCACATCCAGCCCAATGAATGCCACGTGTGTCCCAATTTCCCGGGAAGACCCACATCCTCTACTGGGAAGCTGAAGCTCGGAAGGTGGGTGTTGACTTTGGATGGGCAAGAAAGGGGACCTCTGCCAACCTCTCCTCAGGACTGTGGCTGTGTCCCCAGGGGCTGTGTGGAGGCAGGCTGGGCATGGGGCAGGGAGGTGCTTGTGGGGACTTCCAGCTGGAGGGGCGTCAGGGGGACCTTTGAAACCAGACCATCCAGGAACCTCTGTCGTATTTCCCTTCGCTTCGTGCTAGCAGCCAGCAAAGCTTGCTTCAGTTGGGATGGACAGGGCTGGCTCTGCAGCTACTCTTTCTGCACGTGCTTCCCCTCTGTCCACTCTTCCCTCTAACACACCTGGCACATGTGGCATTTAGGAGGAGTCCCAAGGGGTGAGGTCAGTTCTCAAAGATAAGCATGGAGGCTTGGAATAAAACATTCAGAGGGAGGGGCAGGCCAACGCCGGTGAGTGGAACGTGGTGTCTGGAACACTGGCGTCTAACCTGTGAAGGGGGCCAAGGACAGGATGGGTCCCCAGAGGGCGAAAAGGAGCAAGGTGGATGCGTGGGAGCAAGGGTGGAGGACTGGGAGGGGAACTTGAGCAGGGGCTGCAGCAGGACGGGCGAAAGAGGAGCCGTGTCCTGAGAACTGGAGGACAGAGCCTAGGCTACAGAATCGACATACACCCCACAGTTGGGCTGACTGGACACCGGACGCCAATCTACTGACCTTTCCATGTCTTCTGTCCTCGGGGACTGGATTTGTTCTAGAGCTGTGCTGTCCAGTAGGCTCATCACTAGCCTCGTGTGGCTATTTAAGTTTTAACCAACTAGACTGAAAACTTAAAGAAAAATTTGAAATTCGGTCCCTCATTTGCACCTGCCACATCAGCTCAGCATGGCTAATGTAGGGGACACTCAGCTATAGAACAGTTTCCACGGTCACAGGGCGTTCAACTGGATGATGCTGGAGGGCAGGTGCTGTGTTCTGGCTTTAGGGATGGAGGGATGGAAGTTGGTAGACCAGGATTTTCCTGACACTTTATTATTTTTTTTAAAGATTTTATTTATTGAGAGAGAGAGAGAACACAAGCAGGGGCAGCGCCAGGCAGAGGGAGAGGTAGGCTCTCCGCCGAGCAAGGAACACGATGCAGGACTCAATCTCAGGACTCCGGGATCATGACCTGAGCTGAAGGCAGACACTTAACTGAGTGAGCCACCCAGGCGTCCCTCCTAACACTTTAGATGAAGGGGAGTGGAGTGGTTCTGGGGTCACCCAAGCTGTGTGTGTGCTGGGTGGGGGATATAAAGGCAGCAGCAGTACTGCTCCCCCCACTTCTGCAAAATACTTGCATGTGCTGCCTTCTCACTCCCATTGGAGGGCTTCCGTGTGCCAGACACTGTTTATCTCCAGGTACAGTACAAACGTGGTCCCTTTCCCCTTCTACCACCAGCTGAACTCCGTCTCCTCCCCTTAATTCTCCTCCCTGGCTCCTGTGGGTGCCCAATTCCTGCATCTTCCAGCTCTCGTTCCTTTCCTTTGTACTGGATGTCCATAGGCTAATACCCCTCCTTATCCACTTTTCACTCCTGCGTTCCTCACATGGTAGTTCCCCAAGAGAGAAGATCTGTTTGTTGGCTCAGTGAGTTACAGTGGCCACAGGGTCAGACCATCTCAAGAGCCCACCTCAAAGATGATGGCCAGCTCATGGTTTGGCTGAACCTTGTGGCGGGTGTCCGCCCTGGTCCAGCCAGCCTTGGCTAAGCGGCAGAGCCACAAGGCTCGCACGCGGCATGCACACCGTGGGTAAGGATCCCCCAGGAACGACTGTGAACGTGGCAGGCCCCCACAATGTCACAGATCGCTTTGCAATGTAATTTGCAAAATTTAGAAATTCTTTATAATGGGCACCTTTACTTTTAAAACTGGGGGACAGGAGGAGTAGAAAATAATATTTTATAAGAAAGTAAAATATTTACCAGGAAAGATACAAACACTAGTATGTCCTCACTGATTATATAAGCAGAGATTAATTCATCCACGTTGGCTAACTACCAAGGAGCAGAGGGCAAGTTTATAGAGAGCGGGTCCACTGAACTCGGTTTGTGGGAAGGCAAGAGAGAGACAGACTGACCCACGACTGACCCGGAGCCCTGAGATTCTAGGAAGGGCAGAGCTAGGGAGGAAGATTGGAGAAGGAGCTTCTTATGTTCTTTGGTGCAAGACAGCCCTGAAGTTTTGAACCTGAGGGAAAATGGGGCCACAGCAACCAGATTTGCTATTTTTAAAAACCATTTTCTATGGAGGCTTACATCTCACACCTCCCATACACACAAAGAACCCTTTCACTTGAAAATGCCAACTGTTTGCCTAACTCTCTTATTTTTTCTTCTTATCATTGTCTAAACGTGATTTTCCATGGTAGCAATCAATGAATTGTGTGTCTTTATTCTTTCTATTCATACACACTGGCCACGTGTTGACACAGTCCACATGTTTATTATTTTCATATATATTTTCATATATATTCTTTTAAAGAATGTACCACAATACCCTAAAGGTTGGGCATGTGGATGGTTTACAATTTTTTTGCTGTTATGAGAAGTATAACTGGAAATAATTGAAAATTTGGGCTTGTTCTCTTTTTGTCAATAGTAACTACCTTTATTCCTAAAAAATACTATGTTTTGTTTCCTATTACAAAGCTAAAACATGTTCGTTGTAGAAGTTTTAGAAACATGTAAAAGTTACTTGGCATGTTTACAACCTACCTATGGGCTCACTTTCTATCTTTCCAGTTAATTGTCTGAGTCTTTGCACACAGCAGTTGGGCGGCCTTTCTCCTCAGTTGCCTAAAAGTCGTGAGGGCCCAGAAGCCTTGTTTCTTATTCCAAACACAAGATGGAGAGGCTGTTGGAGAGTGTAAGCTGTTCACCTAGGCCTGGGTGATCCACTGGCCTTGTTCTCTTACTGGCTGGAGTGTCATTGTAGAAAAATGGTTTGAATCTTAGAGCACCAGATTCCCAAGCAAGTAATAGTGATGCCCACAACCAAATTTCCAAGGCTACTACCTTTTTCTTTTCTTTCTTTTTTTTTTAAGCTTATACTCATAAATTTAGCCTTGCTTCCAAAAAAGTACGCTAAATCTGGAAGGGAGGGCTGCCTGAGCCACACCCGGGGTGAGTGTCAGCCCTTCCCCATAGAACTGTCGGATCCACTTGCAGAGCCCACATCACCAGCCCTGACTTCTTCCCGGGTGAATTGGAGCAGTCCCGATCCACCCAGAACGTTCTAGGAATGTTAATGTTTAAAATAGAGCCTCAGTGACCCCTACACAGATTTCTTTCTCTCCCACCTGGTACCCCAGAGCTTTGTATGCCCTAAAACTCACCCTAAGGTTCTCTACTTCCCAGTTGTTCAGCTGGACCTGGGTTAGGGACCCAGTGTCAATCCATGAGACATTAGAGAAAGTTTTCTGTGGAGATTTCTGGATAAGTTTTTCTTTCCTCATAAAAAGAGGCAGAAAATGCAATCCTTCTTTCTGTCTCCTCCTGCCTAAACAAAGACATGATGTCTGGAGTTGCAGCAGCCATTACGTGACCATGAGGGGATGGGTATGAGAGAACAGCAAGAAATTTTCAGAGAGCCAGTGACCCGTACCAATTATCACCTACACCCAAGCTCCCAGGTAGCATTAAGTGATTTGAAGTTGGGTTTTCTGTCCATTGCTGCTGAATTCATTCCTAAAAGATATATTTGTTACTAGCAGCAAGGTTCTAAACAATAAACAACTAATGGTGAAATCCTTGTACACATTCTTAACTACTTTTATAGGATAAATTCGCAAAAGAAAAGTTGGGAGATATTATGGGCTGAACTGTGTTCCCCCCAAATTTATATGTTGAAGTCTTAATCTCTAGTACCTCAATGTAAACATCATTGGAGATAAACTCTTTCAAGAGGAAACTAAGTTAAAATAAGGTCTTTAGGACGAGCCCTACACCCATGTGACTGGTGTCCTTATAATAAGAAATCAGGACCCAAATATATCACACACAGAGGGAAGAACATGTGAAGACACAGGGAGAAGGCCAAGTGAAGGAGACAGGCCTCAGAAGAAATGAATCCTGCTGACAGCCGATTTCAGACTTCCAGCCTGCAGAGCTATGAGAAATAAATTTCAGTGGTTTAAGCCCCCTAGTCTGTGGTTAATGGCAACTCTAGCTAACCAGTACAGGGAACCAGAGGTATTTTCTCATCTGTAAAATAATAATTAGGGACGCATGGGTGTCTCAGTTGGTTAAGCATTTGCCTTCAGCTCAGGTCATGATTCCGGAGTCCTGGGATTGAGCCCCTCAGCGGGGAGTCTGCTTCTCCTTTTCTCTCTGACCCTCCCCCTGCTCATGCTTTCTCTCGCTCACTCTCTCTCAAATAAAATCTTGAAACAGTAATTGTACTTGTTGATAAAATGATGAAGAGGATGAAATGAATTGATGCACTTAAAGCTTTGGCCTTGATGTCTGATGTTCAGTAAGCACGTAGTAAATGACAGCTCTTATTACCATGAAGCCCAACAGTGGAATTTCCTGGGCAAATCTCTCCTGTAGACTCTGCAGAGAATTAGCCGAAGACCCTTCCGGTCTCAGAGAGGGTCACCGAGCTCGAGGTTTGCGTGACGAAACTGTGGTGGAGACCACGCTGTGTGATTTCCTCCTCCTCCTGG
Organism: Ursus arctos; assembly: GCF_023065955.2. Taxonomy (NCBI): domain Eukaryota; kingdom Metazoa; phylum Chordata; class Mammalia; order Carnivora; family Ursidae; genus Ursus; species Ursus arctos. Next base: position 36,126,503 of record NW_026622952.1, on the reverse strand, counting down.
ACACTCAGGAAGGCGTGTTTGCCCCTTGCATCTAGGCCGTATCACTCGACTATGAACAGAAGGCAAATGTCATTTCTGGTGTGAGGCTGTTCAGATCGGTGTGGCGCTTCTGCTTTCTCTATCCCTCCCACTCCAGAGGAAAGGCATCTGTGTGGTGAAACCTCTAGAAGGAAGGCTCTGAGTCACTTTGTGGACACTCACCCTGCAGGGGAGCGACCTGTCCGGCAAGGGCAAGGAACCAACGTGCATCGTATTAGGTCACTGAGATTCAGGATTTACCCTTAAAGTGGTTACCTTTGTTTACTCTGACCAGTATGATCCAATGTGAGCTTAGCCGCAGCAGCAACACTGTTACGAGTAAACGAGGTATTCAGAGGGAGGGCATGGTGCAAACTCACCGTTGGATTTCCGTCAGTCAGCTGCAAAGTGCTGTGGTTTGGGGCCAGTGGGAAGAATAGACCATCAGTTGTTTTGGGCAAAGAGCAAGTTTATAATCACGTGATCAGGATGGACAAGATGTGGACACAGTGATTACCTTTATAAATGAATCCATGTAAGGCCTGATAGGCATGTGATCTAATTTTTGATGCTGGTGTTATTCATTTTATTATTTATTTTTATTATTTATTTTGCTGGGCATGGAGCTCACTGTAGGACTTGAACTTGTGACCCTGAGATCAAGACCCAAGGTGAGATCAAGAGTCAGACAGATGCTTAACTGCCTGAGTCGCCCTGGGGCCCCACACTGACGTTATTCATGTCTATAAATGGTTGTTAGCAAATTTAACACAAAGGCACCCACTCGCTCATACAGACTGAGGTCGGAGAGTGGGCTGGAGGCTGATCTTGGCTACGTCTTACCTTGTTTGAGCTGTCGTAACAAAACTTCAGAGACTGTGGAGCTTATATGCAATAGAAATCTGTTGTGCACAGTTCCGAAGGTTGCAAGTCTGAGACCAGGGTGCCAGCAGGGTCGGGTTCTGGAGAGGGCCCTCTTCTGGGTTGCAGATGACCAGTTTCTCATCGTATCGTCACATGGAAGGGAGGGCAAGACAGTTCCCTGGGGTCCCTTTTAAAAGGGCACTAACCCCATTCATAAGGGCCCCACCCTCCTGACCTAATCACCTCCCAGAGGCCCTGCCTCCTGGTACCATCACCTTGGGGGTTAGGTTAGAACACAAACAGTCCATCACAGTTACTCTGACCCAAGTAGTCTTGAGCAGGGAGGGGTGATGAACTCAAGAATCAGGTCTGGCATATTTCCACCCATGACCTCCTTCCTTAGAGTCTTCCTGTGATACTGTGATCCTTCTAGGAAGTTTAAAAAACAGGTTTTCTTGGTGGTCTATACATACAGCACAATACTATTCAGCCTGAAAAAGGAAAGAAATTTTGACACATGCTACACTGTGAATGAATCTCCAAGACATGCTAAGTGAAATAATAAGCCAGTCACAAAAGACAAAGATTGTATGATTGCACTTACATGAGGTCCCCAGGGCAGTCAAATTCATAGAGACAGCAGAATGGTGGTTGCCGGGGGCTGGTGGAGGGCTGGTGGAGGGCTGGTGGAGGGGGGTGGGGAGTTCGCGTTTAATGGAACAGGGTTTCAGTTTGAGAAGATGAGTAAGTTCTGGAGATGCCTGGTGCTGACGGCTGCACAACGATGTGCATGTGCTTCATGCTGCAGAACCGTGCACTTAAAAATGGCTAAAATGCTTAATTTCCCGCTCTGTAGTTTTTACTGCAATTTAAAAACCATTGGCGAAACCTCTCTTAGATGGAGGAAAGTGATCGGGAGCGTGGGAGGACCAGCATAAGTGCTGTGGGAACACAGAGAAATGCCCTTGAGTGGTTTACACTTTGCTGGGGGAGAGATGGAGTCAATGACATTGACTGACAAAATGCAAATCCAAAAGGAGAGAAGAGGGAACTAGTGTAAGAATTCCGAGGAGGGCACTGTCAGGAAGTCTGAGGGGTCATGGCAGCAGAACAGTGGAAGAAGGCTCCCTTCACCCCAACGGCCTGGCAGGATCTTGAGTTTTGAAGGGAGGGGGGAGGGAGGCAGAGCTGAGCAGGTGGGGTGCAGAGCGGAATGCTTGCTGGGGCTCGGGTGGTGAGGTCTGGAAGACCCACCAGGTAGAGTGGAGGGTTCCCACTGAGGAGGTGGCATTGGGGGTCACAGTAATGAGTGGGTGGTGTAGATGATGGGCGTTGTTGGGACTTTTCTTTTTTACTTCAATAACCTTTTTATTTTAGAATAGTTTTAGATTTACCAAAGGGTCATAAAAATAATACAACGAGTTCCCACATACCCCTCACCCAGTTTCCCTGATGTTAAGATCTTCTATTACTATGGTACGTTTGTCACAACTAGTGAGCCAATACTGATACATTGTTATGAACTGAAGTCCATTCTTTATTCAGATTTCCCCCAGTCCTTTTTCTCTTACAGGATTTCATCTAGAATATGCGTACAAATTTGTACCCATCCTAAACTGCAAAGATAGTACAGAGTTCCCATGTAGTGGACATTCAGGTTTCTCTATTATTAATACCTTTCATTAGTATGGTAGACTTGTTAAAATTAGTGAACCAATATTGATATGTTATTGTTAAGTGCAGTCCATACTATATTCAGATTTCATTAATTGGTACTTGGTATTCTTTACACCTAGTTGTCCTGTGTTTTCAGTTGGAACGGTTTCTCAGACTTTCCTGAAGTTTGATGACAGCAGACAATTTTGAGCAGTCGTGGTCAGCTGTCTCATAGACCATCCTTAACTTGTTTTTCTCACGGTTGCCCTGGGGTTGTGGGTCTTTGGAAGAAGATCACAGGGTAAAGTGCCCGGCTCATCTCTCCCTACCAGGGGCTACAGACCATCAACAGGACTTACCACTGTTGACGTCATGCTTGACCACCTTCTCCACCTTGGGTTCGGAAATGGGCCCCTTGCATCAGCACTCGAAAAGAAAGCTAAGTCCCCGCCTGAGTCATGGCCAGGACTGAGGTGCTCATGACCTGGAGGTCAAGGTTCTTGGCTCTAGAAATCGTCTCCTTCAGCTTGCACATTCCCTGCACCTGCTCGGAACGGGCTGGTGCCAGGTCTTGGTTTAGTATCAGCCTCCTCACTGCCCTGGAATAACCTTTACCCTGTTTCCAGAACCTGTTCTGTCCCTAGGGCAGGGCTGCTCCCTGCTTGCAGCACAAGAGAGGCACCTCTTCCAGCCCATAGTTCTATAAGGAGCCAACTTGGGTGAATGCCCGTGGTCTTTGGCTTCTGGCAGATTTTGTCATGACAGAAGAGAAAAAAAAGCTCAATCCCAAAATTTCATCACCTTCTGCTGTAAACTAGGCCAGATATAGAACCATTTTAGCAGGTTAAAATCTGAGAAAGGGATTTCAGAAAAAGCTAGAAAGGGTTGTTGGTTGATAGCCAAATGGTTCGAATCAGCACCTTGATTTGGTTTTAGTATGTATGTCAAGCCATTAGACTTGAGGGCACAGAGCAGCAGAAAGCTGGCTGTTGAGAAAGAGCAAGTATTTTTTGACAGCTTGTCCTTAAGCAGAGACAAGTGCCCTGAGACTTCATCTTACATATTCAACCAGTGAACATTGGTATGGAGAGCCTGCTACGTGCTGGGTGTATAATGATAAATCCGATCCCTGATCTCTTAGCATTTTGCACCCAGAGGGAGTGACAACTATTATTCAGATAATCACACAAATAAATATATGTAATTACATCCCATTGCAGATTGAGATAAGTCCTCCAAATAGAAGGGACAGGTTTATAAAAACCTACTGTAGAGTAGAACTCAGGAAGCGTTGGGATTGTATCTCTTGAGTGGAAACTGCGATACTCAGGCAAAAACCTGAAACTAATTCATGGAGCTTTTTTAAATAAATAAATAAATAAATAAATAAATAAATAAAGCTTCATATTATCAGTATAGTGATATTTAAATATTAGCATAGATGAAGATTCCTGTCCTTTCTCCAGCCCCAGTAGGCCCTTCCATAGTAAATGGAAATAAACACATTAAGCAACTCACAAATGGAGACTTTGAAGTAACCTACTGTTGTCCAAGCACAAACTCATCTGCTCAGAGTCCCGCCGGCTGAAGTAACCCCTCAACTCTCTCTGAGATGAAGTCAGGTGACATGGGCTGCATATGAGCCCAGCTCTGGCAGTGTGGTCAGCCTGGGATGCTCGCAAGATTAGTAACAGTGCAAATGCTGACTGCTGTCTAGGTAAAAGGTGAGGGTAATGTCCTTTGTTTAAGGTTTTCTGAAAGAACGTGGGTAGGTTGCTCTTGTCAGAGTTAACTATTCAGCAGTGGTGAAAGGGAGGCATACAGTCTTTGCTGTAAACGGTTTGTAAGAGACCATAAGGAGTAAGACCGGGATGTCAATTAAATTCAACCAATGCTATGAGAATATATTACTGCCAGAGCATTACGCACCGTTTTGAATGTTAAATCAAAATCTGACTCTCAACTATTTAAATACTCTCCAGGTACTTCCAATGGGTCAAATCTATAGACACAAAGAAGTTTAGAGCAGACCCAGGGAACTTAGCGTTTAGTTCATCTAACAGTTTCCAGATTTGGGGATTTCACAGACTGATAAAATTCCACAAAAGGATATAGAAGACCAATATAGAATTTGCCAACTTGTTATTCCCTCAAATAAAGTAATTAAAGCACCTGTTATTTACTATCACCCCCATGACGTTACATCTAAAGTGAATTAGAACAAAATATAACTTAGTGTGTTAACAGAAATAAATTCGCTTTATGAAAAACTCGTTACATTTTTGGGGGGTGTTTGTTCATTTCTACATGGACCCCTGAAAAACAAAAACTTCTTCCCAGTCCAGTACCAGTTGTTGCATTAGGATTTCAGAATCAACTGAATTAATTCACACCTCTCGCCCGTTTTACCAGTGGGGAAACTGAGGGTCCAGGGGGCCATAAGCATGGCCCAGTCTCAGGTGCCAGCTCACAGCTGGGGAATAGCCCTGTGCGGGGAGAGCCTTTCGAGTCCAAGCCCAGTATACCTGCTCTCTGCCCCACATCTCTCCTTCTACGGTTGGTTAATACAGTCCTGGAAATGACACAGGGAAACTGAAGGGACTGCATTGAAAAGTCATTTATTTTTCCTTTGCTCCTTTTCGGGTATCTGTCCTTCCTAGGGCCTGTACCCCCGCCTGCACTTTACTTTACATTTGCCTTGTAATGCAAATGGCGTATGTCCTCCTTGTAAGGGACAAAGAGATCATGATATCTTTGGAGACTTCCAGCACAATAGGTAATAACCAAGGAATGACCGGGCGGGGTTCTCCAAGACCGTTCGTTCTCCAAGACCGCTGACTCCAAACACTTTGACGCCAAGACCTCTGAGCGCAGTGAATGAGTGACTTATGAAGGACCCCTGGCCCTTGTTCTTGTTCTGACCAGGTCCTGGATGACCACAATCACCAATAAAAACCCCAGACCCCAAGCAAAGAAGAGTCTCATGCTCCTTTCCTCTCTGAGTCTCCTGGACACCCTGTCCATCTCTCTCTATATATATACATCTTCAGTCAACTCTGCTGGCTCGCATCTGATTTCCATCCTTCGAGAAGCCTCTTGGACCCAGCCCCGCCCTACCTGCATGAGGCACAGTGAGGGAGGGATGGATGAAGGAGACGTGGGCATGGGGGAGCAACAGGGGCCTCTTCCTTCTCGGGCCTGTCCTCTGGGTCCTGGGACTCTTTCTCAAGTCTGGCACTGCCTGAATTTTAGGTATCTTTTAGCTGGGTACGTTGATTCATCTGCCCATTGGGAAAAACTTGGTATAACGCAAATGCTGTACAATGTGCAGATTCTTTACGGTGCTTCAGGAAGTAAGAAGTTACTGCTGCTGTTTTTAGAGAGTTGGAAAATTACTTTAAAGCACCCTAGTATGTTCGATATTTTTTTGCAAAGTCAGGGTTTAATCTAAAATAAATACAATTTCTCTTGTGCACGGTGCTAGGTATAATGCAAGTAGAAGACTTCATTTGGGAATTTTAGTTTTGAGCAACAGAAACCAACTCTGGTTTACTTGAAAGGGGGAGGCTATAGGAGAAAGAAGATTGGGTAGTTGACAGAATGGCCAGAAGGACTGGACAGTTAGGCTTGGGAGCCGCATGGCCAGAAACGGCTGCCAAAATCATTGCCCAGAACCTCTCATGTCCCTGCAGGGCCCAGAGACTACCAACAGTGCTGGCTGGAGGTGTTTCTAGCACTCATGCGGCTGCCACCCCTCAGCATCGAAATGGATACTGCCTTCCCCTGCTTCCTCACGTCAGTAGCTTCCAGTGGAAAGCCTGGGCTGAGACCCTGATGGACAGAGCCTGCATCACTGCCCGAGCTGCAAGGGAGTCTGGGAAGGTGAGCCTCTGGCATTTCCTTCCTGTAGAGCGTAAGGCAAGCTTTGTCTCCATAAGGTGGAGGATTCCTGAAATGTAGACGTTTAGATGTGGGGCGGCCACAAAGCATAACAAAAAGAATCATTTCCGTTCCAATGAACTTCTCAAAGTTGGGGCAGCAGAAAATGTGTTTAATAGTAGTAAACAAAATCTATTGACTTGGATACAGTTTTGATATTTTTTCCTGCTTTAGAAAATCCCATCGTAGGGATGGCTGGGTGGCTCAGTCGGTGAAGCGTCTGCCTCTAGCTCAGGTCATGATCCCAGGGTCCTGGGATCGAGTCCCGCATCGGGCTCCCTGCTCAGCAGAGAACCTGCTTCTCCCTCTCCCTCCCCTCTGCTTGCGCACACCCTCTCTCTCTTTCTCTCTCTCTCAAATAACTACATAAAATCTTCCGCCAGAGAACAAAAGCCTGGAAATACCGGCTCAGAGAGTGCCCATCCCCATCCTCCCTCTCAGGGGACACGGAGACTCTAACCAAACAGGGTTGCCTGAGTATCAGCGCGGCAGGCCCCTCCCCCAGAACACAGAAGGCAGGCTGAAAAATCAAGAAGCCCACAACCCGGGTGCCTGGGTGGCGCAGTCATTGAGCACCTGTCTCCGGCTTAGGGCGTGATCCCAGCGTTCCGGAAAGGAGTCCCTCATCGGGCTCCTCCGCTGGGAGCCTGCTTCTTCCTCTCCCACTCTCCTGCTTCTGTTCCGTTCTTGCTGACTGTCTGTCTCCCTCTCTCAGATAAGTAAATAAATAAAATCTTTAAAGAAGAAGCCCACATCTCTAAGATCCCTATAAAACAAGGGGCACGGCCTGGGACCCAGTCAATAATTTTGGGCTCTGGACAACCCCGCAACCTCCCCTCATTAAAATGACAAGAAGGAGAAGCCCCCCCCAGCAAAGAAAAGACAGTGAGTCAGTGGCCTCTGCCACAGAAGTAACGGATATGGATGTAACCAAATTATCAGAAATGGAATTCAGAGTAACAATGGTCAAGATAATGAGTAGACTTGAAAAAAGTATTCAGGAAAATATTACTGAGAATATAGAATCCCTAAGGGCGGAAATGAGAGCGAATTTGACAGAAATTAAAAATTCTATGAGCCAAATGCAGGCAAAACTAGAGGCTCTGACGGCCAGGGTCACTGAAGCGGAGGAAAGGGTTAGTGAATTGGAGGATGGGTTAATAGAGGAAAAAATAAAAATAGAAGATGGTCTTAAAAAAATCCACGCCCACGAATGTTGGCTACGGGAGATTACTGACTCAACGAAACGATCCAATGTTAGAATCATCGGCATCCCCGAGGGGGTGGAGAAAAACAGAGGTCTAGAAGAGATATTTGAACAAATTGTAGCTGAAAACTTCCCTAATCTAGCAAGGGAAACAAAAATTCGTGTCCAAGAGGCAGAGAGGACCCCTCCCAAGCTCAACCATGACAGACCTACACCACGTCACGTCATAGTGCATTTCGCAAATATGAGATCCAAGGATACAGTATTGAAAGCGGCCAGGGCAAAGAAATTTCTCACGTACCAAGGCAAAGGCATCAGAATTACGTCAGACCTGTCTACACAGACCTGGAATGAGAGAAAGGGTTGGGGGAGCATTTTTAAAGCTCTTTCAGAGAAAAACATGCAGCCAAGGATCCTTTATCCAGCAAGGCTGTCATTCAGAATTGATGGAGAAATAAAGACATTTCAGAATTGACAGTCACTAGCCAATTTCGTAACCACAAAACCAGCCCTACAGGAGGTATTACGGGGGGTTCTATAAAAGTAAAAAGGCCCCAAGAGTGATACAAAACAGAAAGTCACAGCCAATACAAACAAAGACTTTACTGACAACATGGCAGAATTAAAAGCATATCTCTCAGTACTCAGCCTTAACATTAATGGTTTAAATTCTTGCTTTAAACGCCACAGGGTTGCAGATTGGATAAAAAGAAATGACCCATCCATTTGCTGTCTACAAGAGACTCATTTCGAACCCAAAGATGCATTCAGACTGAGAGTAAGGGGATGGAGTACCATCTTTCACGCAAATGGACCTCAAAAGAAAGCTGGGGCAGCAATTCTCATATCAGATAAATTGGATTTTAAACTACAGACTATAGTTAGAGATGCAGAAGGGCACTATATTATTCTTAAAGGAAGTATTCAACAAGTGGATATGACAATTATAAATATATATGCCCCCAACAGGGGAGCAGCAAGATACACAAGCCAACTCTTAACCAGAATAAAGAGACATATAGATAAAAATACATTAATAGTAGGGGACCTCAACACTCCACTCTCAGAAATAGACAGAACACCCTGGCAAAAACTAAGCAAAGAATCAAAGGCTTTGAATGCCATACTCGACGAGTTGGACCTCTTAGATATATATAGAACACTACACCCCAGAACCAAAGAATACTCATTCTATTCTAATGCCCATGGAACATTTTCAAGAATAGACCATGTTCTGGGACACAAAACAGGTCTCAGCCGATACCAAAAGATTGAAATTATCCCCTGCATATTCTCAGACCACAACGCTCTGAAATTGGAACTCAACCACAAGGAAAAATTTGGAAGAAACTCAAACACTTGGAGACTAAGAACCACCCTGCTCAGGAATGACTCGATAAACCAGGAAATCAAAAATCAAATTAAACAATTTATGGAGACCAATGAGAATGAAAATACAACAGTCCAAAACCTATGGGATACTGCAAAGGCAGTCCTAAGGGGGAAATACATAGCCATCCAAGCCTCACTCAAAAGAATAGAAAAATCTAAAATGCAGTTTTTATATTCTCACCTCAAGAAGCTGGAACAGCACAGAGGGACAGGCCTAATCCACGCACAAGGAAGCAGTTGACCAAAATTAAAGCTGAAATCAATCAAGCAGAAACCAGAAGTACAGTAGAGCAGATCAACAGGGACTAGAAGCTGGTTCTTGGAGAGAATCAATAAAATTGACAGACCACTGGCAAGACTTATCCAAAAGAAAAGAGAAAGGACCCAGATTATTAAAATTATGAATGAAAAAGGAGAGGTCACGATGAACACCATTGAAATTGGAAGGATTATTAGAAATTTTTATCAACAGCCATATGCCAATAAACTAAGCAATCTGGAAGAGATGGAATCCTTCCTGGAAACCTATAAACTACCAAGATTGAAACAGGAAGAAATTGATTTCTTAAACAGGCCAATTAATTATGAAGAAATTGAGTCAGTGATACACAACCTTCCAAATAACAAAACTCCAGGCCCGGACGGTTTTCCTGGGGAATTCTACCAAACATTCAAAGAAGAAATAATACCTATTCTCCTAAAGCTATTTCAAAAAATAGAAACAGAAGGAAAGCTACCAAACTCATTCTATGAGGCCAATATTACCTTGATCCCCAAACCAGGCAAAGACCCCCTCAAAAAGGAGAATTACAGACCGATTTCCCTAATGAATATGGATGCCAAAATCCTCAACAAGATACTTGCTAATAGAATCCAACAGTTCATTAAAAGGATTATCCACCACGATCAAGTGGGATTCATACCTGGGATGCAAGCGTGGTTCAATATTCGCAAATCAATCAGCGTGATACATCATATCAACAAGAAAAGACTCAAGAACCATATGATCCTCTCAATCGATGCCGAAAAAGCATTTGACAAAATACAGCATCCTTTCCTGATTAAAACCCTTCAGAGTGTAGGAATAGAAGGTACATTTCTCAATCTCATAAAAGCCATCTATGAAAAGCCTACTGCAAATATTATTCTCAATGGGGAAAAGCTGGAAGCCTTTCCCTTAAGATCAGGAACACGACAAGGATGCCCACTCTCGCCACTATTATTCAACATAGTACTAGAAGTCCTTGCAACAGCAATCAGACAACAAAAAGGGATCAAAGGTATTCAAATCGGCAAAGAAGAAGTCAAAATGTCTCTCTTCGCAGACGACATGATACTCTATATGGAAAACCCAAAAGAAGCCACTCCCAAACTATTAGAAGTTATAGAGCAATTCAGTAACGTGGCGGGATACAAAATCAATGCTCAGAAATCAGTTGCATTTCTGTACACGAATAACGAGAACGAAGAAAGAGAAATCAGGGAATCCATCCCATTTACAATAGCACCAAAAACCATACGTTACCTCGGAATTAACTTAACCAGAGACGTAAAGGACCTTTATTCTAGAAACTATAAATCACTCTTAAAAGACATTGAGGAAGACATAAAAAGATGGAAAGATATTCCATGCTCATGGATCGGAAGAATTAACATAGTTAAAATGTCCATGCTACCCAGAGCAATCTACACTTTCAATGCTATCCCGATCAAAATACCGAGAACGTTTTTCAAAGAACTGGAACAAATAGTCCTTAAATTTGTATGGAACCAGAAAAGACCCCGAATCTCCAAGGAACTGTTGAAAAGGAAAAACAAAGCTGGGGGCATCACAATGCCGGATTTCGAGCTGTACTACAAAGCTGTGATCACAAAGACAGCATGGTACTGGCACAAAAACAGACACATAGACCAATGGAACAGAATAGAGAGCCCAGAAATGGACCGTCAGCTCTTTGGGCAACTAATATTTGATAAAGCAGGAAAAAACATCCGGTGGGAAAAAGACAGTCTCTTCAATAAATGGTGCTGGGAAAATTGGACAGCTACATGCAAAAGAATGAAACTTGACCACTATCTCACACCATACACAAAAATAAACTCCAAATGGATGAAAGACCTCGATGTGAGACAGGAATCCATCAAAATTCTAGAGGAGAACATAGGCAGCAACCTCTACGACATCGGCCAAAGCAACCTTTTTCATGATACATCCCCAAAGGCAAGAGAAACAAAAGACAAAATGAATTTATGGGACTTCATCAAGATTAAAAGTTTCTGTACAGCCAAGGAAACAGTCAGAAAAACTAAGAGGCAGCCCACGGAATGGGAGAAGATATTTGCAAATGACACTACAGATAAAGGACTGGTATCCAAGATCTACAAAGAACTTCTCAAACTCAATACACAAGAAACAAATAAACAAATCAAAAAATGGGCAGAAGATATGAACAGACACTTTTCCAATGAAGACATACAAATGGCTAACAGACACATGAAAAAATGTTCAAAATCATTAGCCATCAAGGAAATTCAAATCAAAACCACACTGAGATACCACCTTACGCCAGTTAGAATGGCAAAAATAGACAAGGCAAGAAACAACAATTGTTGGAGAGGATGTGGAGAAAGGGGATCCCTCCTACATTGTTGGTGGGAATGCAAGTTGGTACAGCCACTCTGGAAAACCGTGTGGAGGTCCCTTAAAAAGTTAAAAATTGAGCTACCCTATGATCCAGCCATTGCACTACTGGGTGTTTACCCCAAAGATACAGACGTAGTGAAGAGAAGGGCCATATGCACCCCAATGTTCATAGCAGCAATGTCCACAATAGCTAAATCGTGGAAGGAGCCGAGATGCCCTGCAACAGATGACTGGATTAAGAAGTTGTGGTCCATATATACAATGGAATATTACTCAGCAATCAGAAAGAATGAGTTCTCAACATTTGCTACAACATGGACGGCACTGGAGCAGATAATGCTTAGTGAAATAAGTCAAGCAGAGAAAGACAACTATCATATGATTTCTCTCATCTATGGAACATAAGAACTAGAATGATCAGTAGGGGAAGAAAGGGATAAAGAAAGGGGGGGTAATCAGAAGGGGGATTGAAACATGAGAGACTATGGACTATGAGAAACAAACTGAGGGCTACAGAGGGGAGAGGGGTGGGGGAATGGGATAGACCGGTGATGGGTAGTAAGGAGGGCACATATTGCATGGTGCACTGGGTGTTATACACAACTAATGAATCATCGAGCCTTACATCGAAAACCGGGGATGTACTGTATGGTGACTAACATAATATAATAAAAAATCATTATTAAAAAAAAAAAATAACTACATAAAATCTTTAAAAAAAAAAAATCCCATCCTAACATGCTCAGATGCTGTTGATGACCCCCTTAGGACCATTCATAGTGACTTCTTGGAATTCTTTTCGGGTTGTGTATGGAAGCGAGAGGCCCCACCGAGGCTGGCTGAGAGCTGATGTGGGGTGCGGTGGTGGGCTGGCATTCCCAGGCCCAAAAGGGGTGTGCGGAGGGTCTGCCTGGGGTTGTAAACCATAGTGGGGGTTTCTCCTTCTGGGGTTTCACTGCTGCACGTGAAGTGGTTCCGTTTCCTTCTCCTACTCAAACTACCTTTCCAGTCACTGTGTTTGAAGTGTGCACGAGTGGAGAAGAGTGATCTGTCCAACAGGGAGCGTTTCCCAGGTTCTGGGACGGGCCACCTGCCAGGAGGAATGCAACCCCAGCTTTTCCCAACTTGGGATGTGGGCAACGGTTGACACTGGATCAGGTTACCCAAACCTTTCCGCGGGAATGCTGCTGAAGGCCGAGAGCGAGAGAGCAAGTAACTGGGAATGGGACAGGGTGTAGCTGGAACAAAGACTAGATGTTCTTGGACTTGAGTCTTATTTCTCACATGCACACAGACCTGAAGTTGCCCACGCTCCATGCACGCGCAATCCACTGCTCCTAGAGCCTGCCGTCTCACCCTTTGCCACTGAGAGGATGCCAGCAGTTTCCTGCATGGTGGAGGCGGAGGCTGCCAGTGCCTGGGACAGACTTCTTGTTTTGAGCAACTAGGCCAGGAGGCGGCTTTGGGTCAGAGAGGCGAGCACGCGCTTGATCCTGACCCCCTGAGGGCAGTTGTTTGCACCAGCACGCTGCGCCCCTGCACAGTTAGGAGAATTTTTTTTTTTCCTCCTCAAATGTGGATTTAGCCTGAGCAGAAAAATATATTGCTCTTGGGAAATGTTGGTGTGCCTTTCAGGGCAAACATGCTCTCAGGGGTGCCGGACACTGCTGGAGGGACCCCGGCGAGTGAGCTGGTGACAAGATCTGTCCAGCCCAGCACAATGTGACCTGGGCTGACTTACTTTCTCTTTTCTTTTCTTTTCTTTTCTTTTCTTTTCTTTTCTTTTCTTTTCTTTTCTTTTCTCTTTTCCTTTCTTTTCTTCCTCCCTCCCTCCCTCTCTTTCTTTCTCTTCATTCCTTCCTTCCTTCCTTTCCTTTCTTTTTCTGTAAAATATACCTAACAGAAAATGTATCATCGTAATTTTTAAAGCACGGCATGAAATGCATTCACCGTGTTGTGCTACCATCACCACCATCCATCTCCAAACCTTTGTTAACCTCTCCAACTGAAACTTGGTCCCCATTAAATCTTACCTCTTCACCCCCCACCCCCACCACCTCTGCTTGGGGCAACCCCATTCTACTCCCCATCTAATGAACCTGACTACTCTGGGTGCCTTCTGTGAGGGGAATTACACAGTGTTTGACTCCCTGGACTGATTTCTTGCGTGCACCCGAGTCTGAGTGGGCTGGGCTCTGGGAAATGCATGCTCGGTGACTCCACTGACCGGTACCGGCCAGTGGTGACCAGCCCCTGTGGGTGGAAGTGGGTGTTTTCCTTTGGATAAATGGATGTTCATCTTCCTGAAAAGAGTTTAATCCCAGAGTAGGAAAGAGGGGGACAGAAACTAGGAGAAGTAGGACTTTTCTCTCTGAGGCTTATGTGGCCTTAATGACAGGGTGCAGAGCCCCCAGGGAGTCTCACAACTGGGCGGTGGGTGCTTGCGTGGCACCCTGTGCCCGAGCAAGCCCATTGACGGCCATGTGGGTGACCGCGAGGGTGACTGAGCTGGGTGGGGTGCCCTTCTGGATATGCGGCACTGTCAACCTCTGGGTGGTGCCTCAGTTGTCCCCAGTCCCCAGTGACGTTCAGTTGACAGGCAGCACACCATCTTAGTTGAGCTGGGGGGCACGAGAGGAGGCTGACTGTCCCTCCCACAAGGCTGACTGCAGGTGGCACTGGTAGCCACCAGCCAAGGACGGTGGGGCCCAATGGGGCAGGTGTCTCCACGAGAGTGTGGAGACCAAAGGCCGCACCATGGCAGCACCTCAGAGGAATAAAAGGGCAGCCAAAGCAAAGTGACCTATCCTAGAATAGCATGAGGCAGAACTCTTAGAAATTCCAGCAAGCAGCCTGGTGTGAACTCATGACGTCCACATGTTGGCATTAGAGGAGAGTTATAATTTTCTTTTTACACACACTCTTGGGAGATCAGAGACACCCAGTGAAGCATGTTTGGCTTAGTAGGGTGATGAGATTTAACATTTGTTTCCGTGAACTAAAGCTGATGCCCCAGGAAGACGTCCCGTGTCAGGATCTCCATCACCCCAGCCCTAGAGCTGGAGGAAATGCAGAGCCCGTTAGCCCTGGGCTAATGACAAAATGCCATTCAGATGCGGTCTTGGGCTCCAAATACGAGAAAGTTTGATTTTAAAGTGTGTCGTATGTTCCCTTTTTATGTGGCTTAAGTCAGAACACACGTTCTAGGGGCCCTATTCTGCAAGCCTGAGCCACCTGAGCGTGAGTCAGGAGCCACTTGGAAGGAGATACGGGACTTCAAGCACGTAGTGAATGTGCAAGCTATAGAGTGGAAAATAAAACCGTGGAAATTGGGTTTTAGTGTCTACAGAACCTGACAGGTTTGAGGGTAGAGTGCCCACAGAGAACTCGTAGCTTCGAGACGCTTCATGGTGTAGGGATGCAGATAGAATGCTAATCGTATGCTGCGAAATCATAATGGTGAGAGTAATGGTAGCCTTTCCCATTATTCCTTATTATCCCAACTATTACCCCAGCTATTAGCTCCCTTTTTCCCTAACCCTCCGCCCACTGGCGAGGTTGACATAAATTATTCTCCCTCTTCAGTGAGTAAAGCTCATAGAGATTACATCACCTAACCCAGGCTCTGAAGTTAGTCTGCGGCTAAGGCAAGATGGGAGCTCACGCCCTCACTTTTCCTCCAAGGTTGTGCTTCTCATTTGTATAGTGGTAGGTGCCAAACCTCTCTGGGTTTGTGCATCTAACCAAACAACCTCAACATCTTTGTAAAGCTTGCTGGTCTGCAGATAGGCCTGTTTCCATCTCACAAATCAACACATCTTTTGCGTACTGTCTCAGAACCGTGTCTTCCCAGAAGCTTCTTTAACTACGGGAGCCCAGGCTGACCCCATCCTTGAACTTCCTCTACACCTGGAATGGGCACCCTACCATGGAGCATATAGTGATACATGTTCTGGAATCATTGGCTACTTGCTTCCCAGTTAGAGGGTGAGTTTGCTGAGGGATGGGCACCCATCTACACCCCACACTTCTTCGGAGTTCCCTGGAAGCAAGTCAGGCTGGAGCAAGTGATGCTATGTCCTGGGTCCCCGGCTCCAGAGATTCTGATTAGGTGGTTTGGATGAGGCCAAGAGCCTGCACTTTTAACAAACATCTTCAGTGATCACGATGCATGTTGGCTGGCGTCCACACCAAAGGGAGTGTTGGTCTAGACCGTCATTCATTCATTCAGCAAACATTCACTGAGCACCTACTATATGTTCAAGGAGCTGGAGAAGCAAGAAGGGCATTGCTGTCTTAGAGTTTACACCCTAGAGGGGGAGGCAACCACAGACATGTAAACAAACAAATAAATAGCAGAATATAGTAGTAGCAAGAAGTACCGTGCAGAGACTGGAACGCAGCATGGAATAGAGAGGGTTTAGAACAAGAGTGGAGCCTTCTAGTGCAAATATGACCGCTCCCGCCCCTCACTTGGACCCCATGGTGCGCACATCACTTGACGGAGTGGGACTTCGGCTCAGCTCTTGCGAATACAAACGCCTGGTCTTGCCATGGCAACCACCCTGCCTTTCGGTGATATTGTATCTAATTTGTAAAGAGGAAAGATAATTTAAAAAAATAGCTTAGGTAAGTGAGCTGTATCATATTTAGATTTTGTGTAAGGAAAATAATGGATGTTTCCATTTGGGTGCATCTTAAATGTATGTAACTATGTAAGGAAAAAAATATGTAGTTAAAAAGATTGAGACTCTAGGATATTCTGCTCCAGTTACGTACCAGTTATTCCAAGGGAATCCCCTTCATTTGGAAAAAAGGATGAGGGTACAAAGGATAGGGCCTCTTCTTGGTAGCAGAAAATATATGTTAGTCAAGGAGGGGAGAAGAGCTAGGTTATGCCAAAGGGCAGCGGTCAGCTCTCTGGCAATCCATGGCAATGGCCTGGGACCTGTTGCTGGTGAGTTCACCCAGATGCTCTTCTGCCCTCCTCCCTTGTGCGTTTGAGCATCTTTGTTAAGCCTTTTCTAAGAATGCTTGAAGAGGGAGTCAGAGAGCATGCCCCAAACCTGTGCCCTGTGTCGGTCTTTACCTCCGGGGGTTTTTGCACAGGCTGAACAGCTAACTGGTACTCTGTCCTGAAGGTCCTGGAGGGAAGGATTTTTCTGTGTTTCCCACCAGTCTGTGTATACAAGCCTCTTCTGTGCCTCTGGAAACAAGAATCAGGAGAAAGAAATCCATTTGTGTCATTGATATAAGTCCTGGGCACACAAGTGTCTCCGAGCCTGCCCTGGATGGATGTGGGACACCCTGAGGGGGTGAGATGGTTTCCCTAAGTGCCTCCTTGCCATCTAGCAAGTAGCCCCTTTTCCAGAAGGATCTCACCAATCTTGGACATGGTTTGAACTGTGTCCTTGCCAAATTCCGATGTTGAACTCTAACCCCCAGTACCTCAGAATGGGAGTGTGTTTGGTGATAGGGTCTTGAAAGAGGCAGTTAAGTTAAAATGAGGTCATTAGGTGGGTTCTAATCCAATCTGACCCGCGTCCTTATAAGAAGAGGAGATTTGGACACACAAAGAGGCAGCAAGAATGCACGGAGGGGAATGGCCATGTGCGGACACGGTGAGAAGGTGGCCATCTGCAAGGCGAGGAGCGAGGCCTCAGGAGAAGCCAACCCTGCCGACACCTTGGTCTTGGACTCCAAGCCCCAGAGCTGTGCGAGAATCAATTTCTGTTGTGTAAACCCCCCAGGGTGTGGGGTGTGTTATGGCAGCCGTAGTGAAGCAACGCAGGTATCTACCAAGGAGCCCCGGTGTTCGTCTGTCTGTTTTATCCTTTCATGTGTGTGAGATGTGCCAGGTCTTCATCTGGATTGAGCTTCTTGGGGACAATGTCACGCCGTAAGCGTTCCTCCGAGGATCTCTCCCAGGCCTTGTCTCTTGGGAGGGTCCCAACGTCAGTGATCCCTTGGTGCTGGCAGTGCCCAGCTCCCCAGCTCGGACTACCTGGGCCTCTGTACCAGGTTCCCCCTCCAGTGGCCTATTGTCACCCAGTAATTGAGCTTCCAGACCCACTCCTCGTTCCTGGGACCAGTGCCACATTCTCTCCTGTAGGTGTGAACAGGAAGCATCTTTGAGTGCTTTCTCCTTTTCCCCTCATCCCTCCTCATCTCCCATTGAACACCTCACCAACACAGCTGGGCATCCTCTGTTTCCCAAAAGCGATTCTTGGTCTTCTAGAAGCTGAAGGCAAACTGCTGTGGTTTCAATCATGAAGCTAAGAAAGTTCCTGGACTACTGACCACATCTACTCTGGCTCCTCTGGCTGGGGGCAGTGAAGGCCGAGAGTCCCACCCTTCCTGCCACAAATGCAATCTGCAGCAAAGCTAGCCGTTGGTGTTCCTCGCACACACAGCTCTCTTGGTGCTACGGGCTTCACTGGCCAAAGCTCCCCCAGATACTAGGGATCTGGAATCTTGCTTTCGTTCTAGAGAGTCTGCAAGCTCAGGGGCAGCTGAAGATCCGGTGTCAGGAGGGGCCTTGATCAGCTCCACGTTCTTTCACCAGAGGTGGGATGCTATCTCATCAGAAACAGATCACCTGCCCTAGAGCCCCTGCCTTTCTGGAAATTACAGAATGGTGTCCAAACTGTGAGCTGAAGATTTGTTCGCAGCACAGTGATTTCAACAGAGTGGGACTGAATGGTCCCCAGTCCACAGCCACCAAGTCCTACATCTTCCGTGTGATCGTATGCTGAATCTTCGTTCCTGTCTTCCTTCCCACTGCCTCTCCCTAAGGTCACACTTCTGCTTCCGTGTCACCCGACTATCACAAGGCCTTCCAACAGGGCACCTTCTCCCCGTCTTACCTCTAGACTCTCCATGCCTCTGCCAGAAGAATCTTCCAGATTTACTTCCAAGTTTCTGATTATGTGCAGAGTAAAACCTCAACCCCCCGGTACAGCATCCACGGCCCTCAAGTTCTGATCCCACCTGACCTTTCCAGTCCTGCTTTCCATGCTTCCTCTTCTCCTGCCATATCCTCTAGCTGACCTTAAGCAGCTGGGCTGGGAGCCAAACCTGGCATTGCCACTTAGTTGCTATATGCCAGAGGTGGGGTGGGGGGGAGTTTCTTTAGTACAGACGATAGTATCAATAATGAGCTCTAACTGACCACTTTGTGTGTATCAGGCCCCAGGGGATGATTCTCCTGAATGCCCCAAACAGCCTGATTCTCTAGGGAACCCTGGGTCTTAGGAGCATCTCTCTTTCACGGAGGAGGGGGAGGTGCAGACATGTAGGCAGCTCGTCCAAGGCGGGAAGCCTCCGTTTCTGCAGCTGTAAAATGAAGATCATGATGGTTTCTCCCTGTTAGTTGGGACTTTTGCGAGTTGAAAGTGACCAACACCTAAATCTAGCCCAAGCCAAACCAAGGAAGCTCCTGTTCCAGGGGCACAGTGTACGAGGCCTCTCTGCTCCCGTCCCCTGCTTGGGGCTCCAGGGCCTTCCTCCAGGATGGCAGTGGCAGCCCCCAGAGCTCCAGCGTCACCTGCTCTCTGGTGTTTGTGACTTCAGAAGCCAGGAGACATCCTGTCTCTGAGAGACCACAGTCATCCCCGGGACTCTGACTGTGGTGGGAGAAGGGGGCGTGTTTAACGGCCCCACTGGTTACGGAAGGGGCAGTTGCCAAAAAAATTTAAAAATGAAAAATAAAAAATTCTGGGGCTGCTCAAAACTAACAGCTGTTTGCTAACTTGTTTAATTTACTTGAGCAAACATGGGTGGAGCACCTCTTATCTGCCAGGTGCTGGAGAGCAGAGATTCCCCACTTTGCACGAACCCCATTTGGAGGGCACTCTGTCAAGGTACCATTCCTGTGTCAAGGAGGGCACTCTCCAGCAGATCAGCCTCTCCTCCCAGGGAAGCACACACGGACAGGGGCAGGGACAGCCTCTTCGGGCATCTCTGCGTCCGTCCGGCACTGCTCTTGACCAAGTGGATGAGTCAAACCTTAGGATTCCCTACTATGAAGGCAACTTACTTATCAATATGAACCATGTTCTGCAGAGTCAACACCTGCTGAGAGAAACACAATTCTGATCGCCAGCGGCCTCTGCAGTGTGTTTGTCTCTCTTAATTGCTTCTAAACTCAGGTGGGAGCAGGGGTCATCTATTGAACTCCCCAAACCTCAACAGCGGGCACTGGGGATACAGTAGTGAACTAGGGGGTGACTCCATGGTCTAGCTCAGTATGGCTCAAACTCTACTGGGGAGGACCAGGCCTGTATATTCACAAAGTCCTGCAACCTGGGGACAGTGTCCAATTCCAAAACACTTCCTTTACCCCAAGGTGAAACTCCACACCCATTAAACAGTCACTCCCTGTTCCCTCCTCCGCCAGCCCCACTGGCAACCACTAATCTACTTTCTGTCTCTATGCATTTGTCCGTTCTGGACAACTCACAGAAGAGGGTCATACAATACTCTCGTTGCTTTCACTCATTGTGTTTTTAAGGTCCATCCATGTGGTAGCGTGAATCAGCACTTCGTTCCTTTTTATGGCCAAATAATATCCCATTGTTTGGATAGACTACATTGTGTTTATCCATGGACATTTGGGTCATTTTTAGTTTTGGGTTATTATGAAAGGCTTCTGTGAACATTTGTGCACACGTTATATGGACATATGTTTTCAGTGGTCTTGGGCATATGTGTAGGAGTGGAGGTGCTGGGTCATACAGTGACTCTGTGTTTAACTTCTTGATGAATCACCAAACTGTTTTCCAAGGTAGTTGAGCCATTTTACATTCCTGTATTTCAAATGGAAAGGTGAAAAAATAACCCAATAAAATGCTTGCTCTTAAAGAAGACACATGGCAGGTGAACAAAGATCAAGCAAACCACCTGATCCTGAAATTTCAATCCCAAATGATGCTGAATTAGTAAAAAAAATATTAGCAGTCAACACTTACAACGTGCTACTTTGCTAAGCACTTTATATTTGTGATGATATATCCTCACACTTCCCATTTAAGGGACAGATGATTAGGGAGGTTGAAAATCTAGCCCACAGAGTCCTGAATTCCTTGCTATACTGGAGCTCTGGGAATTTTGGTACATGCCCTGTGCTTAGATGGGCAGCTTGCCTCACAGTCCTAAACATCCTGGCCGTGAGCCTTCGTCCCCTAAAGGGGACCCGTGGTCCGTGAACCTGGCCAATCTGAGGCTCTGCCGAGGGACAGACTCACATGTGGGTGGACCAGGCAGTTCCTCACCAGGTCTTAATATGAGGGCCCTTGGGGCTGTGGGGCAGCATACAAAGTATTTCTCCACCAGCCTGTCACAAATGCCTGCTTTTGCTATTAAGATTTTATTTCTGGGGCGCCTGGGTGGCACAGCGGTTAAGCGTCTGCCTTCGGCTCAGGGTGTGATCCCGGTGTTATGGGATCAAGCCCCACGTCAGGCTCCTCTGCTAGGAGCCTGCTTCTTCCTCTCCCACTCCCCCTGCTTGTGTTCTCTTTCTCGCTGGCTGTCTCTATCTCTATCGAATAAATAAAATCTTTAAAAAAAAAAAGATTTTATTTCTTTGATTGAAGGATGTAGGAGCACAAAGCACAGTACTTTGAGGGCATCTTAGAGTTTTGGCCTCCTATAACTTAACTCGCTCTCCTTTTCTATCCCCTCTTCAATGCAGGGATTCCCCCTCAAATTCTCTCATTCCATGGCCCATTTCCTCACTGTTGCGTCTCCAAACAGAGAAAATAATTTTCTGCTGTGTACTACAATTTGATTTCGGAATCACAATCTAATCCAGAAGTCACTTCACCAAGGCGTGAAAACTGCTTCTCATAGCACAGATCTTCCATTTCTGTTCTAACATTATGAAAGATGAAAAGAGTACCCATTTCGGTGATCTCCATTAACTGCAAATACCTCTACGAGGGGTAACACATTAAAGTGCTGTCACTCAGGTACAAACGTGTTCATCAGATCCTTTCCAGGAGATGCTTACCCAAAAGTATGTGTTCATTGTGAACTGGGTGTAAGAGACACAGTAGGCAAGTTAGTGTTCGGGGACAGCCTAAAATCACGCACCACTCAGTACGGTTGCAATATGGTAATTGAGTCTGTGGGGACTGTGGAAAAGCCAGTGTGGAAGAAAAAGAAGTGTGGCAGGGAAGTGGAGGGGGAGTTCGAAGGCTCAGGATCCTTGGGGGAGCTTCAGGGAGAACTTACTCGGTGCCGGCTCTTGGGCCAGGTGCCACATAGGCTGTTCTCCTGAGCTCCTCTGGAGATCTGTGGCCTCTCCCCTTTCCACCCACGGGCTCCTCTTCATTTCTGGGATAGGAAGGACAGAAGAGAGGGAGCACATGAAGGGAATAATCAAGACCAGCAACACCCAAGGTAGCAAAACAAGCTGTCACTTACAAATCGCCTTTAAATGGCCTGAGGAGTGCTTCCAGGCCAAGGTAGACCATCGTAGAGCTGCCAGCGGACCACATGCAAACCACTTTTTCAAATACATCCGGGGCTCATCTCTCTGTTATGTAACTTTTGAGTGATATTTGGGGTAGTCCTCATGGAAGCTGTGCATAATGTGAAAAACTGCTGCCAGGTGGGATGAAATTGAATTGAAGCAAGGGCTCTGCCACGTCAGCAACTGAAACAGCGTCCCTCCCCCACTCCCTCCTACCTTCTTGGAGAAGATCAATACAATTTAAGAATCTCTAGACAGATTGATTGGGGTGAAAAAGAGAGACAACACAAATCACCAGTATCAAGATTGACTATCCATCACTACCGATTCTACAGATGTTAAAACAATGGTACTCTACTGGGAGTTATTCAGCCCCCCACCCCAAGGATATTTGGCAATGTCTGGAGACAGTTTTGATTATCACAGGTGGGGAGCTGGGGGAATACTACTGGCATGCAGTGGGTAGAGACGGGTACTGCTAAACATCTCACAATGCGCAGAACCTGCCCCCTCAACAGACTTATCCACTCTGAAACAGCAATACTTTCCAGGTAAGAAGCCCCACATTAAAAGGATAATAAGGGAATATTGTGTATAACTTAATGTTAATAAATTCAACAACTTAGTTGAAATTGACAAATTCTTTGAAAGACACAAACCACAAAAGCTCACTCAATAAGAGATCGATAACCTGGATAGCCTGATATTTACTAAACAATTGCACTTGTAGTTAAAATATTCCCACAAAGAGGGGCACCTGGGTGCCTCAGTTGGTTAAGTGGCTGCCTTTGGCTCAGGTCATGATCTCAGGGTCCTGGGGTTGAGTTCCTCATCAGGCTTCCTGTTCAGCAGGGAGTCAGCTTCTTCCTCTCCCTCTGCCCCTCCTCCCTACTCATGTGTGTTTTCTCTCCTTCTCTCAAATAAATAAAAGCTTTTAAAAAAAAATCTTCCCACAAAGAAAAGTACAAGCAAGATGGCTTCACTGATTAATTTTATGAGACATTTATCAAAGAAATTACTTCAATTCTATCTAAACTCTTCCAGAAAATTGGAAAGATGGAAAACTTCTCAACTCTTTCCTTGAGTCTAGCATTGCCCTGATACCAAATTCAGCCAAAGATGATACATGAAAATCACAAGCCAGTCAAATCCAACAATATATAGAAAAAACATAATACATTATGACCAAGTGGAGTTTATCCCAGGAATTCAAAGTTAGTTTAATGTTTGGAAATTAATGAATATAATTCATCATGTTAATAAACTACAAAAGAGAAATCACATGATCATCTCAATAGGTAGAGAAAAAGGATTTGACAAAATCCATCATCCTTTCCTGATAAGAACTCTCAGCACACTAGGAATAGAAGGGAACTTCCTTAACCTGATAAATGGAATCTATGAAAAACCTACAGCTAACATCATAATCTTGGAAGACTGAATGATTTCCTCCTGAGATCATGAACAAGTCAAGGAAGTTGTTCTCACCATTTCTATTCCATTATCATCACACTTGAAGTTCCTAATTAGTGCAATTAGGCAAGAAAAAGAAATAAAAAGCAGCCAGATTGGAATGGAAGAAGTAAAGCTGCCTTTATTCTCAGACAACATGATCGTCTATGTAGAAAATCTGATGGAATCCACAAAAAGCTACTGGAACTAATAGATGAGTTTTGCAGGATATGGGACCAATATGCAAAAGTCACTTGTATTTATGTATACTAGCAATGAACAATTGAAAATTTAAATAAATATATATTAGCAATGGCATCAAAAATATGAAACACTTAGGAATAAATCTGAAAAAAGATGTGAAAGACCACACCTGTATACTGAAAACTATAAAAACAATGCTGAGTAAAATTAGAGAAGAACTAACTAAATAAAATGATATACTATGTTCATAGATCCAAAGACCCATTTAGGATGTCAGTTCTCCAAATTGATCTGTAGATTCAACACAATTCTAATAAAATCATAGCGGACTTTTTGGTACAGATTAAAAAATGGGTTCTAAAATTCATATGGAAATGCAAAGGGCTGGCATAGCAAGAATAACTTTGAAAAAGAACAAAAATTGACGTACTAACACTACCTGATTTCAAGACTTATTATAAAGCTATATTAATTATAATATTGGTGTAAAGAGAGACAAAAGATCAGTGGAATGGAGCAGAAATACAAGAAACAGACCCACACAAAAACTGATATTTTGACAGAGGTTCAAAGGCAATTCAGTGGAGAAAAGATAATTTTTTCAACAAACGGTGTTCAGACAACTGGATATCGTCATGTGAAAGAACAAACTTGGCCCCTTACCTCGTACCATATACAAAAATTAATTCAAATTGGATGATAGCTGTAAATGTAAAACCTAAAAGTATAAGACTTCTAGAAGTAAATATGAGATAAAACTTTTGTGACTTTGGGCTAGGTAAAGATTTATGAGATATTATAGCGAAAGCACAATCCATAAAAGAACTAATCCATAAAAAACTAACCCATAAAAAAACTGAAATTCATCAAAATTTAAAACTTCTGGTCTTGAAAAGACACTGTTTTTGTTTTTGTTTTTTTAAAGATTTTATTTTATTTATTTGACAGAGTCAGCCAGCGAGAGAGGGAACACAAGCTGGGGGAGTGGGAGAGGAAGAAGCAGGCTCCTAGCGGAGAAGCCTGATGTGGGACTCGATCCCAGAACGCTGGGATCACGCCCTGAGCCGAAGGCAGATGCTTAACGACTGCACCACCCAGGTGCCCCTTGAAAAGACACTGTTAAAAGAATGAATAGGTCAGCTATACACTGGGAAAAATATTTGCAGATCATTTATCTAATAGCGAGATTATCCCAAATATATTTTTTAAACCCTCAAAACTCAATATTAAGAAAAGAACCCAGTTTTTAAAAAATGGGCAGAAGAGCTAAAAAGATATTTCAAGAAGATATATGGATGGCAAATAGGCCCATGATGAAAAGGTGCTCACTGTCAATAGTCACCAATAGGAATGCCAATTAAAATCATAATGAGATACTCTGCACAGGTTATAATGGCTGAAATTAAAAAGACTGATCACCCTAGGTGTTGGCAAGAATGTGAAGCAGCGGGGACTCTCCTAAGCTGCTGGTGGGAATATAAAACGTTACAGCATTTCTTTAAATAGTCTAGCAGTTTCTTAAAAAGTTAAATATATAACTACCGTCCAATTCAGTCATTCTACCTCTAGGTATTTACCCAAGAGAAATAAAAGCATACATCTACCCAAAGTCTTGTATGGACTTGTGCTCATACTCAAACACCATCAACATGGGAACGGATAAACAGATTGTGGTACATCCATACGGTGAGGTAGTACTCACACTAAAAAGGAATGAACTATGGATACTTGCAACAAATCTCGGAATAATTCTGAGTGACAGAAATTAGAAAACTATATGTACCGTGTGATTCCATTTATATAAAATTCTAGGAGGTGAAAACTAACGTACAATGATAGAAAACAGATGAGCAGTTGCCCAGGGATGAGAGTGACTGGGGGGAGAAAGGACCACAAAGGCAAAGGAGGAAGCTCTTGAGGGTGATGGATATATTTATTATCTTGATTTTGGTGATGGTTTCATAGGTATATGCATATGTCCGAAAGTTATAAAATTACACAGTTTAAATACATACAGTTTATGGTATGATGATTATATCTCAATGCTGTTTTTAACAGTGCTTGTCCTGACCCACATGACAATAGTCTATAGGGTCACGATAGTCGGTATGTTTTGTCTTACTGTGTGCTGGGCTGTGGTAGAGGGCAGCTGTGTTACCAAGCTTCCCCCCATCTGTCCTTCTCCACCTCCTGTCTCCCCCAAAGCTGTCTTTCAATCCTGCTAACGCCACCCAAAAGCCTCTTCATTTCATTCTCCTCTTTACCTGGAACTTCACAGAATATTCTCCATCTTCTGCCAGCCCTCTCAGATCGTAACTTCTCACTAAATCAGCTTACAGATTACCAGTGATCTCACTGTCAAGCCCAAAGCCTTTCCTTCGGCCCTGATCCTCCCAGCTTTTCCGAAGTATATGAAATTGCGGATTGATTCCCCTGTTCAGGTTTTCCCCCAGGGTCTGGTTTTGGGGCTGCATGATGCCTTCTGCCTCACGTCATTCTACACTGTGGTTCTTCATCAGCACATGAGAATATTGGCAGATTACGCTTCTCTTTGTTGAATGGGAGGTGTATTATTGCTATAAATACAAATCTTTATTACAGCCAACCCTTGGCGTCTGAGGATTTGATGTTTGTTTCTCACTAAGACCAACACCAAAGGTTTCTGAATGTAGTAACTTAGCTGCTGAATTTTTACTGGGGACATTATGAGACCAATGAACAAATGGGTGTGCTTCCATATCTCAGCACCACTGTGTGTAGACTCCTCCTGGTACATTTCATAGGGGTAATCGTGTTCTGTGTTAGTGTTTGCAACTGAGGAATATGGAAAGTTCTCAGGATGTGTTTCAGGAAAAGTTAGCTGCTGTATGGTATTTCTATGGAAGGTTGTCCCTTTCGATAGAGTATGGAACATATCCAAGGAATGTCTTCTGTCTCTGATGTAAGGGCTCTCTCCAGCATCTGTGTTCTTTTCTCTCTACTGGGTTGCTCTAGAAAGGGTGTTGATTTACACCCCTTTTACCTAAAAGAACAAGAGCTCTTAGACCACTTCCTGCCCGATCCCTTTAGAGCGTCTCTTGGACTGCAGCCGCTGATAGGAGGATGTGTTTCTGATACCTTGACTAGTGAATAATAATGGTGACCCCACAGAGTGACCAACACAGGAGAATTTGCTCTTCTGCAATGAGCTGTGGATTTCCTGTTAAAATATTTAACCACTTCGTGTTGTGGTGATAATCAGATGAAAGAACATATGGAAAAGGACTCTAGATATTTTAGGTAAGAGCATAAATGTAAATGCAAGGCTCTGTCTTGGTAGCCAGGATGCCTCCAGCCTTACCCCCAACCTCAGAAAGCAGGGCTTCTGTTGGGAATTCAGGACTAAAAAGAGTCACCAGGACATCCAACAGAATGTCTGTACTATGGAAAGGATGGAATTGTTAGTGAGGAAGGAAGAAAGGGAGCAAAGTTCTCCTCCTCCACTTCCAAGGTGTTTTTCTTCCTGTGACCTCATCCAGCCCTTCTCCTGGGTGCGTGTAGGTGCGGAGGGAATTAGGTGAATTGGTCTTGCGGCTGTCAGGCTTGAGAAGCTGTCTGTTGCCTTCTCCACCTACTAGTGGCTGGTGCCTTGATAGGTGACCAAGAGGAGATCCTGTTCTCTTCATGGGAACTCACATGCCGTGATTGAACCCGTACCGTACGCACCTTGATAATCTAAGTCATTACTTCACTTGAGGGAGATGGGAGGTGCAGTCTAATTCACTGCCTCATTCTACTCTCAGGATTCCATGTTGGAAAGGGGTGTCCTTGTGGATATTACTTCTTTCCTTAACCCTTTCTCCCCTAAACTCCCTCTTTCTCCTCTGTGTAGGCCTTCCTCAAACCAGCATCCAAACCCCTCCCTCCCTGGAAATTTCCACTCCTCTGCACAAAGTAAAGGGGCATGCTACCCAGTGTCACCTTGTGGCTTGCACACTCTGCCACCACAGGCTTTGACTAGATCTTAGTGAGAATTGTCCACTGTGCAGGCTTCTGCTGGCAATGAAAGCGTATGGGTGCCCCCACCCCATAAGTGGGGAAAATAGCAGAAAATTGGACTCTAATTTGTCTTCTTTCTACCTATAATAGCTGAGGCTGGTTTCCTCCTTAATTGACCTGATGGAAAGCACACTTCACCAACATATCCAAGAATTTTCCTCCAAACGGCAACACTGTAGTCTTAAGTGAAGCATTCATGTTCTTCCTATGGATATAACTTTGACTCTACTTCTTGTAGAAATAAAATCCCTGACATCACGGTGCCAAAGGAGCACTTGCCTCCTCCTGGGACTAATTTCCCTGCAAATGCCTGAGCCATCCAGGTTGGGTGGGCGGGTGGTGAGGGAGGCCTCAGCAAATTCTATCATATTTGTATGACTTGGTATTCCTTATGTCTGGAAGATCCTTGGTTCTAGAATGTTAACTGGGCCCAGAGAAAAGGGAACTAAGGAGTGGCAGTTAAGGACTGGCTCTGGACTAAGTTTAAGGAAAGGTATCCTTGAACATTCTGTGTAGCCCAGACCAAGATACTGAGAGTGACACACAGATGTGGTTTTCAGGGAGCAGCCAGGGAGCGAAGGAGAAGGATAACATCAAGGAGAATTAATTATAAGAAGAGCCTCAACATTTAGGAACTGCCTAACGAACACCATAAGAGTAATAAGCTACATACCAAGATGCCTTATACATTTATTTTAATTGCTGGATTTGCTCCCTAGGTGCAAAGAAAATTTCACTGGTTTAAGGTCAGAAGTTTTATCTTTACAGCTTTTAAAGTTTTTACTAGGATTCAGTTTGTATTCCAACATTAACAGAGCATTTTTTCCTACATCAGGGCTCTGTATTATTCTGGTTGTTTCTGTGTTTTGTTTTCTTAAGCAACTAACAAAGTTACATGGTGACTTCCACGTAAGGGTAGCAGGTAGAACTGCCTCTTGCATCCCTTTCTCCTGACATCTCTCTGAAACCACAACAGAAGAGATTTTTACTGGCAAGGGGAAAGTGGGAGAGGAGAAAAATCACAGCAAACTTTTGGAATCTGGAAAGGAAAGAAACGAGTGCTGATTTCAGCAGATATAAGGAAGCTGAATGCTGGATCAGGAGTGAGGAAAGTGGACTGACGCACAGATTGCCCTAAAAAGGCTGTGACTTGGTAACACTGAGCCGCTCTGGAAATGGGAGTCAAGGGACGGGTCTAAAGAAGGAGGATTTGGCAAAAGCTTTTTAAGGAGCAATTCGATCCCCAGACCACCTTCTCCAATTTGTGCAGTCAGACACTTGGCTTCCTCCACACCCACAGAATTAGAAGATTATTCTCTGCAGAGGAAGACAGGTCTTTGGGTTGGAAGACAGTAGGCAGGGATGGAGGTGGGAAATGGAGTAACTATAGTCTTATAGGTTTTTGAGACCCCAGTCTTCCCCCATCTCCTTGGCTCCCAGAACACTGGCAGGCAGGCCATTGTCTTTAAGGTAGGAGACTGGAAGAGTCCTCTGGAGACTCTGACCAGCCCAAGAAGAAAGTCTTACATATGCTGATTATGACTTCCCCAGTGAAACAGCTTAGCCAGTCGACCCGACCCTCGAGTGAAGTTCACTGTTGAAAAGCCCCAGACACATACTCTTTCTTATGAGCATAAGATCAGGATTTACACGTGAGGAAATCCAAATGGGAAAGATCCAGACCAAGACAAATCAACATTAGAAAAGCGGCATGAGAGAAGAAACAGAGACATTCAAAGAAAGGAAACTTAAAGAGAAAAACCCATCAGTAGTATCTTCAGTGAGACAGGAAGAGATATTTCAACCTTGAAACAGTGACAGAATGATAGATAAACAGACCTTTTGAAGAAAAGGGAGCTTTAGACCTTCAGAAACAGAATAGAAATTTTGAAGAACCTAATAAATTGGAGGATAAAATTGAAGAACTCTCCCCGATAGTAGAGCAAATGATGTAAAAGAGAAAAAGTAAAAAATTAGAGGATGAATCCACATGGTTTAATACCTGAATAATAGGAGTTTTGGAAAGAGTGAACAGAAAAAATGAAGTGCAAAAAAACGCCACAAAGGATCAAATTAAAATGTCATCGGTTTTCTCAACAGTAATACCAGGGGCTAGAAGGTGAAAAAGCACTGCCTTGGACACTTGGAGGAAAAACCACTCCTGTTTTAGAATCACAGAACAGCCATTATGTATAGGAAGGGGGACTAAAGACATTTTAGAAAGGCAATGTTTCAAAAACTGTATTTCCCATGTGTCTTTATCAGGAAGCTGCCAAAGGGTATGCTTCCCCAAGACAAGGGAGTAAACCGAGAAAGAAGACCCCAGATTCAGGAAACAGGAGATCCCACACAAGAGACGTGAGGGAAATCCTCAGGAAAATGGTGGATGGCGACCCCAGGACGACAGTTGTATCCCAGTTGTTGAGAACAAACAGTCCAGACTGGAACATGGCAGAGAATCTGGCAGCATTTCTTCCAGGTCAGACTGATAAAATATGGGTTGCTCTAAATGTCTTGCAAAGATGTTTACGTAATTGAATGAGAGTTTGTCTTTGAATTCATGGTAAGCGCTACTACTTGACTTTACTCTCCAGGGAAATAAAAAGCTGTTGAGGATAGTCAGTCATTATAGTTTACTATGTAGCTTAGTAGAGTAGCATTTACATGGTCATAATGATAATGAATTATAGTTACTGAAAAGCTCTAAGAAAAATTGATGATTAACTGTCTTGGAAGGATAAGGGGATGGGAAGGCTGCGTGTGTTTCACGGGGTAAAGGGAAGAGAGCCAAATTCCTAACTTGCAAAGTGGTAAGTCAGTAGCCAGTGTCTGCAAACGAAAAATCAAGGAAACTATAGAGGAGGAAAAGTAAATTCCCCTCTTCTCTTCTGAGTTTTTAGTTGAGGCCACTGGAATAAAAGATTAGCGAGAGACAAACAGAAGTTGATTCACATGCATACCTCATGGATACATGGGAGGCACCCAAAGACAAATGACACTCCCACAGTGGCTTAAGAATTCCAATTTAAGGGGCGC
Source organism: Ursus arctos (assembly GCF_023065955.2). Classification (NCBI taxonomy): domain Eukaryota; kingdom Metazoa; phylum Chordata; class Mammalia; order Carnivora; family Ursidae; genus Ursus; species Ursus arctos. The sequence continues at coordinate 36,095,579 of NW_026622952.1, read as the reverse complement.
CTGGGTGGTTCAGTCACTTAAGCATCTGCCTTCAGCTTAGGTCATGATCCTAGGGTCCTGGGATTGAGCCCTGGGATCGAGCCCCGAGTTGTCGGACTCCCTGCTCAGCGGGGTGTCTGCTTCTCCCTCTCCCTCTACTCCTTTCCCTCCTACCTCATGCTCGCTCTCTCTCTCAAATAAATAAATAAATAAAATCTTTAAAAAAAAATTCCAACTTAAATGCCATCTTCGTAGGAGAAGGGGAAGGGAATGTAGGCCTCTTAAGGGAGAGGAAATGATTTTTAGGAAAGACAAATGGGCCCTTGGAAGAAGAGATGGGAGGTTTTTTTGTTTTTGTTTTTTAAGATTTTATTTATTTATTTGACAGGGAGAGAGACAGCCAGTGAGAGAGGGAACACAAGCAGGGGGAGTGGGAGAGGAAGAAGCAGGCTTCCAGCAGAGGAGCCTGATGTGGGGATCGATCCCACAACGCCGGGATCACGCCCTGAGCCGAAGGCAGATGCTTAACGACTGAGCCACCCACGCGCCCCGAGATGGGAGGTTTTGATCATTTGTGACAAAGTGCGTCTGGCTGTGGAGTTGACTTCTAGGCAGTTCTCCCTAGTTAATGATGTCCTGGGAGGGGATTTATGACAATTGAGTTTCTTTTCAAGGATCTGTCATTAGGCAGATGAGGGGAGTGCAGAGAAAGCCTCTCCCTGCATTTGCCTACAGCTCAAAATAGTCAATATAGCAGCGCCGCTTATTTGGGGGGGCGTGTCCCAGACTCCTGCAGTCCGATCTTGTAGTCACACGGCTACCCTTCAAAAGCAGCACGAGCATTTTATTTAGAGGGGAAGAGGTCAATACAAAAAGTGTCAGCTCAGAAGCTTAAAAGTGGTTCTTCTGGAGAAGAGGTGGAGGGGGCGGGGATGGGATTATTTATCATTACAAACGTTGTAGAACTGTTTGGCTCCTTAAAATTCATGCTGTATCACTTTAATAAAAATTAAGGTAAAAATACAAAGAAACACCAAAGGCACACGTGATATGCCTCTCTGAACTAGTAAATAAAACCAAGTGATAACTATTTTATAGCAAACACCATTTGAGGCACTTTAAGCTTAGAGCCAGAAAGTTCCATTTTAAGTGGGAAGGGAATCTCAGCACTAGTGGTATGATAGGCCCAGACAGAGGGGAAGCAGCAGCCCCCCAAGAGGTGGGAGAAAGCACAGATCTGAGATTCCATCTTTACAGATGATTAAACGCCAGCTGGCCCCTGGAATTTCAGTTTTTAATGTTTATATGCAGTGATGCTGAGAAGGAAATTTTGAGAACTACGAAAAGCTGATTGAACAATTAAACGGACGTGAAAAGATGAGTTGATTTTTCTTAACAGCCATATGTTTACAACTTCAGAGTTTAAACTTTTCGATGTGGAACCAAGCCAAAAATAACATAAAGAAAATATTTAGCAAGAGAGTGGTGACTTGAAATTCAAAATGGTTGACCTGTTCTTCACCTGCCCCCCCTGATTTCAGCTTATGGCTGCATAAATTCTGGTCTTATCCTATTGTTGATATACCCAGGTGAGAAAGCATTAACAGAAGTTATAGAGTTAATAAATAAACCTGCTAAAAGAGGCTCTCAGGGGTGGGGTAGGGTGGGGTGGAGAACAAACATATCACATTCCAAAACTCCAACCGAGTCCAAGAATTGCGGGCAAGATGGGGAGCACACACCTGAGCTGCTGTGAGAGCTGATTAAGAATGTTTTCAAGAAAACGGGGAATGAATTGATCCCGAGTTTTTTTTTCTTTCTTTCTGTTTTTGCCGAAACCCTATTTTGGTGTCATGTTAGCTTTCCCATAATCTGTTCAGCCTTTAACGTCATGGTGTAATCATCTGGCTTTGGTAACCACCTGGCTGCATTTTGAGCTGGCCTGTCACTAAACCAAATGCCATCAAAGCTTCTCATTTGTCCCGCCATAATCTGAAACACTGAAGAGATTAATGTAAAATTCCTCCTGTACTTAATCACATGAGCTCAGGGAATGTGTTCCCCCTTTGAATAGTGTCACAATTGACGTTTCAGTTGTGAAAACCAAATGTGTGATTTATGCGAAAGTAATCACAGTTTTTGGAATAGAAGTGAGATTGTGGGCCTGGGTGGCTCAGGTGGTTGTGCGTCTGACTCTCAGTTTTGGCCCCAGACAGTGATCTTGGGGTTGTGGAGGCCTCACATAAAATCCCTGGAAACCACCAGTCTGTTCTCCATCCCTGAGTTTTGTCTTTTCCGGAACGTCACACAAATGAAATCATCCAGAATACAGCCTGTGTGCCTCCCTTCCTTCACTTAGCATAATGTATTCGAGATTCATCCATGTTACTGTGTGGATCATACATGCGTGTGCACACATGTGTGTGGGTAAATACGTGTGTGAATAGACTTTGCATTTTGAAATAGTTACAGTCACAGGAAGTTGCAAAGATAGTGGACCAAGTAGTCCTTTGGACCCTCCAACCAGTTTTCTCCAACAGTTACATCTGACATGATTATAGTACAAGGTCAGGAGCAGGAACTGACATTGATACCATGTTGGCCATTTTATCACATGCACAGACTCCTGTAACCACCACCCCGGCCAATATATAGAGCTATCCCACCCCCACAAAGATCCCCCTAGTGCTTCTCCTTTGTGGTCATCCCTGCTCCTCTCCCTGCCCCCATTCCTTACCCATGGCAACCACCAATCTGTTCCCTGTCTCTATAATTGTGTCATTTTGAGAATGTTCTAGAAAGTGAATCATAAAGTAGGTGACTTTTTGAGATTAAATTTTTTTACTCAGCATGATGCCCTTGAGAAGTTGTTGTGTGGAAATTATGCAGAAAGTTACCTGCTGTTTTAAGTGATGGATACCCAATGTTGTCAACTAGTTTCAATGCTGAATAAAAAAAAAAGTTAATCTCATCCCCATTAATTACCTTAAATAAAAAAGTAAGTTTTCTTCTCACTTGATGCAAAATGTATATTCCAGAAGCACTATGTGAACACAACTGTGTTCCTGGCATTTCAAGAGCACTGAGAATGCTTAGTGTTTTGAGGAGTTCCCAAAGGAATCCATTTGTAAAGAAAAGGAATCAACAAGGTTTAGTGGCAAGAGCACTGGAATGGGAATTTGGAAGTCTTATTCTGGAAATGTTTCTCGCTGCTACTGACCGGGTGACCTTGAGCAAGCTTCTGGAGCCTCATTAAGTCTGAATCTCTTGCTCTGCAAAAGGAGGGTTTGGACTTATTTGAGTCACATTTCCTGGCGTGGATTCCGCAGAACACCACCTGGATGGGATTAATACACACCGAAGAAGAGAAGTGTTCTCTGTTATAATTAACTTGGGAAATATTGAGTTAAGCAAAGGTCAAGAGGTTTCTTTGAGGGAGGACTTTGCCAGAGCCTTTAACTGGCTGACATACATTTTTAATCCCCATGAAAGGGCTATCGTATGTAGTGTTTTCCAAATTCGTTTGGCCACAGAACTCTGTTTCATTGAATTAATACAAGGAAAATAATACAAGGAAAATATATGTTCCTCTTTCTTTTCCCTTAGAACTCACTATGGGAAATGCTGGACTGAAGTATTTTTAATGTCCCTTCCAGATCTAACTTTTTAATGTTTTCTAGTCTTTTTGGGTAAAAAACTCAAATGCCTCCTAGCGTCCTTGTTTGGGAAGTTGGCATTGGACTTGTTTTGTGCAGTGTCTCCGTAGTACTGTCAAGTGACACGATCATCACCAAAATCACAGCAAGCTCTTTCCTTGTGTCTGAGGTCAGGCTGCTTTAAACCGGAATAGATACTGGCTAGGTGGCAGGGACTTGGCAGGGCAGGGGGAGCTGTGATAGATGGAGGCGGTGAGGAGCAGGCCTGGAGAAGGATCCAGATGCCGCCGGCAGCATGAGTCTCCAGAGTGGGGCCAGAGACCTACAGAAGATCAGAGGGGTCAGCAGGTACCATCGGCTTGGTCATCAGGCCTCCAGGAAACAAGCCACCAGGTAAATGAATGGTCACAGCCACATGTCAGACAAGGAATAAGGAACTACAAACTTTGTAGAAACCCAAAGGCCTGCAGGTCATTCCCCAGGAAGCAGGCATGAGACATCACTAAGAAATTCTTAACGTTCAAGTAATTTTCTCACCCAGCGATGAAGCCCCAGGACAGGCCACCAGCTCTGTGGGTCAGGGCGGTGGGTGCGAGGTGCTGCAGGAGCTGAGGCCGGGCTCAGAGACGATGGTTCTGGAAGAAAAGCTGTTGACTGTTGGCCGGGCCGGGAAGAAATCGTCTTTCCCCTTTCCTAGTCTCTCCCCTTCCGGAGCACCACCTGGAAGCTTTGCTCCCTCTTATAGTTTTGGGGTACTCTGTGAGCCTGGGGAGTTTAGAATGAAGAGATAAACTGACTATAAATCCTGGAGGCAGGTTAATGCAGTGGAAAGAGTATAGATTAAGAGTTAAGAAGCCAAGTTCAGCCCTTTGACCTGAGCCCTGGGCTTTGGTCTCCTCATTCGTAAAAAGTCAGAGGTTTCTTCCAGCTCAAAGGTACCGAGATTCTAGTCACTTCTCCTGCGTGTGGGAAGGGATCACCGCATTCCATCCAGGATGAGGGGATGAGGGGCCTCCTCTCTTCTCTAGTTGAAGGTGGCTGTGGCCCGTCCTTGCCTTCGCCCACCCCGAGGGACCGCTGCACATTGCTGGGTTTGCAGGCTCGTCCTGGAGGAGACTGGCAGCACCCACAGCCTTACATGGAGAGACCTCGAGATGGGCGCCAGACCCGGGAGGGCAGTCTGACCTGGTCAGGAGTTGGGCAGCGACGTGTCCTGCGGGTCAGCCGGGGGCACAGCGGAGCCCGGGGAGCTGTGAGGAAGCCCCAGACACAAACAGAAAGTCCCGTGTGCTGGGACTAGGAGAGGCAACAGGCGCTCACCCTCAGCTCACTCTCAGGGGACAGAGGACCTTTCCTCTGGTGATTGGAGGGAAGGGAGTATGTTTTGAAATTCAAATGGACACAGTAGGTACAAATCGCCTCAATTAGAGGCCTGTCTGTTCCTCATGCTTCGCTTTTTAGAAGGTAGCACTTAGCACTTACGTAATGCGAGTCGCAGAGGCTGACAGCCGTTGGCTGGCTGGTTGCGGGTGGAGGGACCGATGTGGTAATCAGCTCTCCACAGGTCCCGCCCTCTTCCTTCTCCTCTCCCAGAACGTGAGTGTATTCCCTGCTCGCTCACAGCCGTAGAAACCAGACGGACAGGTGGCCTAGCCCCAGACTGCGGGGTTTGCCAGATTCCAGAGCCATAGGAGACTGGGACTCCCGTGGGAAGTAAGGAAGGGGCTGGATCTTGCCATTGTTATTAGTAGCAGTACTTACCAGGAAACGGTTCATCTTCTCCCATAGGGAACCTCTCTGCATTTTTCCAGAGAAGGTTCTGGCACCTGGGCTGGATGAGATGTATCTGTGGGGGCACTGGAATGCGCTGCAGGTAGAGGTATTTTTAGGAGAGGCCAGAGTTCCTTAAAACATACTCTATTGAGTCCTACTACAGTGGTCTGTCCAAATTCAATGTAACTTTATACAGGAGTATTTTTCCTGAGGGCAAGGTAACTGGTGCTTCAACACCTTCTTTAAAAATAGAATATGTTTGTGTCGCTGAGAGCATTCCCTTGTGGTGTCTTCTCCTTCCTCCCTGGGAGTGCTCAGTGACCTATGCTGTGAAGGGTGTTAACTCTATTACTTAACATGCTAAGTTCAAGTTGCAACAAGTAACTTTCCTGTGTATCAGTTAGTAGATGATTGTAAATTCTTACTATCTCGGGGAGGAGACTGGAAAGTGGTTCCATCAGAGCCCCCTCAAGATTATTCTCTTCTTGACCTTCAGATAAACACATCAAAGAAAGGCCATCCATTGAGTTGTTTCCCCTACTTCTCTCCATTCATCCAAGCTAAGGAAAAGAGACATCTACCTAGCAGAGGTCTAGTCCAAGCTGCCTGTGAAATGTTCTGCTGAAACTTCTCTTGTTCTCAACATTCCTGTTAGAAGACGACCAGTCTCCTGGTAAGTACTGCTATTAATAACAATAGCAGCACCTACCATGAGAAGCCCCATCTTGATTTGTACCCTGGTGAGACATCAGCCCCAGGGCAGCACAGAGGGTACCCGGGACTAGAGATCTGCCATAGTCCTCTGCCTCGTTTTCCTCCTTGAATTTCCTTTACCTCAATCATTCTTGGAAACATGGAGTCAGAGGGAAGTTTAGAGGTTTGTACAACCCAGCTGTCTGGATTTGGGTAAGGTTATACACGAAAGTTCTAGCAGAACCATCCTGGTCTTAACATGCTCCAAAAAATAAGGATTCTGTAGACATCCAGAGAGATTTGAACTCAGAAATCAGTTGCTGTGGTTGACTATTATTCAAGGTTTGTCTTATCTTCTCTGGTATGCAAACACTGTTGAAGGTTCCTCAAATCAGTCTTTATTCTGGCGTTTTCGGTGGCTATCAGGTGGAGTTTACCTCCAAATTAAGGTCCTTGCCTTGCACTGAAGTCTGGTGGGTTTGTTTTGTTTTACAAAGTGATGTTGGATACCATCTTTTGAGGACCATTTGACTGATGAATGCTTTGCAGTGTTCTCTTCTTCACCTTAGGGAATTCTCTTTCTCCCTGAGGGAGGAGCCCATGGGGATTATAACCAGAGGGAGAGTTCTGCCTGAGAACTGGAGAAGTAGGAATATTTTCCCCCAGTGACTAGAGCAAAGACAGCAGAGTTCCACATTTCATGGGTCCAGGGTCACCAAGTACTCAAGAGCTTGGTCTGATTCCAGCCAGCATGAGACACATAAATCTAGACTGCAAGGCTCTCAGTTGGCTCCATTATACAGAGTCCTTCCAGTTCCAAGAAATTCCGAGGGAGGTTGGGATTTGAGACGGGTCCAAAGCAAGTCCCAATCCCGAGTCACCCCGCACTCCATGACAACTTCCTAGGGAAACCGCCCAGCCAGGGCCTGCTTGCCCACTACAGACTCATTTTGGAGGAGGTCCCACAGCCCACCCCTTGCCTCTTTCAAGCACAAGCTTTTAGCATCCTGCAGAAGCACCTGCCAACCCCCCCCCAGCTCACTCACAGCCCCAGTAAGGGTTCTGAGAAGCCCTGTCTACAAGATAGATGAGAGCTGACTCTATTTTAAGGAACTAGAATGCATCATTTGGTCACAGAATATGATATAAATGACCCTTCCGTGGTAACATGATTAAGAATAGGCAGTTAGGGGAAATTTTTCAACTCTTGAGAGATTAATTGATGTAGATGTAAAAAATAGAGCTAACTTCCTTCATCTTCCCATTGGTGATGTGTGTGGGCAGACACGGCTACTTTTTCCACCTTCATGGACAGAATACCCCCTGTGCATGGGATAAGAGCATTTCTAGGCTAACTCTTCCCCCAGAGTGAGGTGGTCGCATCTCTGCATGGTACTGGCTCACCTGCCCAAATCTGAGTGTGTTTTATTCTTTGGGTTTGGTGGCTGGAGTTTTGTGGAGCAACAGGGACTAGCTGAGTTCTTCCTTTCTGAATTCTATCAGATCAGCAAAATTTTCCCATAAAGAACAAGATAGTAAATATTTTAGGATTTGTGGACCATACATTTTCTGAGACGGCCACTCAACTCTTCTGGTTTAACATGTGTGGGAAAGCAGCCACAGATAGCATGTAAAAAATGTGTTTGACCATGGTTAAAATGAACCTTTATTTACAAAAGCAAGTAGTAGGTTTGATTTTGGCCAGGAGGGTGTAGTTTGCCCACCACTCTTCTGGAGTCAAAAAGATAAAAAAGTTCACCTTCTTTCAGTCTTTTCAGGGCATACCTGGTAATTCTATGATCATTCATTCAACAAATACTTATTGCAGAATCTACTATTTTTGGATAAATATTTATTGCAGAATCTACTACTATGCCAGGCTTTGTTGTATGTTTGGGATACAACAGAGAACAAAGCATACAAAGATCCCTGACTCATAGAACTTACACTGTAGCAAGGAGTGGCATGTTCTAGGGACAGTAAGACCAGAGTGACTGGAATGAAGGGTGTAAGGAGGATATCAATAGCAGGGGACAAAGTCATAGAGGCAATGGGAACTGATCACATAGGGCCTTATAGGCTATTATTTAAGGACTTTAGCTTTTCCTCTGCATGAGATGGGGAGCCACTGGAGAATTGTGAACAGAGAAGTGACATGATCTAACAAACATTGAAAATAAATATAAATTGGATTGGTAGTGGACTAAAGGATAGACGCTATTAGAAGGGTATAGCAGTGATCCAGGAGAGAGATGGTGGTAGCTTGAGCTAGAGTGGTGACAAGGAAAACAGTGAGAAGTGTTTAGATTCTGGGTATATTTTGAAGGTAGAACCAACATGATTTCCTCGTGGCTGTGTGATATGTGTGAGATAAGGAATCAGGAATGTTTTCAGCTTAGCAATTGGAATATGGCATTGCCACCAACTGAGATGGGGACTATTGAAGGTGGAAGCAGTGTTAAATACGTTAACATCAAAATTTCTCTTAGACATATTCATGCTTGGGCATTTAGGAGAGAGGTCTGAACTGGAGATCTAAATGTGTATGTTGTCAGCATGGGATAAATACGTGGTATTTAAAACCATGGGATTGCATGAGATCGCCAAGGAAATGAGAGTACATAGAGAAAAAAGAGACAAGATTCTTGGATACTCTAATGTTAAGAAGTTGGGGAGAGAAGGGGAAACCTGCAAAGGATATTAAAAAGGAGTGATGAGTGAGGTGGGAAAAAGAAACCAAGAGTGTGCAGGTCCAGGGAGTTTTGCTACGAAGGGAAGGAGGCTAATGGGGTGATAGTTGGCAGGGGAAATAGGATTAAAAGAAGGCTTTCGTTTGTTTGTTTTTGTTGTTGTTTATATGCAGAAAGTTACTGCATGTTTGTGTGGTGGGAATGATCCAGTAGAGAACAAAAATTTGATAACGTGGGAGAGACAGGGAAGAACTAAAAAGACATTCTCCAGTAGGTGAATGATCCAATGGAGGACAAAATTTGATAATGTGGGAGACACAGGGAAGAACCACCAAAAAGACATCCTCCAGTAGACGAAAAAGATGGGATCTGGTACACAAAAGGTTGAACTCACAACCCTGAGATCAAGACCTGAGCTGAAATCAAGAGTAGGGCACTTAACTGACTGACCCACCCAGGCGCCCCAGTTAAAAACTTTTTTTAATTTAATTTTTTATTCCATAGTCATGGAACAGATAGGATTTTTTTGACTTAAGGAGGTATTTGTATTCCCAGGTGGATTTAAAGAGGCTGGTTTTATTTGTCTTATTACATGGGGCTTTTTTTTTTAATGAAGAAAATAATTTGCTTGAGATCTTCCAGAACATGTTATAGATTCACCTGACTCAAAATAAACGGACTGAGATTGTTTAACCAGTCAGCTTTGCACATGCGCCTTGACTCTGTCTGTGCTCTGTGTGCATTGTCTACAGGTGTACGTAATCAGGTGTACTTATTCCAGGATAAAGTCTGAGCCGGTTCCTGGGTTGCCCCACATGGTAAGTAAACCTCAGATACTGTTCATCCTACGAATCCGTCTCTGTATTTACATTTCTGACTCTGGTGTTCAGAGGATGGGAGGTTGTTCAAGATCTACAACAATCAAAACCATCTTGTTCTTTTAAAAGCTTATGGTAAATAATTTTTGGAATTTTTGTTTTTTACTTGAAACATTTGGTTAATACTGTCCTTAAAATGAATAATCTTAAAAGATTTTATTGTATTTTATTATAATTCCAGTATGGCTGACACAGCATTATATTAATTTCAAGTGGACAATATAGCGATTCAATCCGACCATACATCACCTAGTGCTCATCATGACAGGTGCACTCCTTAATCCCCATCACCTATTTCACGCAACCCCCACCCTTAAAAGTTTCTAAAAATACCTGTAGAATGCATCAAATATTACAAAAGACTTTTTTTAAAAAAGATTGTATTAATTTGAGAGAGAGAGAGAGAGAGGGCATAAGTAGGGGGGAGGGGTGGAGGGAGAGGAAGAAGCAGACTCCCACTGTGCAGGGAGCCCAATGCCTGGCTCAACCCCAGGACCCTGGGATCATAACCTGAGCCGAAGGCAGATGCTTAACCAACGGAGCCACCCAGGTGCCCCTATAAAAGACCTTTAAAGCAACCTTGTACAGTCAGTGTTATGACCCTTATCTTATTGATGGTGTGTCTTGAGGTTCAAATGAGAATGCCATGCCATAGGGAAGGCCAGGACTCTAATTCTTAGCCCAGTGCTCTTATCACGGGGATAGACCTTCTTCTACAAGCACCATGACAGGTCAAGGGCTCAGGCTAACATGCTGACCAGATCATTATCTCAGAAAAGCACACGTCTTGACTCTTCCACTTGCTTGTTTTCTGTGACCCCTATTTTATTTAGGACTAATACCCAGAATACTTGTTGGGCCACTCTATGACCTTTAAGAGAGAGAAAGAGATAGGGGTCCTATCTTTTGAAGAGATACTCAAAAAGTCCCTTCACAGAGGTGGGTCTTTGGGCAAGTCAGATACAAAATATGAGAGAGTTTGGGCTCTCTTAAGAAAAAAACGATAAATATTGCAAGCAATTTGTGGGGGGGAAGTATGGGATTTACCACCCCTCTGTGCTCAGCCCTACTGAGCTGGCCTCTGAGCGATCACTTAGTTTGTGCGGTAGAAATTACCTTCTTCCACCTGAGCACCGCTAAATTTCCACTCAGGGCTTATGTAAAAAGTCAGATCAGAAGCTACAGGCACAGATTGTCCGTGTATTCATGGGAGAGGCTGGGAACATTTCACAGAGGACGGCTGGTTGCCATGGCGACCTATCAGCCCTCCGGGACAAGGCTCCACATAGATAGGAGGCAAGGCCACCAGAGGCAAGATCTGTAGAAATCCTGCTTTCTGTGCTTAAGCCCTTCCCTGACAACATTGGTGTCTATAACACGAAAGCCCAAGGCCACGTTCAGGAGGACTGCATCTCAGTCAACAGAAGACCAAACCTGAACTGGTGCGATTTGCCTGAGTAGAAGATGGATTCCTTCCTTCCCTCACATGAGCTCTAGCTCTTGGGTGGATTCAGAAGAAAGCATACCGAGTCATGCTTCTTGTCCAACTAACTTGTTATCTCTTTGAAAAAATGATTTAAAAAATCATGGGAGATGATGTTTTGAACAAACACACCAGAATTTCCCTGTCCATGTAATGGCTTTCCTTTGACGATGTGGGGAGTGGGGGGAATATTGCCCCAAATAGAAATGGTGCCTTTTTGGACCTTCACAGGCCATAGCTAGACATAAAAGCCAGTCAATGTGATTAGGGCTGTTTGGTCACAGTTCAAGTTCGTTTGTTTTTAACTAAAAATTAAACTCTATATTGACGTGTCTCTCTCCCTAGTGCCATGCGCACACTGGTAGTCCACTAAAATGTTTGATAAATGTACCATTATCCATTTACCTCCATCCCTGGATTTCCCCCAGATGGAATTTACCTTTAAAGATTCACTACCCCCAGTAAAGGGATATTCAGTAGAGTCTAGATGGGTTTCCAGAAAGGCATCCTAGAAAGCCATAAGCAAGGATGGCAGCATTTGGATAGTCACATGGTATCCCGATGGGACCACTTTGAAGAAGACAGCATTCAGTTGGTGTCCACTTTGAAGGGGGCAATATTCACAGGGTGCAGTGGTTTTAAATCAAAGCGACACATTCTTTGACACTTTCCCCATGAAAGGTGGGGTTTGTGCCCCTTCCTTGGAAGTGAGCAGGTTGGAGTTCTTTGACCAATAGAGTACAGTGAAAGTGGCATGGGCTTGCCAAGGCTAGGTCATAAAAAGTCATTCTGTTTCTGCCTTGTTGACTGGACTACTCATTTTTAGAGCCTTGAGCCACCATGTAAGAAGTATGATTGCGCTGGTTCCACCATGTGGTGAGGAGGCTCAAGAGCCAAGAGAGGTCAGGTAGAGATGCACTTAATCAGTGGTCTAAGCTGAGCCAGCCTTTGAGACAATCCAGCCCAGGCATCAGGCATATGAGTAGAGGCATTTCCAGATGATTCTAGCAGCTGGCTGTTCAGGCTTCTCCCACTTATGTGAATCTCTCCAGCTGAAGCACAAGTCATCGTGGAGCAGAGACAGACAATCCCCACTCTGTCTAAATTCCAGACCCAAAGAATTTGTGAGCATAACAAAATAGTGTGCTGCTAAACTTAGGAGAGTTTATTATAGAACAATAGATAACTGGACCACTTGGTTTAACAAGTACTAGATAGCTCTTAGAGTAAGTCACATTTTCAAATTGTACTCCCCTCATCTGCCACAAATAAGCTGAACAAAGACTGTAGAAACCAGTGTATTCATTTTACTGTGATTCTGCCAAGGAGGGAGCTCAAGTTTTTCCATCTCATGGTATTTGTGCCTCCTGTTAAGGCTGCCATGAGCGAGGGGGTGGTCTTTCTGGGCTGTTGTTTCTTCATCTCTACCACGAACAAAACGTGATCTCCAACGATGTCATGATTCTAAGGTTTTAGGCATGAACTGGGTGCAAGACATGTTATTCCCATGGAAGCATTATTTACACCAAACAAAATAAAGTGCGATATATACATACAATGGAATGGCATTTGGCTCGAAAAGGAACAAACTACTTATACAGGTGGCAACACGGGTAGACCTTGAAAACAACGTCCTGAGGGAAATAAACCAGGCACCAAAGTACAAATGTTGTATGATTCCACCTAAATAAGGTACCTAGAATTGGCAAATGCATGGAGACAGAAAGTAGAACAAAGGTTACCAGGGACTGGGGGGAGGAGGGTGGAGCAAGTCAGTATTTAATGGATACAGAGTTCCAGCGTGGGCTGATGAAACCCTTCTGGACACACCGTAGTGAAGGTTGAGCAACTTGTGAATGTGCTTCTTGCCACTGGATTGTACACTTAAACATGGTTAAAATGCTAACTTGCATGGTATGCATATTGTACCACGATGAAAAATGTATATTTTTTTAAGTTGAATTCCCTTGAACTTTGACTCTGGAGCCCTCGCCTCTTACCACTCTGAGGAATGAGGTTGTGTGCTCTCACTCACCTTCATGCAGTCACGAAAGGTGAGCTGGAAATGCCCTCAGCCTTCTCAGGGGTCCCAGGAGACAACCCTAAGCAGTAATCTCATCACCAGAGATTGTTGGACGTCCTCGAGGGATACCTGAAAGGAGCCTCCAGAATTTGGTGGCCCAACACCCTCCCTTTGCAAATGAGGAAAGAAGAAAAATAACTCAAGGAAGCATCTTCTGGGGAAATCCAGCTAGAGAACTTGAAGCTAAAAAGAAACCAAGCGTGGCATTTTCTCTTCTGGATAATAGTCTGCTTTTCTCTATAAATCTCATTTTTACTTTGCTTGTCATTTTTGTGTTCATCTCTAGGTCAAGGACGCTATAGAACCCAGAACAGGTCTCTAGTAAGATGATTCTTCTGAGGCTCTAGTTTGAACCTCCTTCCCAGCATATTCTTCTCGGCAGCCACTGCCAGTTCATAGGAGTTGGCAGGAAAGATGAAATCTATTTGCCATGGTTGTTACAATGCACTTTATTGTGCTATGGTCGCAGGGGCACTGAACTTGAAGTCCAGTGACCTGAATTGAAACTAGACTCATGCAATGACCTAGGGCAGTCTGTAACCTCTCTGTTCTTGAATTTGCTTTATCTGTAAATAACACAGTCGGGAGGAGATAAACCCTAAAATGCTTCCCGGCTTCTGTGATTCTGTATTCTCTGATTATGTATTTATTTTTGTTTGTACTTTGAAAGTAAGGAAGTGACCTAAATACTTGAAATGATCACATCGATCACTTCTATTATGTGTTCCATGCTTATGTAAAATTATCGTCAGTGGGTGGATTGTGGTAGATGCGTGGTCTTGTCCGGTTCTCCATCCCAGAGTGAAGGACTTAACTCCTCCTCCCGCTGCTGGGCATTGCCTGCAGAGAGGTCCATTGTCAGCCCCTCTCAGGGAGTTGCTCTTGGCTGAAGAAAGCCACTTTGCCTGAAGCATACTGCCTTCCCAGGGGCAGCCCATATCCAGCAACTGATCCATCTCAGGGTATAAAAATCTAGTCCTCTACCCCAGCTCTGGATAACTCTGAGACGTTCTACCAGCTTTGGAGCTCCCTGTGGGTTGGCTGAGACCTTTGAGGAGACTCAATGATAATCCAGTTTCTCCCTCTGTCTAAACATGCTTCTTTGCCTTCCTGATTGTGAGCGCAACCCCCGTAGAAGTCCTACATGCTGACCTCTCCCAACCCTGTTCAGAGTCTGTGTCCCATGTAACAGTTCATCGTTCATTGAGCTCCCCCATTGACATGATGAGGTAGATACAATTATTAAGAACCTCGTGAAGGGAAATTTCCACACTCATCCTACTAGAAAATGATAGAGCCAGGGCTTAAACCCAGGCATTCCGGCTCTGGCATTCCTGTTCTAAGCTGCTGTATTTTCTCCCCTTGATTTCTCATTCATTTTTCAGATTCTATTCAAGTTTATTCAAGTGTACATTTAAAAATCATTGCTTGAGTGCATTCATATTTTCCAGGTATCTCATAGGTTTTCATGTTAGTCTGCAGAGGTGAATGCGAACTTTAAAATAGACCCCAATGAAATGACTTTCAAAATAAACCACCCCACATTTAGGAACCTAAGAGACAATGCAGCCGTCCTAAATCCAGCCCTTCCCAAATTCTTAGGAAGGTAGCCATGAAGAAAAAGGAATCCTGTTTGACATTCTACTGGTTGAGAGGGCTGAGGAAAGTAAATCCTCCAGTGCAGCCCCTGTGGGATTATGCAGACCAAAGAGGTTGCCCTGTGCACACCTAGATGATTCTCTGCGGTTCCTACCTCTGTTGGGGCAGTGGTCAAGTAGGGACTGTGAGCATTTCCAGGTGAGTCCCAATAGTCCACGAACCCTCTCTCCCACCAAGTCTGCCTGCACCAATGTCTGAGCCACTTCTGCAGACCATCAGCTATAGAGACTTTCTGTTCTGGGGTGGGAGGGAGCATAAACTTGGTTATCCCCGTAAAGCAGGGGAGCCCATCAGAGGTGGCTGTGTAGACCGTGTAGTGATAGTAGACAAGGGTTTTTAGGGAAACGACAGGCCTCACCCTGCCTCACTTGTCTTATTAGTCAAACGAGGGTAGCATTTGTTCTTCTCTCACACAAAGCAGTTGTGAAAAACAAATGTGATAAGAGCAGTAGCATTGCTTGGAGGTTACAAGTAAAGTTTCCGAAACACAATGTTACCCCCTCTGGAAACCTCCACAGATGATTCACGTCTTACCTCTGTCACTAAATGGCTTCACATTTTTCTTGTGAGAGATCTGGCTGTGGACATACTTGGGCTCAGTAGTTCTCTAACCCCTGACCCGAAGTCTCTGATTGGAGGTCAGTGGAACACATTCATCTTGCAAACAAAATGGATTTTTGTGGTTGTTTTTAAATTTTGAGTTAGCTGGCAATAAAAATCCAGATTTCCAGTTTTGTCCAAAATTTTAGAAGTTTGTCCAAAAATTTAGAAGTTCTGCTTCATTCTCATTCCAACAATAGGCTGGCGCAGAGCAGCGGCCGCCCCCTTAGATAGGGCACACAAACTCCCATCTGCCACAGTCCCCACCACGCCCTGTCGCCACCCTCTCTCGGAGGCCAGGTGTCCGTTGCAGTTTATCATCACACCTGCAAATCTATTCTGCTCCCTTAAATGGCCTGCCCCTCAAAGTCTTTGGAATCTGTCATCCCTTAGTCTCAAGAATACCAGATTAAAGTCCCGGCCAGTAGACCCAAAGACATCCTTTCTTAGGTGAAATGGACTTGTAATCCCGGTGCTCTTCTCTGTTCAGGTGCATTCAGAAACGGGAATTTATGAGCCTAAAGGGTTGATGAACTCTTTGCAGGTTTTACAACTCGGCTTTGAGACATCGTCAGATACACCTGAATTCACTGGTTGTTTCTGTTAGTTGGTAGTGCCCTAAAGCATTCTTTACAGCCATCCACTGGTGCTGTCTTAGGATAGTCTCTGGAGTCTTGCTCTGTTTCCTCATTCCTACTGCTTCTGCTCATAATCTCCCATCCTGTCCATGGAGCATACTCACTGGTCTTTTTGTCTCATCTCTTCTCCAGTTTATCTGCTTTACTGGACACCAAGTTAACCTTCCAAAAAAAACCCCAAATATCAGCTCTCTCCTCAACTTATAAACCCCTGCTGGTTCCTATTTCCTCAAGGATACATTTTGAGCTCCTTATGAAAGACCCTTCCCCATCTAACCCTAAACCACTGCTCTGTCCCCATCCTTACCACACGTGGGTTTCCTCCCTGTTCTCCACATACACCCTGGTCTGTCCCGGCAGGATGGTCTTCATATCCTCTGCTCCCTCAGCCTGAAATGCGCTGCCCACAGTCCTCAGGCCTTGGAACTTCAAAGACCAGTACATTTTTTTTTTTAATGTGGGAAATGTGTGTGTGTGTTGTGTTGGGCCAAGTAAGAGAGACTATAACTTATAATAGTACCAGCTATTAGCACCTTGATTTCATAAGAGAAAGAAAAATGGCAGCACTCCCAAAGTAGAAAGGGCATCATCTCAAACCAAAGTTCCTTTAAATTAACTAAATCTAGCTTTTTGAAAGATATACTACCTTGCCCTTACTTTTCTCATTTCCCTTCAGACCAGTGAAAAATGAATCACCAGCATCTGTCCTGGGCTTGCTTTTGAGACTCACTTCCCCACCCATCTTTCTTTCTAGAAAATTCCTACCCATCCTTCGAGATAAAATGAATGCTGCTTCGTGAGTGGAGTCTTAACTGACTCCCGTGTCGGAGATGGTCTGTTTTCCCTTGTTTCTATCCTGTTGCAGTGTCATACACATGGACTTTCCATGGAAGTTTCTGGGCATACATGGTACCACAAGTTGCTAAAGCCCCTCAAAAGTCTTCTTAAACCTACTGTCTTCTCTTGGCTTTCCATTCCCCATGACAGTGGTGCTCCGTCTCTCTTTCTACGACTTCTCCTTCTGCCATTCTAGGTGCACTCGTCTCTCTCCATGACCCAAGACCGCGCTGGAAGAGTTCAGCAAACCGTGGCTCTATCTCTAGCGCAAATGAAAAACATGCCTCAAGCAGCCCCTCAACCCAGTTACCACCTATCCATCTACTTAAAGCCTTATAGCCCCAAGAAGACTGGTAAACTGAGATCCTCAGGGCAGAAAGAAATCATCCTTGCATTCTGTGCCTTATACACACCCACACACACACATGCACACACATATGTACGATTTAAACAAATGAAACAATGAACAAATAAGTTCTGTAGCCAGGATTGACACAGTCTATGAGATGCCGCTGTTCAGTTCTTGGGGATATCCCTGGTACTTCTCCCATTTGATACATGTCTTGTTCCTTTAACCACGGTCTTCATCTTCTCTAGAATGAGGAAGAAAGCATTTTTAAGACATTAGGGCCACTTCCCTGGAACATGAGCATCTGGGAACCCAGGCATTACGAAAGATAAGATGCTGAAACGTGGATGAAAATCATGCTGTCTCTTAAGCCCACGTCAAAGGCAGGGTCTTTAACGGTGGAATGGAATGGACCCTCATGTACTTGCCAAATGGGCTTAACGTGCATGGGCTTATCTCACCTGCATTCATGGCTTATTCCTGTGAGCCCTCTGGCCAGCCTCCTGGCCCTGGCTGTGAGTCTAGTTTCAGAAGCCAGACAGGAGAGGCCTCATGTTGGCGTTGGCCCGGGGATCTGGGAAATCAACACAGTGACTGCATCCTGAAGTTCCTAGAAGCTGTTTACCGTTTAGCCAGGCCTGCTGTGGGCAATGGTCTTCTGGCAGCGACACTCACCAAGGAAGCCACAGCTCGGCTGACGAGCAGTGAAATTCTGGGAAGAAATCAGGCCCTCTTTGCTCTTCTCTCTTGCCAGTGATGGGCACTCTTAGTTCCCTGTGTTAAACCTGTTCCTTACCTGTGTGGGGACAAGTCACGCTTTGTGATACTGTGTGAATTAGACCACAGGGGAGCAGAGCATGTGTGGCATGTTGGAAGGTGTCTGTCCACTCAGTTAGTCCTTGTGTGTCTTACTGCTTATTAGGGATTCTTACAGGTTGTCCACAGAAGGCAGTCTCTTTGAGGTGCTTGAGAGAGGAAGTACACTTTCCCCCCTTTAAGAATACTCTATTTCTCTCCTTGGGCTCTTTGTTCAAACCCACGTAGGGAGAGAAACATTACTTCATTTTCCCAAAGAAACGACAGGATAACCCACTGAGGAAAACGTAAAGGACAAATTGTGTCAGGCTGAGCCTATGAAGGCAGCGTTCAGGGGGCAGTGATTTGGGGGATGGAAATGATGGGGGGTTGATGGAGACCTTCTTCCTTGTAGGTGAGTCTGGATTTGACCCGTCATATGCCTTATTGCCGTTACTATGTTCTGTTTTTGTTTGTTGGGATGGGTAAAGGACAGTGAGCAGAAGGATGTTTCATTTTTATCAAAATCACCTGGCTCAACGTTTAGTCACTCAAAACAGCAATAGCCTTTGGACAGCTTCTCTGAGGATAAGGCAGAGTGTAGTGATGGGAGACATGGGCCCAGTTTGGAGGGGTAGGTGTGTCCCTGGGCGCTCCCGGGTAGACTAGGTCATGAGGGGCCACGAGGAACACTGTCTTTCGGTAGAACCTTAGCACTCAGCTCTCTTACACTGTAATTCCCCCTTTTTTAAAAGATTTTTTTTAGTAGTGAAATATATATAACATAAAATGTACATTTTACTCCTTAAGTGTAATATTTAGTCGTGTTCAGTACATTCACAGTGTTGTACCACTGTCACCACCATCCATTTCCAGAACTGTTTCATCATCCCAAGCAGAAACTCTGTACCCATTGAACAATAACTCCCCACTCTCCCTTCCCTCACCCCCCGGGGACCTCTATTCTACCGTCTCTGTGAATTTGCCAATTTCAGGTACCTCATACAAGTGGAATCATATAGTATTTATAGTATTTGTCCTCTTATATCTGGTTTCTTTTACTTAGCATAATGTCTTCGGGGTGTATCCTTGGTGTAGCATGTGTCAGAACGCCCTTCCTTTTTAAGGCTCTATAATATTCCACTGTAGGGTTAGGCCACATTCTGTTTCTCCATTCATCCCTTGCAGGACACCTGGGCCGTTTCCACCTTTTGGCTATTCTGAATAATGCTGCCGTGAACATTGGTGGGCAAGTCACTGTAATTCCTTTTTACAGTTTCCCACACCTTGCAGTCTGGCGTGCTGCTTGGTGGAGGTGGAAAAGGTCAGGGCCCCAGGGGGAAGGAGGCTCATCCTAGCACCTCCTCCCAGGCTCTGGCAGGAGGGGACCACAGCCCAGACTCCTGCACAGCAACGTGGGCAGAGGTGGTGGCCCAGGATGGCAGAGGGACGTCCAGCAGGGACATTTGCAGGAGGGAAACTATGGTCAGATTTCCAACTACTTCTCTGCATAGAGAATGCAGCCCCCCAGGGAAGACGTGGTGGGGGAGGCGTGTCCATCTCACATGTTTGATAACTGTGTTTACAGTGTATGGTCTGGAAAGAGATGAACCAAAATGCCTCCAGTGATTATTCCGGAGGATGGAGTGGCAGGTGGTATTTACTTTCATGTCGGATAAAAACAGAACTATTTCTATTTTTAAGAAAATGATTGCCACGTTGATCATTCAGATAAAGAAATACCAAAATATTCTATTTTAGGGCTTGCATTCAAAATGCAGCCATTGCTAATGATCCGGTTCCACTGTCCCTTCTTTTAGCTCTGTCTAGCAAGAGCATTTTCGGCATCGGAGCTGTCACAGATTGTATTCAAGTTTTTCGATCCATTCATATCAGCTTTTACTGATCATGTCCTTAAAGATTTTTCGGTGGGATAGACAGAAATCTCATCATATAACATTGAATCCAAAAAGCAGACTATAAAACAGTATACCATAGAAACCCAATGACTTGAGATGTCTATCACACATATACACGTATACATGAAAGGGCTGTATAAAAATGGATTTTGCTTCTGGGCAATGGAGGGAGGAATGATTTTTTTCTTCTTTTCTAAATTTTTCATGAATTTTTAAGTTTACAGTAAGCATATATTGCAGAATCAGAATAAAGCACCTTCTATGTGGGTGTAAAAGCTGAATGTACATATGTGTGTATCTGTATAAGATGTCCATGTACATAGTACATATATATTCTGTTTGCTCACGTGGTCTGTCCGGCACGAGCCCATCTGGCCAGAGAAAGTATCCAGTGTCACATTCTTACACTTGGCCTTGAGTGGTAGCTCATGTCAGGATCGTGGGGACCATGGACGAGCCGAAAAGGGCTTTCCCGCACCTCTGCTCTCTCAAGTATCCCATCTCTGTGCCTCCCTCTCCCACAAAAAGGAATATTTTTGTTGTTGCTGTTATTTCCTTATGTTAAAAGCAGTTCTCATTGGTAAGACTGGATCCCACTGCCTGGCCAAAAAAGGGAGCCCTTTTCAGACCTCTGCCCCTCTGGTTCTGTGGGCTGCAGAGATGGGGAGGAGGTTGTCACCACACAGTCTGGGAAGAGGACCTAACATTCTGTGTTGAGCTACTGATACTTTTGGATTAAAAAAAAAAAATCACATAGCAAAGAGGCTGACAAAGTGGCTCTTTTCTTCTCTTTGAACTCAATAGCAGTATGTTTTTTCTTTTTTAAAAATTTTAATTTCAGTATAGTCAACATACAGTGTTATATTAGTTTCAAGTGTACAATACAGTGATTCACCAATTCTGTGCATTACCCAGTGCTCCTTATGACGAGTGTACTCAGTCTCCTTCACCCATTTCACCCATCCCCCCACCCCCCTCCCCTCTGGTAGACATCAGTTTGTTCTCTGTAGTTAAGGGTTTTTTTGTTTGCCTCTTTTTGTTTGGTTGGTTTCTTAAATTCCGTATAGGAGAGAAATCATACGGTATTTGTCTTTCTCTGATTTATTTCATGTAGCATCATACCTTCTAGCTCCAGCCATGTTGCAAATGGCAAAATTTCATTCTTTTTTATGGCTGAGTAATATTCTATTGAACACACACACACACCCCCCCACACTTTTTTTCCCATTCATTTATTGATAGACCCTTGTGTTGCTTCCATAATTTGGCTATTGTAAATAATACTGCAGTAAACATAGAGCTGCATGTATCTTTTTGAATTAGTGTTTTTGTATTCTTCGGATAAATACCCAGTAGTGGAATTACTGGATCATATGGTAATTCTATTTTTAAGTTTTTGAGGAAATACTCTACTATTTTCCATAGTGGTTGCACCAGTTTGCACTCCCACCAACAATGTGGAAGAGTTCTTTTTTCTCCACATCCTCACCAACACCTGTTGTTTTGTGTTTTTGGTTTTAGCCATTCTGACAGATGTGAGGTGATACCTTGTTATAGTTTTGATTTGCATTTCCCTGATGATGAGTAGTGTTGAGCATCTTTTCATGTTCATCTGCGTGTCTTCTTTGGAGAAATATCTGTTCATGTCTTCTGCCCATTTTGCAATTGGATTTTTTGGGGGGAGTGTTAAGTTGTATAAGTTCTTTATACATTTTGGATACTAACCCTTATCAGACATGTCATTTGTAAATATCTCCTCCCATTCAGTAAGTTGCCTTTTGTTTTGTTGATTGTTTCCTTTGCTGTACAGAAGCTTTTAATTTTGATGTGGTCCCAATAGTTTATTTTTGTTTCCCTTGCCTCAGAAGAACCTATCTAGAAAAAAGTTGTTATGGCTGATGTCAAAGAAGTTACTTCCTGTGCTCTCTTCTAGGATTTTTATCATTTCAGGTCTCACATTTAGGTCTTTAATCCATTTTGAGTTTATTTTAATGTATGGTGTAAGAAAGTGGTCCAGTTTCATTCTTTTGCATGTAGCTGTCCAGGTTTTCTCAACACCGTTTGTTGAAGAGACTGTCTTTTTCCCATTGCGTATTCTTTCCTCCTTTGTTGAAGATTAATTGACCATATAATCATGGCTTTATTTCTGGGTTTTCTATTCTGTTCTGTTGATCTATGAGTCTATTTTTGATTAGTGTTTTGACTACTACAGTAGTGTATCTTAAAATCTGGGAATGTAATACCTCCAGTTTTATTCCTTTTCAAGATTGCTTTGGCTATTTGGGGTCTTTTGGGGTTCCACACAAATTTTAGTATTTGTAATAGTTCTGTGAAAACTTCTGTTGGTATTTTGATAGGGATTGCATTAAATCTGTACATTGCTTTGGGTAGTATGGACATTTTAATGATATTTGTTCTCCCAATCAATGAGCATAGAAAATCTTTCTCTTTGTGTCACCTTCAATTTCTTTCATCAACGTTTTATAGTTTTTTGGTTAAGTTTATTCCTTGATAGTTTTTTTTTTCGGTGCAGTTGTAAATGGGATTGTTCTCTTTTCTTTTCTTTTCTTTTCTTTTCTTTTCTTTTCTTTCTTTTCTTTCTTTCTTTTTTTTTAAAGATTTATCTATTTAGGGTTCCTGGGTGGCTCAGCTGGTTAAGCGTCTGCCTTCAGCTCAGGTCGTGATCTCAGCGTCCTGGGATCGAGTCCCACATCAGGCTCCTTGCTCAGTGGGGAGTCTGCTTCTCCCTCTGCTTGCTGCTACCCCTGCTTGTGTGAGCTCGCTTGCTCTCTCTCTCTCTGACAAATAAATAAGTGAAATCCTAAAAACAATATATTTCTCTATTTATGTTAGAGAGAGAGTGCATATGTGCTTGAGCAGAGGGGTGGGGCAGAGGGAGAGGGAGAACCTCAAGCAGACTCCCCACTGAGCATGGAGCCTGACATGGGGCTTGATCCCACAACCCTGAGATCATGACCTGGCCAAAATTAGGTTGGATGCTTAACCAATTGAGCCACCCAGGCACCCTGGGGATTCTTTTCTTAATTTCACTTTCTGCTGCTTCATTTTGGTGTATAGGAATGGAGTAGATTTCTGTACATTGATTTTGTATCCGTGACCTCACTGAATTCATTTATCATTTCTAGTAGGTTTTTGGTGGAGTCATTAGGGTTTTCTATATAGAGTATCATGTCATCTATAAATAGTGAAAGTTACTTCTTCATTGTCAATTTGGATGCCTTTTATTTCTTTTTCTTGTCTAAGGGCAGTACATTTTATTTTCACGTGTTTACTTTTGCATCTGTACTTCATTAGAAAAGGCTTTAGGGGCGCCTCGGTGGCACAGCGGTTAAGCGTCTGCCTTCGGCTCAGGGCGTGATCCCGGCGTTATGGGATCGAGCCCTACATCAGGCTCCTCTGCTATGAGCCTGCTTCTTCCTCTCCCACTCCCCCTGCTTGTGTTCCCTCTCTCGCTGGCTGTCTCTATCTCTGTCGAATAAATAAATAAAATCTTTGAAAAAAAAAAAAAAGAAAAGGCTTTAAAGTGACATAACAGCATTTATAGTTTTTGGGTTTGGTTTCACTTGTTAAAATTTATAAATTTTGCCTTTCAAAAATTTACACATTAGTAAGATTAAAAAAAAGAAGAAGAAGGAGGAGGGAGAGGGGGAGGAGGAGGAGGAGAGAAATCAGAGAAAATGGAAACTAAAAGTAGAGGATGAGAGGACCAAAGAGAAAGTTCATGCCCAGAACACCTTTGGTGAGGTCCTGCCCAGTTATGAAGGTTGGGTGGGACACCCAGCCTGGAGTTCCCAAATGCTTGAAGAGAATCCCAAGCAGAAGACTCACCCTATAAGTGGTTCAGTGAGAGAACCATGAGGCAGTCTTGCTTTATGACTGTAACCATTTTAAAGCACTGTCAACAGATAGCTCAGACCATATGTTTGAATCACCTGCTGAAGGAAAGCTGCCCACGTACTAGACATTTATATTAAACATGTGTGTGTGTGTGTGTGTGTGTGTGTGTGTGTGTGTGTTACAGCCGTTAATCCACCCTAACTAATCCTCTTGAAGAGGGCACTCTGCAAGTTCCTTTGGAATTCTTTCTTTCTTTCTTTTCTTCCTTTTCTTTTCTTTTCTTTTCTTTTCTTTTCTTTTCTTTTCTTTTCTTTTCTTTTCTTTCTTTCTTAAATCCTCCATCCCCAGAGAGCCTAGCATAAAGCCGTGCACCTAGTGAGCCTTCAGTAAATGCTGAGTGATTGATTTGGTCTAAAGGGATGAAATGGAGTCTTTGTGGTTTGTTTTCAGTAGCACCCAGTATACAATTCCGTGCTATCCAGTCACTTTTAATAAAGGCTCTTGTCCTTAAGGAACTTGAGGCCCACGTATTCCTAGAAAGTGGAGATCTAAGGGAAAGAAATAAAATTGGTATGTCCAAAAATGCATTTAGGATTTCACGGAGAGATACTCATCTCTTTAATCCTGGAGGTTATTGAATGTAATGAGGGCTTAAGCGGATCTGAAACAGGGCTATGAGCTGGGAGGAGGCTGGGGCGTGTTGGTCCACCTCTGTGGCAAAGCATGTGCCCTCCATTTCCTTGCCTTAAAATGAAGTCAGTAGTTCCCAAGTGAAATTCTATGAATTAAGGTGCATTGACTACCACTGGATTACAAACATATCTAGATGCCCCCCCATATGATTTTTATGCACAACCAGATTTGGGAACTATGGCACCAGGGAGTTAGGTGGCCTTAACCAGTGGGTCTTGTCTTCTATAACATGGAAACATAGTTTTCCTTTCTTGACCTCAGGTGGTAGAATTTGGAACTGGAAAGAGATGTAGGATTGAATAATCCATCTCTGGGTGGGGGGGGAGAAGAAAAATGCATGACAACAACCACAAAACACCTTTAGCTAGTCCAAAGATGAAATGGAAAAATAAACATGTTTTAAGACAACTGGGTAGAGGAAATATTTTCTTTGACAGGAGATGAGAGAATTCATCAAGTGTTATTAAACAAGGAAGTCAAAGTTCCAGTTGCAGGAACTTAATAAATATTTGTTGATTAACTGATTTATGTGCTTATTCAAGCAAAGAAGGAATTTTATTGCTGTTTTAAAGTAAGGATTTCTAATTGTCCATTCAGGATAAAAATATGCCTTGTGTTTCCCTGAGCAACCTTAACTATCTATTCCATTATTCAAACAAACACTCAAAAGGATTTAATGTATCCTTTGGCAACCAAAGATAGAACTCCCACTTAAGCTTCTTTCAAGCAGATATTAGTGGTTATTTAGTTATTTTAGTTATTGACAAATATTAGGTGATCCATGCTCTGTGTTTGACAAAGTGAGTTTGAATTCTGCCCCCACTCCCCACCCCAGGAATTTCGGGCAGCACTTACCCTTTTGGAGGTGGCTTCTTTCCTTGCCCCTGGGTGTTTACCCTGCTGCTGAGTGAAACTCAAAGGATTTGCAAAATAGAAAGGATCCCAGGTTCCTTCAAGAGTGCAGCCACCAGAAGAACTATTGATTCTGAAATTGAGCAATTTCCAGTGGTACAAAGAATTGGCATATTATAGTCATTAGACTATGTCTTCTATTCAACACATTCCAAATTGTTTTCTATTCAAAAATATTCAAAATGTATTTTTGTTCAGTGTATTCAAAATGTTCATTCTTCAAAAAGTATTCCCCAGTGAGCCAGTAGCCCCCTCTCCATCGGTTCTTCCCACCTTTATACTCAGGCCTTGGAGGGCACTTGAATGTTATTTGCTCTAAGTTGTCCTCATTGGAACCATGTTGGACATTACGTAAATTTTAAATAACGCTATGTAAAAGAGTCATAAGATATCACCGAATAGGCAACACTTAAAATAGTGCAAATTCCTCCACATTTGTGTGCTTTGTCCAGAATGGCATAACACAGCCAGCGCACCAACTTAGTGAAATTTAAACCCCTTTTTGTCCTTTGTCGGGTGGCTGCTTACATTAGCAGTAAACAGAACCCCCCCCCCCCACGCCTTGGTCACTGTCATGGTGAGCCATGGTGGGAATGTGGGGCAGAGGCTGTTGTGAGTGATTTTGGTGACGATAGTGCCATTATTTTAACATGCATTGTTTAAATAGTTTGACATCTTTTCTATCCTTGATTGGAACATCTAAACTTATAAAGTAGCGGTGCGACAAATGTGCTATTGAAATGAGGTCAGATGCAGTAGATAAAGAAGGCCTGGCAGTGGCCATGGCCTTCAGTGCTGTTCATTTTGGGGAAAGACAGCAAAACAAAAGGGATGTTGCTAGGACTTTTTTAAAAAAGCATCATTAAAACAGAATTATGCCACTATCGTTACAGATTTGTATGCTCTGAGAACACATCTCCTGGCCCATTTTGTGATTTTAACTATAAGAAAATTATACTTGAATTAGGTGAGTCTCGCATGATGTAGTTCTTCAGGAATGCAGTTGTCTTGTGACTATCGTGTGGGCTCCCCCTCGATTGCAATCTCTTGAAGAGGAAGCAGAGACCATCTGTTATTTCTATATTCCACACTCCAACCACCTCATAACAATGACGATGGCGACATTGTTACAGAAGTTCAGTGTTTACAAAACAGTGGTCTCAACTCACCCTCCTGATGACCCTGGGAGGTGAGTTTCCTTATTTTCCCCATTTTACAGACGGGGCCCCCCAGAGGTGTAGAAAGATTCACTGATTTGCTCACCTCACTCCGCAAGGAGTGGCACAGAAGCAAGCTTCCAGATTGATCCTGGAACTGGGAACCTACAGGACACCTGAATGGACTTGCAACATTTCCTTCAACTCTGAATTGCTAGGTCAGATTCCTCCCTCTGTATATAGGTATGTTCTAGCAACAGGGAGGATGGAAACCTCTCTGTTAGTTCACAGGGTAAGGAAAGACCAAAGAAAGAGACAAAACGCTCCAGATTGGTAGGTGGCTGTTTTAATAAGCAAGGGAATTTCTTTACAAGGACCATCTTGGGCAGCCGCAGGAAAAGTAGATCTCCATACCTGACTACCCTATCTTAGAAGTTTATAGAGAGGCCTTAACTCGGTTCAGTCCAAAATATCATCCAGATGGTCTCAACAGCACATCAAGGCTATGTTCTTGGGGAAATTGCTAGCATGGGGAAGTCAAGCAGAACATGCCAGGGGAGGGGGTGAGGAGCCTCTGATTGCTTGAGTTCAGCTTATGGGTCAACCAGTGGTCACATCCTTTCTGTGACCTCCTCCAACACTGTCGCTATGTCCCGTCTGCATTATCTGTGACTGTGGCCCTGTATCTGTTTCCTTGGGGATTTACTTAGTTAAGAAAGCAGTTTCATTTGGGGTTGGCTGGTGATCAAGAAGTTTCCCTTGTGTGCATGGAAGTGTCCAGTGCATGGAAATGAGTCTCTGTGGAGATGGTAAGGAGAGAAAGATTACAAGCCATGTCAGAGCAGAACTGTCATAGCTATGGGTCCCAGCGAGAACAGCAGAAAAAGTCAGTACTCTTTCTCATCCTAACCAATCATGAGATCTTGGACAGGCCTTTAACCTCCCTGGGCCTTAATTTCCTTATTTGCAAAATAAGGGTAACACTTATTTCAACTACCTTATAAGATTGTTGTGAAGGATGGGAATGTTTTCTTTCTAGAGCATGCCGTGGAAGGCAGAACAGACTCAGGACTTAATGGGAGCACACAGGCAGGAAGCCTTCGCCACCCTGCCAACACCTCCACCCATCCAGTCTTCCACAAGCTCCTTGGTGTGCATGGGCAGGATTTTGTTGTTTATTTTGAAAAAAAGTGAACTCAGCGCTTTGGATTCAGAGAACAAATAACAAATGTGATAGCTGGTTAAAGAAACTGAAATACATATTGATAAACAAACATACTTTATTAGTTTTTACAGGTAGGAAATTATGTCTCCTTCTAGTCTATAAAATCTATAAAATTATCTAGGTATAAGGAGTGAAATCAATTCAAAAGAATTTATTTCGGGGATGTCCAGAATTAGTAATTGAGATGCATTCATGAGGAATCACCTCTTCTTGCCCTGAAATGTACAGAGGGTAGAGTTGGGTAGGGGACTTGTCCTGCCCTGGGGAAGGAGCTGGACAAAAGTCAAAGCACCCCTTATCCTCTCCCCAGGCCACCCCCAGGCAGTACCTTGTCCTTTTGTGCCAGCCCCTCTTCCACAGTGTCTCTAGTGTGCATGGAACTTCATGAGTCAATAAAATTGGGGCAATGGTTATACACAGTGGGATTTGCACGAGGGAAGGAGAGCAATAA
Organism: Ursus arctos; assembly: GCF_023065955.2. Lineage (NCBI taxonomy): Eukaryota > Metazoa > Chordata > Mammalia > Carnivora > Ursidae > Ursus > Ursus arctos. Next base: position 36,067,251 of record NW_026622952.1, on the reverse strand, counting down.
GTTTTATCTTGTGGCCAGTTGTTTCAGGCTGCCTGGAGTGCCATGTTGGAAATGAGTCTCAAGCAAGACCTGGTCTGGGGCAGAGAATCATGAGCACCCACTCCGCATAGCTGCATCCCTTCTCTCGGGCCTCGAACTCCCTTGAGATGGTCCTGGCTGGCAGTCTATGGCAACAAAGCTTCTCTGTTTTGTTCTAGACACACTAGAATTGCAAGCATATATAGACCACTCTCAGAGAGAGACAGAGACAGAGGTTTATTATAGGAATTGACCTATGTGGTTATGGAAATGGAAGCGTTGGCCTGAGAATTGGGGGCCATTTGTGTAAATCTTGGTCTGAGTCCAAAGGCCCAAGAACCAGGAGTACCAGTGTCTGAGAGCAGAAGATGGGTGTCCCAGCTCAATGAGAGAGAGAGAAAGAGAGAGCGCCTATTTGCCCTTCCTCTACCTTTTTGTTCTATGAGCGCCCTCAACAGATTGGATGATGCCCATTACTGAGGGCAATCTTCTTTACTCAGTCCACCTAGCCAAATGCTAATGTCCTCTGAAGTCACACTTGTAGACACACCCAGAAGCCTGCCGTCTAGGCTTTCCTAAGCCTAGTCAAGTTGACATATAAAGTTAACGATCACAGCGTGCGAGTTTGTTTATTGAGTACAGTGGCCTTCTATCTTCTTCATTGTATAAATTGTGTAAATGTGGAGGTCACAAAATCCTCAAATTGCAGATGATCTAGTAAAGTTCTAGACACCCCTCTCCCCACCACACACACATTTAGCACCTTTAGTACTCACCATTCTGAGGTTAAGAGAGAAGGCCCAGGGAGATCACTTGACTTGCCTGGGGCCACCGAGCTAAGTAGTAGAAGGGCCAGACCAGAACCATTTCTGCGTACTGCTCTGTCTTGGGATGTGGCTTGCATGACCCGGTTCCTTCTCAGATGGGACAGACCACAAGGATCAGAACATGGGACTAAGCGTGCCTACCAGAATGAGACCGAGACCTGGAGAACACTTTGAGAGAGTTTTGCTAAGAGCAGGTACAGTCTGGTAAACAGTGAGGTCTCTGAAGGTTGTGGCTGCAGAATGAGGTGTATAACCAATAGCCGTTGGAACCCAAGGACAAGCTGGGAGCAGGTGATGTTGGGAGATCTTGCAGGCAGGTGGTGTTTGGTGCCCTGGTGGCAGGGAGCAGGTCCCAGGTATGGGCCATTTTCTAGGAACCAGTGTCCTATCTCTGGGAGGGTTTCTGGCACTAGGAACTCAGAAACTCAGTCCCACAGGGACTGAAGTGATTGACAAGAGACAAACATGGATATTCAAGCTTAAGAAATAGGATGGGCGGGGCGCCTGGGTGGCTTAGTCATTAAGCGTCTGCCTTCAGCTCAGGTCATGATCACAGGGTCCTGGGATTGAGCCCCTCATTGGGTTCTCTGCTCAGTGGGAAGCCTGCTTCTCCCTCTCCCACTCTCCCTGCTTGTGTTCCCTCTCTTGCTGCCTTTCTCTCTGTCAAATAAACAACTAAAATCTTAAAAAAAAAAAAAGAAAGAAAGAAAGAAAGAAAAGAAATAGGACAGGAACCCAAAGATCAGGTGAAAGCTGGGGTTCATTTTGGGGAGGAAAGCAAGCACATACAAGGCAGGGGCCAGAAAAGGGTGTCAGTGTTGGGCTACACCCACAGGGCTGTGGACAGGGCTGGCTCCAGAGGCCAGACTGAAGTTGAGCCTACAGATTTGGGGTGTTTAAAGAGGATGGTACAGGGACAAAGGTGAGGACTGCTAACCAGGCAGAATGTTGCCCTGACTTTGAGCCCAGTGCTCTTTTCTATTAAATATTTATCTGTTAGCAATTCTGAAGAGCTGGAAACTGTTCACCCTTGTACCTAAAAGCCACAAATCAAAGAAAGGGTAAAGAGATGAGCTTTAGACTTGGCCCTGCTAGGTTGGGAAGAGCAGTTGTATTTACCCAGATTTGGTGATTTTATATTGGATAGCTCAAGCAAAGGACGCTCATCGCCCTCACATGATTCTTCCATGGCCAAGCTTCAAGTTCTGCACAAATCATAGAAAAATGGGCACTTAAAAAATGTAGCATGTCATCCCCTTAAAAAGTCAAGCAGGGCATAAAATGTAGGGGTTTAATCAGATAATTGTCACTGTGCAGGAGGAGGGGAATTGAGACCCATATCAGAGGTAGGATAGACGAGGGGGAAGAAAACTGGCCTTGGGATCAGAAGACCTGGGTTCTGAGCATGACTCTGTCCTTGTAATTACTCCAAGCAATGCCCTCATCTATGACCTGGGGCCAAAACCCCAGAAAGGGGTAAGGATTAAATGGAATCATGCCTTTGCAATTGCATTGAAGGACGGTGCAGAGAATTATTCCCCTATAATTTAAGTCCACAATCCCTTCCTTCTTTCTCAGCTCTTTAGACAGTCTTAACTGAGTTGAGCAGAGTACTCCACTTGATTTGGCCTGTGTAGACTGGGCCTTGTGACTGATTTTGCTGTTCCAGAGACTTCGCCTATGTCCAATCACACTTGCTCTCTCAGAGCACTAGAGAAAGGCTAAAATTCCTCTCACTATCTCTGCACCGAAAATTATTGGGATCAAGTCATATCAAACTAGGAGTGAGGGAAGTTGTTGAGATCCAAGAGAAGAGAATGAATGACATTCACATGGAATCCCCATAACTCCTTTGTGATTCCCCCATACAGACTCTCTCTCACCCTTAGTTCTCCTGCGGACACATCCACTGCCCACCCTTGTGGGGCAGGTAGCTCAAGCTGGACTCTCTTCTGAGAGTTGTCAGGACATTGCCCTCTGCAATTGGCCAAAGCCAACCGGCAAGGAACTGACCATACTAAGCACTGGCGTGGTCCAGCACAGGAATCAGAGAAGGTCTCAGTGGGCCCTTTCAGAGAAGATAACATTTATTTCCTGGGCAGTTCTGTATGTCTGGCACTGTGCTATCTGCTTTACATATGTATTTATTCTCAGAAAAACCTTGAAGGAAGGGTATGTTATTACAGAAGTGCGTAAGAGGGGGATGGTAGAAGCTAAGTGGTCTGGTTAATGTTGCCAGCTAGCAGGTAGCAGAGCAGAATTCAAGCCCAGGTCGTCTTGAGAGCAAAGCCCATGCTGTTTATATGACACCACACAGCCTCCTTCTCAGAGAAGTGCTAATGAACTTGGCTCAGGGGGTAGGGCCATGTGCTGGAGCAGAAGAATCAAAGCCCGTTAGATGAAAGCCAAGAGTCCAATACTGACAACTTAGACCCTCCCTTCCCTCTTCTTGTCCCTCTCCTCCTCCTTGTTCCTTTACCAGTCTGGGAGACCCCTAGTTCGGGGGAGCTTGGGCTGGGTCCGGAGGTGTATCCAGAGAGTGAGCTCAGCTCTGTAGACCAAACAAATGAACCAGAGTTGTGAATACAATCCCACAAGGAGTCGCTGGATGTGCACCAAGCACTCAGCCAGACAGCTTGCATCTTCATTAGGGAGCAGGATATTCACCCCACCTTGTTAAATGACAATCAGGGCTATATGTGACCGGAGGTCAGAAGGAGGGCTCCAGACAGCAGGGGCTCCGTCTGTGGTTGAGATCAGAGGAGGCAGTGCGGATGAAGGAAAGGCTCCCACTAGGCGCAGGGACCCCATCCAACTTCACCTTATGCACTGTCTGGCTCAGAATGAATGTTCGTTGAATGACAGCTGATAACTGAAGGGTGGTTTGAATTCAGATAGGAAGAAGTGAGTTGAGGTGACTCTTTGGGAAAGAGGGAAAATACCAAAGAACTCTTAGAGGCAGGAGTAAGTGGGAGGAGGGGAGGCAAACACTGGGGTTCATTTGGGGAAAGGAGCTGGGACACCATTGGTAGCTGTGTTACACTGACAGACGCCAGGCTATGAGCACCTAAAAGGTGTGTTCTGTGCCTGCAGGCCTGTCCCACAAGCAGGCACTCTGGCATCTCCACTTGGGTGTCTAACAAGCAGCTCAAACTGAACTTGTTACCTTGTAGTTGACAGGCAGTCAGTCTATCCTTCCATTTTCTCATGACCCCAATCTTGGAGCCATTCTTTACCCTTCCCTTTCTCTCACCAACTACACCCAACACAGGAGGAAGGAAGATTGGCTCTACCTCCACACTCAGTCTAGATTCTAGAACGCAAGCCCTTTTACTGCTCATCTTCCATTGTTCTGTGGCGTTCTCAGAGATCTAGACATCCGTGGAAGGCGGAGGGGGGCGGGGCATGTGATTCTTTGGTGACCAGGGATATGTTTTCAAAATAACTATTCATTTTCAGAGCCCAATTAAAAGCTTTGTATGTTCCCCTTAGCGGGCTTTTCCTCAGCATTTATTTCTAGCCTGGGCTGATGTCATTGATAAAATGAATGCAGAGATGAGTCAGTGGTTGAGTACGGTGACAGGCCCTCAGTGATAACTACTAAATTAAGCTAGCAGTCGCCTCTTAAGTTCAATGTAAAAACAGAGGTGGGGGGAAAAAATATCACAGAAAGGAAGAGGCCCAGAGGAAGATAATTTTTGGTCTGTCTTAGAGAACAGATTTGTGCCGAGGGGCCCAAAATAATACATAATTGGCAGGATTCTTGTCAACTCTGCTACTTTTGTCCCAGCAGAATTACATGTCAGTTGTGTAAACTGCTATAAATAATTATTGGTTTTGCAAAAATTATATCCAGACAAAAAAGCTGGTGTCCTGTGGGAGCTACGTCTCAGAAATATCCGGATTTGGACACTGGATTAACAGCCTCCAAAACCTGCACCACAGTCTGCAATCACTGAAGTGTTGCAACAGCACAAATGCAGGCACCCCCTCCTTCCCCCCAAAATGTGTGTGGTAGGGGAGCTGCATGAGTCTCGACAAGACACAGCTGTGTTTAAGCTGGAAATGGCAGTCTTATGAAGCAATCTATGCCACCTCCCACTCAACTCAAGAAAATAGAATATGACCAAATGAAAGGACTTTTTTTTTTTTTTTAAGATTTTATTTATTTATTTGACAGAGATAGAGACAGCCAGCGAGAGAGGGAACACAAGCAGGGGGAGTGGGAGAGGAAGAAGCAGGCTCATAGCGGAGGAGCCTGATGTGGGGCTCGATCCCATAACGCTGGGATCACGCCCTGAGCCGAAGGCAGACGCCCAACCGCTGTGCCACCCAGGCGCCCCGAAAGGACTTTTTTTTGTTGTTTGTAACCAGTTCATTCAACATATCTTGAAAGAACGTACCACTTGTCAGGAGCTAGACGCTAGGGATACAGGACAGACACCATTCCTGCTTTACAGAACTTACAGTTTCAGATAAAATACCTGGAAAGTATGGTAAGAACTGTGAAGGAAACAGAAAATAAGAGCATTGGACTGTGAGAAAGAGAGAGAGAGAGAACAGGGAACGTCCCTTTGCAAAGGGGAAAAGGAGACCAAACAGATGAGGAGTTGCTGGCCATGCGAAGACTAAGAGCAAGACCATTCCAAGCAGAGGAAACAGCGTGTGCAAAGGTCCTGAGGGGAAAATGACATGCCTGCTATTGAAGTAGAGGGAAATATAGAGATACAAATCTGCAAGTCACACAGAGAATTACGGATCCATGGACAACAAGTTTGCCAAACACCATTATTTTATATTTTCTACAGTTTAGACAGTCTTATTACCTTCTCTAAAGTCTCACAGGAAGCCAGTGCAAGGACTAGAACCCAGAACTCTGGACTATTCTATATTACCTAACCCTCTTGACAACCAAAGAGAACAATTTGAATTTCCTCATTTTTGTTCTTCCAAGATATTAGTAGCTCTGTGTGTCATACAACAAGCAATTTGCAGATTTGGAAGAGATAGAGGAGGTCATTTTATGTCATTGCCTTCATTCATTCATTCTTTCACTTAACTTATTCAGCTGGTCAGGGATGTCCTCAGGGAAGCTCAGGAGCCCACAGCTTTGCTATTTTGCTGGCCACTGCACTTTGTTATGCTGGTCTTATGTCCTGTGTGCTATCTGTAGCCTCCTCTAGACCCAGAGCTCCGTGAAGAGGTCAGAATCTATCCTGCCTCAACACTTAGCCCAGGACATAAAAGGTGCTCAGTTAACACTGGTGGAAAGCTGAATGAATGCCTGAGTGGATGACTGAATAAATGAAGGTTGAATATGCTCCATTCTTAATTGGAAAACTCACCTGTGAGAACATAGTTGTATTCGTGCATGCCGCAGTCTTGTCTTCAAACACTGCCAGTGGGAAGTTGATATATCATTAAATGCTTATCCACCATAAAGACCATTAAAATCCAGTAGTCAATTTTACAGTAATTGTGGTATTCACAAATATTTTCTAAATTTTATTTCTCATTGTTTCCAATAGATAATATATACACATGATTTCAAAGTCAAAGCAATATAACAAGGGGTACTTTGTGAAGTCTTACTCCCGCCTGTCTCCGGTTACTCTGTTCCCCATGCCCCATACCCCCACTAGGTAGGTAGGGTGGGGTAGGGTGACCCTACAGTCAGGTGTGTCTAGGACAGTCCTAAGTTGTACCTACTGTCTTGGTATAAATATTAATGGGGATCCCTTTCCCTTTCAAAAATACCCATTTGGACAAAAAATAATATGGTTACCCTATCTATAATTAACTACTTTCACTACTTTCTTCAAACTTTTCTTCATGTAGAATCAAGCAAATAAGAATATATATTCCTATTTCCCCCTCTTTTTGTGTTCTTTTCAGCATCTTGCTTTTCTCCTTAATGATTTGGAGCCTTCCCTGTAACACAACATAGGGGTGGTCTACTTCCTTCTCCCTCCCTCCCTCCCTCCCTCCCTCCCTCCCTTCTTCCTTCCTGCTTTCTTTCTTCCCACCGTCCCTTCCTCCCTCCCTCCCTTCCTCCCTTCCTTTCTCTCTCTCTTTCTTTTTTTTTCATTGTGAATTTTTTTTAATGATTTTTTATTATATTATGTTAGTCACCATACAGTACATCCCCAGTTTCCGATGTAAGGCTCGATGATTCATTAGTTGTGTATAACACCCAGTGCACCATGCAATACGTGCCCTCCTTACTACCCATCACCAGCCTATCCCATTCCCCCACCCCCTCCCCTCTGAGGCCCTCAGTTTGTTTCTCATAGTCCATAGTCTCTCATGTTTCATTCCCCCTTCTGATTACCCCCCCTTTCTTTATCCCTTTCTTCCCCTACTGATCATCCTAGTTCTTATGTTCCATAGATGAGAGAAATCATATGATAGTTGTCTTTCTCTGCTTGACTTATTTCACTTAGCATTATCTCCTCCAGTGCCGTCCATGTTGTAGCAAATGTTGAGAACTCGTTCTTTCTGATAGCTGAGTAATATTCCATTGTATATATGGACCACAACTTCTTAATCCAGTCATCTGTTGAAGGGCATCTCGGCTCCTTCCACGATTTAGCTATTGTGGACATTGCTGCTATGAACATTGGGGTGCATATGGCCCTTCTCTTCACTACATCTGTATCTTTGGGGTAAACACCCAGTAGTGCAATGGCTGGATCATAGGGTAGCTCAATTTTTAACTTTTTAAGGGACCTCCACACCATTTTCTAGAGTGGCTGTACCAACTTGCATTCCCACCAACAGTGTAGGAGGGATCCCCTTTCTCCACATCCTCTCCAACAATTGTCTCTTGCCTTGTCTATTTTTGCCATTCTAACTGGCGTAAGGTGGTATCTCAGTGTGGTTTTGATTTGAATTTCCTTGATGGCTAATGATTTTGAACATTTGTTCATGTGTCTGTTAGCCATTTGTATGTCTTCATTGGAAAAGTGTCTGTTCATATCTTCTGCCCATTTTTTAATTTATTTGTTTCTCGTGTATTGAGTTTGAGAAGTTCTTTGTAGATCTTGGATACCAGTCCTTTATCTGTAGTGTCATTTGCAAATATATTCTCCCATTCCGTGGGCTGCCTCTTAGTTTTTCTGACTGTTTCCTTGGCTGTGCAGAAACTTTTAATCTTGATGAAGTCCCATAAATTCATTTTATCTTTTGTTTCTCTTGCCTTTGGGGATGTGTCATGAAAAAGGTTTCTTTGGCCGATGTCGTAGAGGTTGCTGCCTATGTTCTCCTCTAGAATTTTGATGGATTCCTGTCTCACATCGAGGTCTTTCATCCATTTGGAGTTTATTTTTGTGTATGGTGTGAGATAGTGGTCAAGTTTCATTCTTTTGCATGTAGCTGTCCAATTTTCCCAGCACCATTTATTGAAGAGACTGTCTTTTTTCCACCAGATGTTGTTTCCTGCTTTATCAAAGATCAGTTGCCCAAAGAGCCGAGGGTCCATTTCTGGGTTCTCTATTCTGTTCCATTGGTCTATGTGTCTGTTTTTGTGCCAGTACCATGCTGTCTTTGTGATCACAGCTTTGTAGTACAGCTCGAAATCCGGCATTGTGATGCCCCCAGCTTTGTTTTTCCTTTTCAACAGTTCCTTGGAGATTCGGGGCCTTTTCTGTTTCCATACAAATGTAAGGACTATTTGTTCCAGTTCTTTGAAAAATGTCCTCGGTATTTTGATCGGGATAGCATTGAAAGTGTAGATTGCTCTGGGTAGCATGGACATTTTAACTATGTTAATTCTTCCGATCCATGAGCATGGAATATCTTTCCATCTTTTTATGTCTTCCTCAATGTCTTTCAAGAGTGATTTATAGTTTCTAGAATATAGGTCCTTTACATCTCTGGTTAAGTTAATTCCAAGGTAACGTATGGTTTTTGGTGCAATTGTAAATGGGATGGATTCCCTAATTTCTCTTTCTTGGGTCTCGTTATTCGTGTATAGAAATGCAACTGATTTCTGAGCATTGATTTTGTATCCCGCCATGTTACTGAATTGCTCTATAACTTCTAATAGTTTGGGAGTGGCTTCTTTTGGGTTTTCCATATAGAGTATCATGTCATCTGCGAAGAGAGACATTTTGACTTCTTCTTTGCCAATTTGAATACCTTTGATCCCTTTTTGTCATCTGATTGCTGTTGCAAGGACTTCTAGTACTATGTTGAATAATAGTGGTGAGAGTGGGCATCCTTGTCGAGTTCCTGATCTTAAGGGAAAGGCTTCCAGCTTTTCCCCATTGAGAATAATATTTGCAGTAGGCTTTTCATAGATGGCTTTTATGAGATTGAGAAATGTACCTTCTATTCCTACACTCTGAGGGGTTTTAATCAGGAAAGGATGCTGTATTTTGTCAAATGCTTTTTTGGCATCGATTGAGAGGATCATATGGTTCCTGAGTCTTTTCTTGTTGATATGATGTATCACGCTGATTGATTTGCGAATATTTGAACCACGCTTGCATCCCAGGTATGAATCCCACTTGATTGTGATGGATAATCCTTTTAATGTACTGTTGGATTCTATTAGCAAGTATCTTGTTGAGGATTTTGGCGTCCATATTCATTAGGGAGATTGGTCTGTAATTTTCCTTTTTGAGGGGGTCTTTGCCTGGTTTGGGGATCAAGGTAATATTGGCCTCATAGAATGAGTTTGGTAGCTTTCCTTCTGTTTCTATTTTTTGAAATAGCTTTAGGAGAATAGGTATTATTTCTTCCTTGAATGTTTGGTAAAATTCCCCAGGAAAACCGTCCGGGCCTGGAGTTTTGTTATTTGGAAGGTTGTTTATCACTGACTTAATTTCTTCATAATTAATTGGCCTGTTTAAGAAATCAATTTCTTCCTGTTTCAATCTTGGTAGTTTATAGGTTTCCAGGAAGGATTCCATCTCTTCCAGATTGCTTAGATTATTGGCATATAGCTGTTGATAAAAATTTCTAATATTCCTTCCAATTTCAATGGTGTTTGTCATGACCTCTCCTTTTTCATTCATAATTTTAATAATCTGGGTCCTTTCTCTTTTCTTTTGGATAAGTGTTGCCAGTGGTCTGTTAATTTTATTGATTCTCTCAAAGAACCAGTTTCTAGTCCTGTTGATCTGCTCTACTGTACTACTGGTTTCTGCTTGATTGATTTCAGCTCTAATTTTGGTCAACTGCTTCCTCGTGCGTGGATTAGGCTTGTCCCTTTGTTGCTGTTCCAGCTTCTTGAGGTGAGAATACAAAAACTGCATTTTAGATTTTTCTATTCTTTTGAGTGAGGCTTGGATGGCTATGTATTTCCCCCTTAGGACTGCCTTTGCAGTATCCCATAGGTTTTGGACTGTTGTATTTTCATTCTCATTGGTCTCCATAAATTGTTTAGATTTTTGATTTCCTGGTTTATCGAGTCATTCCTGAGCAGGGTGGTTCTTAGTCTCCAAGTGTTTGAGTTTCTTCCAAATTTTTCCTTGTGGTTGAGTTCCAATTTCAGAGTGTTGTGGTCTGAGAATATGCAGAGGATAATTTCAATCTTTTGGTATCAGTTGAGACCTGTTTTGTGTCCCAGAACATGGTCTATTCTTGAGAATGTTCCATGGGCATTAGAATAGAATGAGTATTCTTTGGTTCTGGGGTGTAGTGTTCTATATATATCTATGAGATCCAACTCGTCGAGTATGGCATTCAAAGCCTTTGATTCTTTGCTTAGTTTTTGCCAGGGTGTTCTGTCTATTTCTGAGAGTGGAGTGTTGAGGTCCCCTACTATTAATGTATTTTTATTTATATGTCTCTTTATTCTGGTTAAGAGTTGGCTTGTGTATCTTGCTGCTCCCCTGTTGGGGGCATATATATTTATAATTGTCATATCCACTTGTTGAATACTTCCTTTAAGAATAATATAGTGCCCTTCTGCGTCTCTAACTATAGTCTGTAGTTTAAAATCCAATTTATCTGATATGAGAATTGCTGCCCCAGCTTTCTTTTGAGGTCCGTTTGCATGAAAGATGGTACTCCATCCCCTTACTCTCAGTCTGAATGCATCTTTGGGTTTGAAATGAGTCTCTTGTAGACAGCAAATGGATGGGTCATTTCTTTTTATCCAATCTGCAACCCTGTGGCGTTTTATGGGAGCATTTAAGCCATTCACATTAAGACTGAGTACTGAGAGATATGATTTTAATGATGCCATGTTGCCAGTAAAGTCTTTGTTTGTATTGGCTGTGACTTTCTGTTCTGTATCACTCTTGGGGCCTTTTTACTTTTATAGAACCCCCCGTAATATCTCCTGTAGGGCTGGTTTCGTGGTTACAAAATTGGTTAGTGACTGGCGATTCTGAAATGTCTTTATTTCTCCATCAATTCTGAATGACAGCCTTGCTGGATAAAGGATCCTTGGCTGCATGTTTTTCTCTGAAAGAGCTTTAAATATGCTCCCCCAACCCTTTCTCTCATTCCAGGTCTGTGTAGACAGGTCTGACGTAATTCTGATGCCTTTGCCTTGGTACGTGAGAGATTTCTTTGCTCTGGCCGCTTTCAATACTGTATCCTTGGATCTCATATTTGCGAAATGCACTATGACGTGACGTGGCGTAGGTTTGTCGTGGTTGAGCTTGGGAGGGGTCCTCTCTGCCTCTTGGACACGAATGTTTGTTTCCCTCGCTAGATTAGGGAAGTTTTCAGCTACAATTTGTTCAAATATCTCTTCTAGACCTCTGTTTTTCTCCACCCCCTCGGGGATGCTGATGATTCTAACATTGGATCGTTTCATTGAGTCAGTAATCTCCCGTAACCTACATTCGTGGGCTTGGATTTTTTTAAGAGCAGCTTCTATTTTGGTTTTTCCTCTATTAACTCATCCTCCAATTCACTAACCCGTTCCTCTGCTTCGGTGACCCTGGCCGTCAGAGCCTCTAGTTTTGCCTGCATTTGGCTCATAGAATTTTTAATTTCTGTCAGATTCGCTCTCATTTCTGTCCTTAGGGATTCTATATTCTCAGTAACCTTTTCGTTAATAGTTTTTTCAATTCTACTCATTATTTTGACCATCGCTACTCTGAATTCCATTTCTGATACTTTGGTTACATCCATATCCATTATTTCTGTGGCAGAGGCCACAGACTCACTGTCTTTTCTTTGCTGGGGGGGGGCTTCTCCTTCTTGTCATTCTGATGAGGAGAGGTTGCGGGGTTGTCCAGAGCCCAAATTATTGACTGGGTCCCAGGCCGTGCCCCTTGTTTTATAGGGATCTTAGGGATGTGGGCTTCTTCTTTAAAGATTTTATTTATTTATTTATTTATTTATTTATTTATTTATTTATTTATGTGGCAGCCAACCAGCGAGAGAGGGAACAGAAGCGGGGGAGTGGGAGAGGAAGAAGCAGGCTCCCAGCGGAGGAGCCCGATGAGGGACTCCTTTCCCGAACGCCGGGATCACGCCCTAAGCCGAAGGCAGGCGCTCGATGACTGCGCCACCCAGGCACCCGGGTTGTGGGCTTCTTGATTTTTCAGCCTGCTTCTGGGGGAGCGGCCTGCCGCGCCGATACTCAGGCAACCCTGTTTGGGTAGAGTCTCGGCGTCCCCTGCGAGGGGGGATGGGGATGGGCACTCCCTGAGCCGGTATTTCCAGGCTTTTGTTCTCTGGCGGCTTTCCCTGGCGGTTTGCTGTGCCTCTTCTGAGAGTCAGAGCAGCAGCGGCCGAATTTCAGCCTCTGTCACAGAACAGAGGGATTGCGGCCCGTTCCCTACTAATGTTCTGGCCTCTTTAACTCTTTTACTGTTGGTGCTGCTCAACCCTGCAGCGTCCCGGGATGTGCGCCCCACACCCGGCGTCCCAGCCCTCACTTCCAGGGCCGGCGCATCTCTGTCCTTTGTGTTTCTAATGCCGCCAGCCGCCAGCCGCCCCGCGCGCGCTCCCGGATCTCCCGGTCTCAGTCTGGATCCAGTGAGCGCACCGGATTTCCGGGGTTCCGCGAGATGCCTGGTGGCGCGCGCACCCGGCTCACGGTCTCAGTCTGCTGTTTTGCGGGTGCCGACCGCGAGCCCCGCCCGCTCTCCCGTGCAAGTGGCTACCGCTTCCCGGCGCCCGAACGCGGCGGCTCCCTCCCCCTTCCGTTTATCTTCCGATATCTGTGCACGGTTTCATGGCTCCCCGCTTCGTACCTCAATACCCAGCGCTGGAGATGTTCATTTGTAGAGATCCAGATGCATCTTCCTGCATCTCAGGCTGGTTCCGTGGTTGTTTAGGCTGGTCTGATACCTATCCAGCTCGACTTGGGGGACCGGCTGAAAAAGGGGTCTCCTACTCCTCCGCCATCTTAACTCCTCCTCCTCTCTCTCTCTTTCTTATTTATTTATATAGCAGCTACATGTCCTCCATTGTTTGGACAACTATGACTTATTTAACCACTCTGCTACTGATGGGCTTATTGGGTTATTCCAATTGTTTGCTATTATAACAAAAGCAGCAAGGCTGTATCATTTAAGTGTGTGAAGTTGTGTCTAGAGGATTACTGAGTCAAATGGCACATGCGTCTGTAATTTTGATAGGTATGCTAAATTTCCCTCCACTGGAGTTGTGGCATTCTGCAATCCTAAAACAAGGTATGAGAGATCCTGTTTCCCTGCAACCCTGCTCTTAAATAACTCACAGATTACACAACTTGACCCAAAATTAGCAATTGTGTTCTAGAGGGGGGATAGTGTTGGTTTACCTCTTCTCCAGAACCTGACCTGGCTCCCTAGAACTGCCAAAGAAATGCTAGCATATTAATATTTTCTTCTAATAAATGATAAGTTTTAAAAATTCTTTAAATCAAATACCTTCATGAATACTAAGAACTTTCAGTATTTTCCTATTTTTTTTCTCAATAATAAATAGTTTTTCTACTAAATCTCCTAATAAAATGGTTGCTAGCCAGCGGTGCTTCTTTTGGCTGATACACTAAGATTTTTAAGAACTACGAAGGCTGTTCTATCAATAAATATGTTGGGGGGAGAGTAATGAGGGATGTAGTATTTAGGAAGTACTTACCTGTCATCACACTTTTTAGATCCTTTGGGCTATTGAGATACATTGAGTTAATTGCTCACGTCCTACTGTTAGAGTGGCTAGAATAAAGGAAATTCACCCAACTGGAAGCTAGAAATCAGACCATGTTCTGTAACTCATGAGTGAAGGGTTTCTCAAACTGTGGTCTTGGGCCACCTGCTTTGAATCGGTTGAAGCACCCGGTAGAGGGTGGAGTCCTGAACTGCCTTTATTATCTACTGAGCTTCTCTGTACCCGTCTTTTCACATGTCATCATTCTGGTCATTACCACTGTTGTCTGTAGTTATTGACCAAAGCCGTGTGTAGGACACCAGATCAATGCTCTTTAGGAAGCTCCTAGCTCCTCATACCCTGAGTTTTAGGGAGGATTTCTTTTTTCCTTTCTTGTGTTTTTTTTTTTTACTGTCTCATGATTTTTAAAAAGTATTTTATTATGAAAGTTTTCAAACATAGGTGGAAGTAGAGAGAATAATATAATAATGTATCCGTGTATCCGTGATCAGCTTGAACAATGACCACCTCATGGCCAACTTGGCTTCATCTATGTCCCCACCAAGGTCTCCCCATCCTTGGAAATCCCAGACATCCTATATTTCATCTGTCAATACATTTTAACATGTATGGAGAATGATTCCCACTCCCACAGAGGAGCAGCGGATCTGAGAGGGGCTTGAGAGGTGCCCGGTGTGGGTGGTGGGGGAGCATCTCAGAAGGACAATGGCCCGGCTAGATGTCCAGTGTACCTCCTCTGGGCTGGCTGTTAACCTCCAAGGAATTTGTACTAGGCACATTCTGAGGTCCTTCCTGGCTCTAAGATGCAGCTTTTGTCCTTTGTCCTGAGGGGCTGTCCCTGCTGGGTTGTTGGAGGACCAGATGGGAGGGCATTCACTGAGGCCTGTGCTGGGGAGGAGAAGACATCTGATGGGGACACCATTGAACGCTGGTGGCTGAAGCGCATTTTTGTTGTAAGTGAAGTGCTTCATTATTGTGTTTTGAACACTTTGCCAGACTTTTTCAACCCTTTAGTAGGTTTGTTTCTCAATTTCAGCAGCATTTGGCCTGCATTCCCTTGCCCTGTACAAGCAATTCACTCCGAAAAGCATTCACTCCTCTGCAATACTCAATACCCTACTTGGATTGGAAGTAGGTCTTTTTCTACCTTTTTAAGGAGAAGGTGACCAGATGCAATGTAACAATTTCTGTTTTTACAGAGAAAACCCAAGCACTTCATGGCATATGTGATAAAATGCCTCTTTATGATTTTGTAGCCACGACAGGCGATCGTTTGTAATCCTCTAAAGCCTCCAAAGCCTTCAACCCATTTTGCAACTGACCTAAACAAACCTGGGTGCCCGACAGCGGGGAAGCCAAAGCTCGCACCACTTGACATCAGTAACAGAGACAGGAGAATAAGCCACCAACCCAAACTGCAGGCGCTACAGAAGAAACCTTTTAATCATCTTAGAGTTAGAAAGTTTCCTACCGAATTGTTAGACGGATGTGTGACAAGTAGGCTCTTGATTGATCTTTGGCCCAGAAAGCAGAGGGCGTCTTGCTGTTGGAACTGCTTTTCACAAAGTTGTGAAGTTGGCAATTTCACATTCTCATTTCTCTGGTTTCTTTCTTTCTTTCTTTCTTTCTTTCTTTCTTTCTTTCTTTCTTTCTTTCTTTAAGATTTTATTTGAGAGAGAGGGAGTGATCCAGAGAGCGAGCGAGTGAGCATGAGTGGGGGGAGCAGCAGAGGGAGAAGCAGGCTCCCCACTGAGCAGGGAGCCTGATGTGCGGCTGGATTCCAGGACCCTGGGATCATGACCTGAGCCGAAGGCAGACGCTTAACCCTCTGAGCCACCCAGGTGCCCCTCATTTCTGTGGTTTCTTCAGGGTTTTGTGGGTTTTGGTTGTTTTTTTTCCTGAACACTTCCAACAGCAAAGGTCTTTAATCATTAGTTGAACTCTGTTTAAAAGAGGTATATAGGGGCACCTGGGTGGTTCAGTCATTAAGCGTCTGCCTTGGGCTCAGGGCGTGATTCCAGCGTTCTGGGATCGATCCCCACATCGGGCTCCTCCGCTGGGAGCCTGCTTCTTCCTCTCCCACTTCCCCTGCTTGTGTTCCCTCTCTCGCTGGCTGTCTTTCTCTCTGTCAAATAAATAAATAAAATCTTTAAAAAAATAAAAATAAAAGAGGTATATATTTCCTCAGCCTTAAGACACTATTCTGCTGTCTTGTGGAAGACCACGGTTTCAGTCCAAGAAGAAAAGGGTTGGGACATAGGCTCAGATTTCTCAGCTTACCCCGTATCTTGCTGTGTGACTGCCCAGATGTTGGTCTGAAGACACTTGTGAAAGCCTGTTGGGTAAAATCTGCCACTATACAAGTCACCCTGTGAAAAAGAAGCAACACTAGGTTGCATTTTTATGGTTGCATCTTTAACAGCTTGATAAATTTGGACTTGAACAAAAATGTAAAAGACGTAAGCAAGGAAATGTAACTTTGGGGACGCCTGGATGGCTCAGTCAGTTTAGCATCTGCCTTTGGCTCAGGTCATGAACCAGGGTCCTGGGATGGAGTCCCACATCAGGCTCCCTGCTCAGCGGGGAGCCTGCTTCTCTCTCTGCCTGCTTCTCCCCCTGCTTGTGCTCTCTCTTTCTCTGATAAATAAATAAATAAATAAATAAATAAATAAATAAAATCTTTTAAAAAATATAATTTTTTAATGTAATTATCCACAATAATCTACCTTTTTCACCCAAATAACTGACAAAAATTTCAAAGAATGATAATGCCTCAGTTAGCAATGGGGTAGGAAAAGGGGTCACTGATAGTAGGAGTATATGTTGGTACCACACTTCTGAAGAACACTTTGGTAGTACATGTCAAAAATCCATTAAAAGCACATCCCGTAATCTACCAACCTCTCTTCTAAGAATTTATCTCAAGAAATAACCAGACTGCAGTTCGGAACTGTGTACAACAGATGTTTATGATAGGAAAAAATTCAATGTCCAAGAATCTAGGTTGGGTTAAGTGAGTTACAAATTTATAAAATAGAAATCTCTGAAGTCATAAAAAATTATAAGGTAGAGCTGTATTTATTGGCATGGAAATATTTCACAATACATTTTTTTTCTTGTGCATATATTTCTTACCTGTTTCTCTGCTCTCCTTTGCAGTGATGGGTGTTCCTGTCAACTAGAGATAACTAACAGTCAGGTGCTCTACTCCACTGTGATCTAAATAGACGCTGCAATTCCAAGAGATTGTGCATGTTGGTACAGTACAAGGAAACCTGCTGGTTCCTTTAATAAAATCACACGCAGAGGTCATTATGGAGGTCAAATCTCTATTTGGGAAAAAGGAGCAAGACCGTGTGGTCCTGGCTCTTAATTATCCTCAGGTACTCGTCTTCCGTTACTGTCCTTGGAGAGGTCTATGAAGGGAATTGTTCCTTATCTGATATTTTTCGCAAAAAGGTCTGGATGGAAAAATGAAATTAGTACAGCTGGAAAATTAGAAATAAAATGCCAAAGTGCTAATTTAATATTGAGGTAAGTAAAAAGGAAGGATGGCCCCCCTCTAAAAAAAAAGATTTTATTTATTTATTTGAAAGACCACGAAAGCGAGAGAGATCACGGAGGGAGAGGGAGAAGCAGACTTGCTGCTGAGTATAGAGCCTGATGTGGGGCTTGATCCCAGGACCCTGAGATTGAGACTCTAGACTCTAGTGGAAGGCAGATGCTTAACTGACTGAGCCACCCAGGCGCCCCAAGGAGGTCCCTTTTTATTTAAAAGTCTTTGGGGGCTCCTGGGTGGCAGAGTTGGTTAAGCTTCCGACCGGAGTTCAGCTCAGGTCGTGATCTCAGGGTCATGAGATCAAGCCCTGCCTCAGGCTCCATGCTCTGCGTGGAGTCTGCTTAAGACTCTCTTTCCCTCTCCCTCTGCTCCTCCCCACTTCGAACAAATAAATCTAAATAAATAAACAAACAAACAAACATACCTAAAAGGTATGTTTCTAGACATTACCTGCAAAGTGAGAAAAATGGAGAGGAAGCATGTAAGTGGGTGGAGAAAATGCTTAACAACAATGAGAAATTTGGTCTAAATTCTCCCCAGACCATGGGAAGTTTATTTATTAATGTACACATTTGTTCATCAAATAGACATCTATCAAGCACTTGTGTGGCAAAGCTCCCAGTCAAGCTGACTGTCCAGGATTCGGTAGGGGGACTAGAATGTGTCTCGGTTCTGTTCTAGGTGGGCACATAACCCCCAATGCCCTCTTCAATTAATTTGTTCACAAATGTAAACTAATTTCACATTCTGGCTGTTTCAGTGTTACATAGATAGAACCTGTCCTCCACATGTTGGGGTGTCCTGGGGCTTAGTCCTGGGGCCTCTTCTCTTCTTTCTGTGTGTTCTTTCCCAAGGTGATCTCACACAGTCTCTTGGCTTCAAATACTGTCAGTGTAGGATGACTCCAAGCAGGTCTCTCCAGTCCCTACGTTTCCCCTGAGTTCCAGAACCAAATCTGCAACTGCCTATTTGACAACCCCCCTTGGACATCGAAGGCACTTCCCAGATCTCTCTGCGGGCAGTGGCCCAGGTCCTCCGCTACACTCCACCTGGCCAGCCCTGCTGTCACCGGGGCTGACCTGTGCTGATGCCCATGCTCTGCACGGGGGGGGGGGGGGGGGGGGGGGGGGAGGGGGAGGGGGAGGAGGAGGAGGAGGAGTCCACCTTCCTCCGCTGTTCAGGTTGCCAAGTTGCTTATTGACTGTAGTTACTTCTGCTCCCTCTTCCTTTGACCCTGAGCTTGAAGTTCTGCCAGAAGTTCTCCTTGTCAGCAAAGCTACCTTCTCCTACATGTGTTTTGGATTAGGATTTCCTCCATTAATAGGATCCCATCTGCTTTTTATCATTTGTGAATTTTCTCAAAGTTGGAAGCTTTCTGGTTGTGCTTCTCATTTTTTTAATACCTCTTTTTAATTCATTCTTTTGATGTTTTAAGGTCTTTTTTTTCCTGGATGTTTTAGGTGGGAGGTAGAAGCTTACACTCAACTTTCTGTCTTGATTCAATGTCTATTCTTTCTTACAGATTCAGTGTTATACTGAATATAAGCCAATTTAATAGCTCAGTTATTTTTCCGAATCATCATTGTGTGCTCTGGGGCTGTGATACCTTCAGGGGCTGTTGGAAGGTATAGCACTGCTTTACCCAATCACTAAGTGACCCCCAAATGATTGCTGAAGAAGTAGAAAACAGTTAGAGGTCTCAGGGTTATTGTTTCTTTTCACTATGAAGTGTGGCTTCTCACTTCTTTCAATGTGTCTTGCTATTATAATTGGTAGTCTTATGTTTATACAGTTACTTTTCCTTTAGACAAAAAAAAAAAAAAAAAAAGCATGTGTGTTATAGAAACTTTTTCTTCTTGACCCTCCCTTAAGGGGAGATGATTATTTCTCTTTTTGTAATTACATTGTATAAGAAAAAGTTTCTCAGATTACTTCTTTTTAAATATGTGATGTTTTACTGTAATTGTACTTTTTTAAAAAACCTTGGAACAAAATAAATGTGGTTTGTTTAAGCTGGACCCTGCATTTGAAGAATGCACTACATAATTTAGTTCTCAATTTGTTCTATTATCTTCAGGGTATGGGAGGGAATAAAAACTTACAGCAGGGCTATGTTAATATCCTCGACTCTTATAATATCTTCCTCTACCGCATTAGCTAGGCAAGAGGGTTGTGATGATTAATTTTATGTGTTAACTTGGCCGGGCTATGATGTCCAGATATTTGGTCAAACATTAATCTTGGTGTTTCTTTTCCTTTTTTTTTTTTTAAGATGTTATGTATTTGTCAAAGAGAGAGAGACAGAGAGAGAGCATGAGCAGAGAGGGGGCAGAGGAAGAGGGAGAAGCAGGCTCCCCGCTGAGCAAGGAGCCTGATGCGGGACTCGATCCCAGGACCCTGGGATCATGACCTGAGCTGAAGGCAGACCCTTCACTGACTGAGCCACCCAGGTGTCCCTATCTGGATGTTTCTTTGAAGGTGTTTTTGGACGAGATTTACAAATGAATCAGTGAGTAAAGCAGATTGACCTCCATAAGGTGGGTGGACCTCATCCAATCACTTAAAGGTCTTAATAGAATTAAGACTGATCTCCCCAGAGCAAGGGTTCTGCCAGCAGATGGTCTTTGGACCTGAAGTGCAGCATCATCGATTCCTGAGTCTCAAGGCTGCGGCCCCATCCCGCAGATTTTGGACTTCCCACCCTCCATAATTATGTGCTCCGATTCCTTAAAAGAAATCTCTTTATATATATAAATATAAACATAATAGCAAGTAAAAAAATATATAAAACATATAAATTTGTAGAAATATCTGTAAATATATTACATATATCATATATTAAATATATTTTACGTATATGTACTTAACTCTAAATGGACTTAGCGTCCTTGCATATTTTCACACGGAAGGGTAGATGTTACAGAAATCAGAGTCAAAACTATACATATCCATGTATCTGCTTTGAGAAATAGAGATCAAAGACCCTTTTGTGGGGGCACCTGGGGGGCTTAGTTAAATGTCTGCCTTTGGCTCAGGTCATGATCCCGCAGTCCTGGGATCAAGTCCTACATCAGTGGGCTCCCTGCTCGGTGGGGAGTCTGCTTCTCCCTCTCCCTCTGCTGCTCCCCTCTGCTGATGCGCTCTCTCTCTCTTTCAAATACATAAATAAATAAAATCTTTAAAAGCAAAAAAGAGACCCTTTTGTGGATCTACTTTCTCATTACTGCCTTTGTAGAGACCCCTGGACTATGAACTCTATTTGTCTACTACCAAGCATGATGGCAGCCTGGCTTCTAGTCCACTGGGCATTTCCTGAATGTTGGATCCAGTTCAACACCCGAAGCACTATGTGCAGCTATGACTTCATACCTTTGCTACATTCCTAGAGTTTGCACTTGACACCATCTAGCAGTCTTCCTGGACTTCTAGTTCCTGGATTGTACCTTCATGTCCAGGTAAGTAACGTTCACTCATTTCCTCATTAACCAGACTCTTGGTCTCAGCCTCCGGGTGTTCTTCTCTGCTTCCCACCATAACGAGTACCGCGGATCTCGACCTGGTTTTTCCTAATCTTCTCGACGACCCGACAAACTAGCAAGTGTCTTTTGTTTTCATTGCTAATGTAGTTCATATGTTTTCATGTCCTATTCTATAATGTAAAGTTGGCCTCGATAGGAAGGACAGAATTTTACAAATAGGAAGACTTTTTAAAACATTCAATGCTCAGTATGTCATCACAAGCTAATGTGATCCTCGGGGACGATTATTGAGGCCTGATGATTCTAATAAAATAAATGATCAAATAAAATGAGCAGTACTTAAGCTGTTAATAATGGAGAACTAGATATGCAATTCTACTTGAATCAGTCAGGGTGAGGTCAGGAGATACGCATCACAGCAGTTGGTTTAACAGACAGAATTTAATGTAAAGTGTTATTAACTAGGTAACTAGAGTAGGTTTCTATTACCGCTATTAACAAATTACTTCAGGGGCACCTGGGTGGCTCAGCCATTAAGCGTCTGCCTTTGGCTTGGGTCATGATCCCAGGGTTCTGGAATGAGCCCCACATTAGGCTCCCTGCTCGGCGGGAAGCCTGCTTCTCCCTCTCACACTCCCCTTGCTTGTGTTCCCTCTCTCACTGTCTCTCTCTGTCAAATAAGTAAATAAAATCTTTAAAAAAAAAAAAACAAAAAAAACAAAAAACAAATTACTTCACATTAAGTGAAGTGCTTGAGACAGCACAAATTTGTTACCTTATAGTTCTGGAGGTCAGAAATCCAAAATCATTTTCATTGGGCTAAAATCAAGGTGTCAGCTGAATTGTGTTCCTTTTGGAGGATCCAGCATATTTATGCCTGCCTGCCTCTTCCTGCTTCCAGAGACCACCTGCATTTCTTGTCTCAGTGGCCTTCCAATCACTGCAACCTCTGCGTCCATTGTCACACCCACTTTTCTTTTCTTTTCTTTTTTTATGATTTTTTATTATATTATGTTAGTTACCATACAGTACATCCCCGGTTTCCGATGTAAGGCTCGATGATTCATTAGTTACGTATAACACCCAGTGCACCATGCAATACGTGCCCTCCTTACTACCCATCACCAGTCTATCCCATTCCCCCACCCCTCTCCCCTCTGAGGCCCCCAGTTTGTTTCTCATAGTCCATAGTCTCTCATGTTTCATTCCCCCTTCTGATTACCCCCCCTTTCTTTATCCCTTTCTTCCCCTACTGATCATCCTAGTTCTTATGTTCCATAGATGAGAGAAATCATATGATAGTTGTCTTTCTCTGCTTGACTTATTTCACTTAGCATTATCTCCTCCAGTGCCGTCCATGTTGTAGCAAATGTTGAGAACTCGTTCTTTCTGATAGCTGAGTAATATTCCATTGTATATATGGACCACAACTTCTTAATCCAGTCATCTGTTGAAGGGCATCTCGGCTCCTTCCACGATTTAGCTATTGTGGACATTGCTGCTATGAACATTGGGGTGCATATGGCCCTTCCCTTCACTACGTCTGTATCTTTGGGGTAAACACCCAGTAGTGCAATGGCTGGATCATAGGGTAGCTCAATTTTTAACTTTTTAAGGGACCTCCACACGGTTTTCCAGAGTGGCTGTACCAACTTGCATTCCCACCAACAATGTAGGAGGGATCCCCTTTCTCCACATCCTCTCCAACAATTGTTGTCTCTTGCCTTGTCTACTTTTGCCATTCTAACTGGCGTAAGGTGGTATCTCAGTGTGGTTTTGATTTGAATTTCCCTGATGGCTAATGATTTTGAACATTTTTTTCATGTGTCTGTTAGCCATTTGTATGTCATCATTGGAAAAGTGTCTGTTCATATCTTCTGCCCATTTTTTAATTTATTTGTTTCTCGTGTATTGAGTTTGAGAAGTTCTTTGTAGATCTTGGATACCAGTCCTTTATCTGTAGTGTTATTTGCAAATATATTCTCCCATTCCATGGGCTACCTCTTAGTTTTTTTTACTGTTTCCTTGGCTGTGCAGAAGCTTTTTATCTTGATGAAGTCCCATAAATTCATTTTATCTTTTGTTTCTCTTGCCTTTGGGGATGTGTCATGAAAAAGGTTGCTTTGGCCGATGTCGTAGAGGTTGCTGCCTATGTTCTCCTCTAGAATTTTGATGGATTCCTGTCTCACATCGAGGTCTTTCATCCATTTGGAGTTTATTTTTGTGTATCACACCCACTTTTCTGACTCAGACCCCCTGCCTCCCTCTCGTAAGGACCCTTGTGATGACACTGGGCCCATGCAGATAATCCAGGATAATCTTCCCATCTCAGGATCCTTACCTGCTAAATTCCTTTGGCCATGTGAGGTAACATATTCATAGGCGGTGGATGTCTTGAGGGGGACCATTATTCTGCCCATCAAAGTAAGCGACAAGGCACAAATAGAACACTAAGGTATCACGTTTTATAGACTGAATTAGCAACTACAGGATGCAGTGAGCCCCGCTAGGGTTCCAACAAAGGGAAGATGTTGGCATGTTGGAAATTTAGAAGCTTAAAGAAAAGGCCCACAAAGCAGAAACCTACAGCTCTGAGGACAAGACACCAGCTGCTAGTGGTGGCCTCTCTGAGGGGACAATGAGGCAGGGGCTCCAAAGGTTAGGAGGACTGCAAACCGCTCCCTCTGGAACAAAGTGCAGCTTCAGGGGGGACGAAGCAGGGCTTCTGGTGCTGACCTGAACAGGAAGCTACAGGAAGGAGAAGGTCCCTTTCCTTCCTCCTGCCTCCTAGTTTCCTCCAGTGCTCCTCCCTGGCACTCCAAGAGGGAGCCAGCTGGCACAAGAAAATTGTGGGTAGAGTCCCAGCCCCAGTGTTACAGAGCAGAGCACAGGAGGTAAGTCAGAGCTTGAGAGATGATAGTTTTACAAGTGGCACATGACTCAATGTGATGAAAAGCAAAAAGCATAAATCCAGCAATTGTTTTGATTCTGTATCCTTGAGGCAAGGGCTTTTTGCTCAGTTCATTGGATTTTTCATATGTTGTAGCTTCCGGTCGCTTTAAGACACGTGTATGGAAACCATATAGTGTTTTCAGAGACACTCTAGATAATGCATATGATTACCACACTTTTTAGATGGATGGACTCTTGGGTTATTTTGTTTTGTAACACTCCACGTGATCTCTTTAAATCCCTTCTGGTATATATTTATTTTGTAATTAAAGCAAATTAAAGCAATTAATTTCTTTGGGGCACCTGGGTGTGGCTTAGTCAGTTCAGCATCTGCCTTCAGCTCAGGTCATGATCCCAGGGTCCAGGGATCAAGTCCACAGGTCCCTGCTCAGTGGGGAACCTGCTTCCCCCTCTCCCTCTGCAGTTCCCTCTGCTTGGGCTCTCTCTCTCTCTCTCTCAAATAAATTATTAAAAAAAAAGCTATTATTTCATTTGTTTGAGGATTGCATACTGTTCTTCAAAACAACTGAAGAAAACTTAGGATAACTCAAAAACGAGAATTTCTGAGGCAGTACAGTGGATGGTTTCATCAAACCTTTTCATAACAGCAGGTGAAAAGAAATCCATAGAGGAAACATCCTGAGTCAGAAGTTCAGATTAAGAGAAATATATCCTATTCTGAGAGTGCGATCTTTTCATTTTTACTCATATTCTGACCTTATATTTTGATGGCTTGTGTGAAGTCTTTCTGGACCCAGTTTTCAGTTTTCGAACACCAGATCTGTGTTCGGCATTACTATTTATGTTCCCTAATATACTCTCCGTATTATCACGTTGTTCTTCAGTTACAAAAGCAAGGCTAAAAGAGCTGAACGTTCTCATGTCCCTCTAGCGTTATATCCTCCATGATGACTTCTAGAATGTACCAAGGTTGAGCACCTGCAGTGCTGTACTTGGTGCTCTCTTTCATTCTCGAGTAAACTAATCATGAAGCTCTTAGGTCCTAGCCTTGGTTGGCTAGTTCGGGTTTCAACCTCATTCAGTACACTTTTCTTGTCCTAATAAACAAGAAATGACTTCAAGCTAAAATATTTGTTGAACTGCTTCTCATCCTTCATCCTCAATAATTCTGTTTCCTTTCCTCTCCTGCATTTATAGATGCAGCTTTTGACTTGGAACAGTGGCACTAACTTGCTACACTCTAGAAGTTGTACTTTCCTTTAAAGTCATTGCTTAACCACTTCACTGGAATCCTTTTGTAAGCAGATTTTTAAGAAAAAGAAGCCAATATAGGAAAAACGAAACATACCAGGAATTTATTCCAAAAGCATTGTTCGGGATCAACTGGGTCTGTGTAGGTTCCTCCTAGTCCCATACACATTTGACATTTCCATCTGTTCAATAAAGACTACGTTCCAAGCGCTAATCCTAAAAAACTGATGATAAAGTCCTAAAGTAACAAAAATTCTTGGAATATATGACATGCATTGTAACCATTGAGGCAGAAAATAATAGATTAACTCTGGAAAATGGATTTTTCAACAAGAATTGATATTTGAAGGAGTTTTCTGTTTAAGGAATTTTATTTCCTTAATTTCTATTTTCCCACCACTTCGTTTTCTATTATTTTTGTTGGTGATAAAACTTCTTTGAAGATTTCTTTCTTTTTTCAAATGCTACTATGCTTTTGTTTTATTAATACTAGTTTGCTCTTAGTTTGGCTTTTATTCCCCAACGTTAACAGCAACCATAGAGTTATCCTCATTTTTATATTTTAAATCTCTACTCTTCTCAAATCATCTTATCAATTCATTTTTGAATGGCAATTGTTTTGTCCCTAATAATTGATTGACCATTTGCATCTTATAATCTTGTTTTATTACCTAAGTAACTGCAATATATATCATTTATTTTTCCCTCTCTCAATTTCTTCTATATTCTCACTAATAATTGAAAATTGGGGTTTATATAACAAATTTCGTTACATTTCCCAGGCAAATGTACCAAAGTAAGGAGGTGATTAGTCATAGGGTAGAAAATACAGGAGATAAAATATATAGAAGATAGTTTATAGAAGATAACAGAGGTATTGAAGATTACTGGGAGACTATAGGTATGTTTCACTTGTACTGTTTATGTTCTTCATAGGTATGTTCATACGCACAGGATTTCTAATATTTTGTAGCCTGCCTTTTTCTTCACTCTGATTCCTTTCATTTATACTTAAAGATTTTTGTCTGGGAGTTCCCCTTCTGATTGTGGGTAATCTAAGTAATTCAGATTAATGCTTTTGCTAAGAACTAGAAAAGCTGAACAATTATATTTTTAAAATGTTTGAAGGCATCAGGGAATTAAGTCAGTGAAGAATCAGGGAGCCAAGATCTTAGAAAAGAAGGAAACACAGGGAGATGGCATTGCATTCGGCTCTCTGGAGCTTCCAGAAGAGGTGGACGAGAAGCTGAGAAGTTCAACAGAGGGTGACAAATTCATGAAGTTAAGGAGAAAAACCTGGAGTCAGAGACTACCAAAAAGGAGGATCCAAGTACCCCTCTAAGCTTCGGATAAGCTACACAGCTGCACCTGGGGACTAGCTGTGAGCTATAAATAATCGCAAAGGAACTAAAGCAGCTTCAAGTAATCCCAAGCCTTGATTGAACTCAGGTTATCTGGGATAGCTTGAACCCTTACCTATTAACAAGAAGAAAAACATAAATCCTCTCTACTGAAAGAGACTATCATCCTAAACTTCAATTTTTCTCTACAGTTTTTCATATCCAGTATCCAATATTTGTTTTAAAATAGTCAAGACTATGAAGAGACAAGTTACTGTGATAGATAACCAAGGTGGGAAACACGACAAAAACAGACTTACAGGCATCCAGATAATCGGACACGGGCCTAACTGTACCTAATACGTTTACAGAAATAAAAGACATAATTGAGAATTTTGGCAGAAAAATGGAAATTATTTTAAAAATGAAACTTCCAGAACAGAAAAATTTGATAATGGGTTTAACAGCTGGAGAGAGAATTAGAGAACTGAAAGATCAGAAATAAATATCCAAAATAAAAGCACAGAGAAACAAAGGAATAATAAATGCAGAAAAGGACTAAGAAACATAAAAGATACAGTGAGGGGCGCCTGAGTGGCACAGCGGTTAAGTGTCTGCCTTCGGCTCAGGGCGTGATCCCGGCGTTCTGGGATCGAGCCCCACATCAGGCTCCTCCGCTATGAGCCTGCTTCTTCCTCTCCCACTCCCCCTGCTTGTGTTACCTCTCTCGCTGGCTGTCTCTATCTCTGTCGAATAAATAAATAAAATCTTTAAAAAAAAAAAAGACACAGTGAAAACTTTTCTGTTATGCATAATTGCTCTCCAGAAGAAGAAGAAAGAAGAGAATTGGACAGTATTGGTATTTTCCAAAATAACAATTGAGAATTTTCTAAAATGGATGGATGATATCAAACTACAGATTCAAGAAGCACTATAGAACCGAGAAGGGAGCTATAAAAACACACCTAAGCACACCACAGTACAAATGCTGTAAATGAAGGGGGGAAAAGGTCTTAAAAGTAGCTTATGAAAGAAGAAAATTACCTTCAATGTAGAACTATAAGACTGACAGCTTATTTTCCAATAGAAATAATAAAAGCCAAAGTGGCCTTCAAAAATGTGACATTCGGACAAACAAAAAGAGAATTCATCAACAGAGCTACACTAATGATAAGAGTGAAAGATGTTCTTCAAGCAGAAGGAAAATGATTCCAGATAGCATCTCAGAGATGCAAAAAAGAATGAAGAGAAAAATAAAAGATACACAGGAAGGGAAATATAAATAAATATTGATGATTGCAATCATGGTAACAGAATTTAATGGGGTTGAAATATATAAAAATCTAAATACATGGCAAAACCACTTTGGAAAACAATTTGGTAGTTTCTTATAAAAAATTAAATGTATACTTCTATGTGACCTAGCAATTCCAATATCCATCAAATGATGAATGTATAAACAAATTGTGGACTATTAACAATAGAATATCATTCATGTATACATAATACTGAATTAGTGCTATCTGGAAGAGCTTGAATGAATCTCAAAACATGATGATCTTAAAGAAGTCAAACACAAAAGACTACAAAACAAACCTATAATAACAAAAATCAGGTCAGTAATTGCCTGAGCATGTGATGACTTTTCAGGGTGAAGTAAATGTTCTATATCATGATGGTTACACGGGTGTAAACATTTGTCAGAGCTCATCAAACCGTATGCTTAAAATAGGAACATTTTATGGAGCGTCAATTCCATCTTAATAAAGTTAATTAAATGGACAAACATATGGAAAAAATAGTATCTAAGTTGGGTAAGAAGGTATATACAGTTAAAGTGCTGCAAGGTCCTAGCACTGTCCAGGAAGAGATAAAATTTGTACTTGATGTTAATTTTTTCAAAAAGAGTGTATGTAATAATATCTAGGGTAACTACTAAAGGAATAGTAAAATAATGTATTAATACCAAAATAAATGGGAAAATGAAATAACAGAAACAATCGATTTACTTATTTATTTTTTTTAATGATTTTTTATTATATTATGTTAGTCACCATACAGTACATCCCCGGTTTCCGATGTAAAGCTCGATGATTCATTAGTTGTGTATAACACCCAGTGCACCATGCAATACGTGCCCTCCTTACTACCCATCACCGGCCTACCCATTCCCCCACCCCCCTCCCCTCTGAGGTCCTCAGTTTGAGAAACAAGCGATTTAAAAGTAAGAAAAAAAAGAATCGGTGGGACAACTGAAAGCAAATGGTAAGATGGTAGATCTGGATTAAGAAAACAACTATACGCTGCTTACAAGAAACACATCACAAAGATAAGGACACAGAAATGTTGAAAGTAAGGGAATAAGAAAGAGATGTACCATGTAAACATTAACCAAAAAAAGCAAGGGTTATTATATTAATATCAGAAAAAGTGGACTTTTAGGAAAAAAATAATTGGTAGAGATAGACTATTTTGTAATAGTTTAACTTACCAGAAATATATAATGATTCTAAGACTGCATGCACTTAATAAAATAGCCTCAAAATGTGTAAGGCAAAAATCAACGTAACTACAGGAGGAAATAGATAAATCTACAATCATAGTGTGAAATTTCACATACCTTTTTCATTAAAGAGACCAAAAAAACAGATTTGAACTTCACAATGAACAAATCTGACCTAATTGATATATAAAGAATATTTCGCCTAACGCTATAGATTTCATTTTTAAAATTATACTTAGAATATTTATAAAAATTACCACATGCCAGGTTTAAATCAAATCTCAATAAAAAACAAAGAATTGAAATCATACAGTTTGTTGTCTGTCAGTAGTGGAATCACATTAGAAATAAATTATTAAAAGATCATTTGAAGATCCCTCCAGGTATGGAAATTAAGAATTATCCTTTAAGGGGCGCCTGGGTGTCTCAGTTGGTTAAGCAACCGACTCTTGATTTCAGTTCAGGTCATGATCTCAGGGTCATGAGTTCAAGCCTCACATTGGGCTCTGCACTGGGCATAGAGCCTGCTTAAGATTCTCTCTCTCCCTCTCTCTCTGCCCCTAGCCCCCATGCTTGCTTTCTCTCTAACTAAAAGGGGAAAAAAAGAAAAGAAAGAATTATCCTTTAAATAACCCATAAACCAATGAAGAAATAACAATGGAAATTAGAAAACATTTTACTGGAATGATAATGAAAATATTGCAAAGCATATCAGCTGCAGCTAAAGCCGTACTTAGAGAAAAATTTATACCCTTACAACACATACAACAGAAAAGAAGAAGAACTGAAAAGGCAGTGATCTAAGCACCTACCTCAATAAGTTGGGAAAATATCAAACTCAAAGTGGAAGAGAGGGAATCATAAAGACAAGAGAACTGAATGGCAATATAAAATAAATATAGAATAGAGAAGCTCAACAAAACTAGAAGTTGGTTCTTTGAAAAGACTAATAAAGTCCTAATTCCCTAGGGAGATGAAGGGAGGAAAAAAAAAAAGATAAAAATAACCCATGTCAAGAATGGAAGAGGGGACACTGTTATGGATCCTACAAGTATTTAAAATATTATGAGGATATTAAAACCAATCCTACTTGAATAACTAGAATTTTTTTTTTTTTTTTTTTTTTTTTTTTTTTACCAATGGACAATTTTCTAGAAAAGCACAGTTTAACTAAATGGACACAAGAAAATCTCTACAATCCTGTAACAATGAAAGAAATGGAGTGCATAATTTTAAAATTTCCATTAAAAAAAACAAATCCAGATGACTTCACTGATGAGTTTTACCAAATATTTGAGAAAAAAATAATGCCAATTGTACATAAACTTTTCCAGAGAATAGAAAAAGTGAGACGCTTTCCATTTTGTCTTCTGAGGCCAGTGTTACCTTGATACCAAAACCTGGCAAGAACATTATAAAGAAGGAAAATAATAAGCCAGTGTAACATGATGTTTTACATAAATGTAAAAAAAAACAATCAAACCAACTATTAGCAAAACAAATCCAGCAATGTCTGGTGAATACAGTGTGACCAAAATGGCCTATTCCAGAAGGCAAGAATGGTTTAACATTTGGGTTGCCCTAGCAAAATGGAGATAGGCCCTCTGGCTGGAGATACGTGTAACATGCTGACTTTGAGCTAGAAATGGTTGCCAAGGATGTCTTCAACAGAGGATTTGGGTTTGGTATTGTCAGTAGATCTGAGAACCCAATCTTGTAGCGGAGTGGAATTTTTTACTTCTGGTCATGCTTACACAGATACAGGGAAAGCGTCAAGACACCCTAGAGACCAAATATAAGACCTATAACTAGGGACTTATTTTCAACCAAAAATGAAAGAGACAGCACCCTCGGGGCAGAAATATCTTTGTAGAATAAGTTTGTTGAAGGGTTGAAACTGACTCCTGATACCCTATTTGTGCTGAACACAGGAAAGAAGAGTGGGAAACTGAAGTCCCCTATAAATAAGATTGTTTCTGTCTTGACAGCAGTGCCGATATAGATTTTTCTGGACCGGCCATTTATGAGTGGGCTGTATTAGCCTTTGAAGGTTGGCTTGCTGGCTCTCAGATGAGTTTTGACAGAGCCAAATCCAAACAGTCACAGAATAATTTTGCCCTGGGTTACGAGGCTGCTGAGGTCCAGCTGCACCCTCAAGTAAATGATGACACTGAGCTTGGAGGTTGTATCTACGAGGGGGTTAAAATGAGAAGATTGAAACACCAGTGAGCCTTGCTCGCACAGGTGCCACTAGCGCCTGTTTTGATGTGGCTGCTAACTACACACTGGCTTGTAGTTCTCCTTTATCTGCTAGAGCAGATTGGACTAGGTTATACTCCAACCCTTCAACCAGGAGTCAGACTGGCCCCATCAGCTTTAACTGATGGAAAGAACATCAGTGCAGGAGGTCAAAAGTTTGGGGTGGGGTTGGAACTAAGAAGCTTCATGTGGTTTTGAGTAAAGCATCAGTTTTGTCCCTGGAGGTGAAAAGAAATGAACCCACGGTGTTTTGGCCTTAAAATTCTTCTGTGCGATTTCAGAAGTGTGAACTTTTTACTCTTCCAAAAAATGGTAACGTTTCCCACACTGAAGTCTGCAGACTGAAAGTCCGTCCTAAGGTGGGCGCCTTAAGGCATGCCTGGAAGTTGTCGTGTTTGCGGTGCATTTCAGTCCGGCGCTGCAGTGTTGGTTTACATGCGTGCCTCAGTGACAGTGTAGGTCCTGTGACAAAGGAAATGACCCAGTCCTCCAGTTTGTACTCACGTCTTGCATGTGCCACGCCACTTTTTCAAGACCTTTAGAAATATAATGGTCTCTGTGCTGTAATGGAATCTTTGGTTTTACAGCAGAGTAAAATAAAATAAATCCACCACGGGGACGCCTGGGTGGCTCAGTTGGCTAAGCATCTGCCTTCGGCTCAGGTCATGATCCAGGGTCCTGGGATGGAGCCCAGCGTCGGGCTCCCTGCTGAGTGGGGAGCCTGCTTCTCCCTCTGCCCCTCCCCCTGCTTGTGCTCCCTCTCCCTCTCTTTCTCAAATAAATAAATAAAATCTTAACAAAAAAATGAATCCATCATGTTTGGAACAAAGAAAGAAAGAATGGTTTAACGTTTGAAAAAAAAAGTGAAATTCGTCACATTAACAGAATGAAGGGGAAAACATCACTTTCTAGAGAAATGCCTAAAAAGAACTTGCCAAAAATTCAATATATATCCATGATTAGAACTTCCGGCAAATATAATTAAAACTGCTTGAATCTAATAAAATGCACCTATAAATAATCTTACACAAGCATGATTAAATGTTAAAAGCGTTCCCTCTGGAACTGAGAATGAGACAAAAATGTCCTAGCCAATTTGATAAGCAAGATAAAGAAAACAAGTATAAGAATAGAAACACAAGGATAAAAACCTCTCCTATTCACAATTTGGTGATGTACCTAGACCATCCAAAAGAATCTACACATAAATTATTATTATTTTTAAAGATTTTATTTATTTATTCGACAGAGAGAGAGACAGCCAGTGAGAGAGGGAACACAAGCAGGGGGAGTGGGAGAGGAAGAAGCAGGCTCACAGCAGAGGAGCCTGATGTGGGGCTCGATCCCATAACGCCGGGACCACGCCCTGAGCCAAAGGCAGATGCTTAACCGCTGTGCCACCCAGGTGCCCCTACACATAAATTATTAAATTTAATTAGTGATTTAGTTAGCCAAGTTATTGGATACCAATATACAAAAATCAATTGTATCCTTCTAACAACAAGCAAAAAATTAAGTTTTTTATTTTTATTTATTATTGATTGTTTTATTATTGAAGCATAATTAACATGTTAATTTCAAGTGTGCAGTGTAATGATTTCATATTTGTATATACACTGCAAAGAGATCACTGCAATAAGTCAAGTTACCATCAGTCACCATACAGTTATTTTTTTTCTTGTGATGTAAACTTTTAAGCTTTACTCTCTTAGCAACTTCCAATTATACAATATGTTATTAATTATAGTCACTATGCTGTACATTACATCCCATGACTTACTTATTTTATAACTGGAAGTTTGTACCTTTTGACCCCCCTTCACCCATTTTGCCCACCCAACTCCCCCTGTCTTCCAGCAACCAACATCTGTTCTCTGTACTTAGGAGCTTGGCTTTTTTGTTTGTTTTATTTTGTTTTGTTTTGATTTTTTTGTTTGTTTTAGATTCCACATGTAAGAGAAACTATATGGTATTTGTCTTTATCTGACTTATTTCACTTAGCATAATGTCTTCAAGGTCCATCCACGATGTTGCAAATGGTAAAATCTTGTTCTTATTTATGGCTGAGTGATAGTCCATTCTATATGTATCTACCACATCTTTCTTCTTTATTCATCCATCAATAAGTACTTAAGTTGTCTCCATATCTTGGCTATTGTAAATAATGCTGCAATGAACATGGGGGTGGAGATATCTTTTGGAGCTAGTGTTTTTGTTTTTGTTTTTGGATAAATACCCAGAAGTGGAATTCCTGGATCACGTGGTAGTTCTACTCTTGACTTTTTGAGGAACCTCGAAACTGGGTCCATAGTGGCTGCACCAGTTAACGTTCCCACCACCAGTGCATGAGGTCTTTCCCTTTCCTCCACATGTTAGCCAACACCTGTTATTTCTTGCCTTTTTGATGATAGCCATTCTAACAGGTGTGAGGTGATACCTCATTGTGATTTTGATTGGCATTTCCCTGATGATTAGGGTTGTTGAACATTTTTTCATGTGTCTGTTGGCCATCTGGGTGTCTTCTTTGGAAAAATGTCTATTTGGTTCTTCTGCCCATTTTTAAATCAGATTGTTGTTTTGCTATTTTAATGGAATGAATTGAGTTTTAAGAGTTCTTTATATATTTGGGATACTAACCCCTTATCAGATATGACTTGCAAATATCTTGTCCCATTAAGTAGGTTGTCTTTTCATTTTGTTGAAGATCTCCTTTGCTGTGCAGAAACTTTTTAGTTTGATGTAGTTCCACTTGTTGATTTTTTATTTTGGAAATTAAAAAAAAAAATCATCACCAAGACAGATGTCAAAGAACTTAGTGGCTATGCTTTCTTTAAGGAGTTTTATGGTTTCAGGTCTTACATTCAAGTCTTTCATCCATTTTGAATTTATTTTTGTAGATAGTGTAAGATGGGGGTCCAAATTCAATCATTTGCATGTAGCTGTCCAATTTTTCCAAGACCATTTATTGAAGACACTCTTTTTTCCCCCTACTATATAGTCTCTTCTTCTTTATCATAGACTAATTGACGGGAAGTCTTAAGACACAAAGTATTACTGTAAGGGAAAAGATGGATAAATATGGCTACATTAAGAATTTGTTGCTCAAAAGACTAAACTTTATGTAAATGATATTCTTCCCTGAATAGCTTCCTCCCAACAGAAAATGATGCTTGTAAGAGTCATCCATACTTTTTTAGATGCTTTATGGGTTTTTTTTTTTTTTTTTTACTTTTTAATTTGTTTTTTTTTTAATGTGTTTGTTCGTTTGTTTGTTTTTTACCCTAGGGTCTACCAGATGCTTTATGTTTTGTATATGGTCTGAGATAGGGGCCAAGTTTCATTTATAGAAAATGGGCAAAACCCAGTCCATTGGTTTAAACATCAAGCAAGTGGTTATCATTGGGGAGGACTGAAGGGAGAATGATGGGGAGGGGAAGCCAAGAGGGCTCTGTGTTGCTGGGCATGTTCCATTTCTTATCCTGGAGGTGATCACATGAGTGTGATTACTTGGGGTAATTCACTGAGCCATGTGATGATTTGTTCACTTTTCTGTATTTGTGTTATATTCAATAAAAAATGAAAGAAAGTGTATCTTCCTTTCCCTTAGAGATACAGACTAGTGATAAATGCATCGGTTCCTTTGCTTCTGAATTGTCCCCAGGTTGTTCCCTTTTGCCAGCTGCCATCTCACCATGACCTTTAAAATTTTTTATTGGTCATATAATGCATGCCCCCTATGTTGCTAGATTCAGTTACATATATTGTCACATTGATTCTTCACCACAACTCTGTGAATTGGATGTCATTGCAGCTGAGGCTTGGAGCGATTAAGTGATCTATCGAAGTCGAATAGCTCACAAACAGCAAGCCGCAAAGCCAGGATTAGATTCTGGTGTGTTTGCTGCATTCTACTGTGCTTTTAAAACCCAAAGATTAAAAATAGAAAATTCTAACACTTACCAATTCACTTGGGGACCTCACTGATGCTATAAAAAATGCTATAAAAAAGGTACATCTAAATAAAATGAAAAATAAATATTTTTTTTCTATGTACCTGGTATAAATTAACAGCATTTGTCAAGTTTGTGAAGCTTTTTAAAAGTGAATGTGGGGGGGTGGGGGCTGTGCATCCGGGTGGCTAAGTCAGTTGAGTTTTGCTCAGGTCATGATCCTGGAGTCCCAGGATCGAGCCCTGCATCGGGCTCCTGCTCAGCGAGGAGTCTGCTTCTCCCTCTGCCCCTCACCCTGCTCATGCTCTCTCTCTCTTTCGCTCTCTCTCGCTCTCTCAAATAAAAAAAAATCTTAAAAAAAAAAAGTGGATGTAGGGGGAAAGCATAGATTTATAGTCAGCTCAAATCCCAGATTGGCTACTTAACACTTATGTTTCCTTGAAAAGTTCCTTAAGCTATTTGAGGCTGGATTTTCTCATCTGCAAAAAAACAAATAATAACACCTATTTGGTGGTAAGCCAAGGGAACTGTGTAGAAATCATTTGGGAATGCAGATAAACCACAGCTGGCGTGCTAGCCTGAGAAACTGAGAAGAGTCAGCTTGACCCAGGTTGTAGCAGAGGGCGGAGCTTAGTTAAGTACTCAGTACATTATAAATGCAGGTAGAGTCTAACTTATCAGAGCCCCATATCATCATCTTACAGCTAACTGGCCCCCACTCCCCACCCTCCACCTGTTCCCTCACCTTTCATCCTGCCTGCCCCACCCCCATTGCTACACACTCCTCCACTGCCCATGTCATGGGAGCTGCTGTGAGGAACGTAGACATACTAGAGACTGTCTGAGTGAAGTCCAGTAACCCACCAAATACAACTTCAGTCAACGAGATACCATTTTCATCAATCAAATTAGCAAAGACATTTCATATGGTAACACTCAGCACTGAAAGGGTAAGATAAACTTTCTCACGCACAATTGGAAGACCCATGTGCCTTTCTGGAAAACCATATGAGAAGCAAATTGGAAAGAAAACATCACTGGAAGTTTAGATCACATAATTGTCACCTTCCAGAAATCTATTACTGGGAGACAGTAATATCCATCACACACTCGGACAGAGCTTTATGTCCAAGGATGTTGCAGCCTTACTTACCATGGCAAAAGTCTGAGGTAACCTAATGTTCAAACAGAATGATTAGAGCATCTCCTGTGCACTCGTGCAGAAATTGTCACTCAGTCAGATAGAATGTGCCCCCCCAAATAAAATAATAAAATGGATAACTGTATATGATAATTATAACTATATTTATCATATAGTTGTAATATTTATGAATATATATAATATATTGAATATATATAATATATTGAATATATATAACATATATATAACAAGAAATATATAACACAAATAGAGAATGCTCACGAGTGAGAAATTATAAAGTGAAAAAAAGGAGTTGCAAAACTGTAAATACTGGAAAAACCCAAATGTCCATCAATAGATGAATGGATAAACAAAATGCAGTGTATACATACAATGGAATAGTATTCAGGCTTAACATGCTCCAGCATGGACGAGCATTGAAAATATTATTATGCTAGATGAAATAAACCAGAAGCGAAGGGACAAATACTGGAAGATTCCATCTATATGAGGTACCTAGAATGTGTCAATGCAGAGAGACAGAAAGCAAAAAGAGGTTATCAGGGACTGGGGGAGGGAGGAGTGGGGAGTTAGTATTTAATGGGGACAGAGTTTCACTCTGGGATGATGAAAAAGTTTTGGAAATGGACAGCGGTGATGGTTGTACAAATTGTGAATGTACTTCTTGCCACTGAAATGTATACTTGAAGGTGGTTAAAATCATAAATTTTATGTTATGTGTGTTTTATCACATTAAGAATGCACAGAAAAAAAATTATATGTACAAGTTTACCCAAAAAAGTATGCTTTGAAGTATTGGATAATGTCTAATTAGATATTAAGATGTAATCTCTGTATACTGATTGATTCATTTTAAAAATATGGATTGAGTCATACCAAAAAAAAGGGGTTGTATTGGGCACCTACTATGTGCCACTTACTCTTCTGGGATCTGGGGGATACAGGTTGGTAAACAGGATAAATGACCCCTCACTCTTAGTGCAAAGGATAACAGATACTGAGATTATAAGGAATTTTCTGTTTTGATCCTTTCTGTATTTTCTGAATCCTTCTCAGTGAGTATGCTATATTTTTTAAAGAGTTTATTCATTTATTTGCACACTCGAGCGCGCGTGCATGTGCACGTGCGCACGAGGGGGGGCACTAGCAAGGGGGAGGGGCAGAGGGAGAAGCAGGCTCCCCGCTGATCAGGGAGCCAGATGCAGGACTTGATCCCAGGACCCCAGGATCATGGGCTGAGCAGAGGGTAGATGCTTAACAGACTGAGCCACCCAGGTGCCCCAAGTATGCTATTTTTATATTTGGGAAAAAACATAAGTGGAAGGAGGGAAGCAATTACAAAAAGCAATACTGGCTCGAGATGGGGCTTTCTCCCTTGGTGTAAACTCATCCGCTGTCATCCTAGAGAGGAGCAGGTCTGGTGATGCTGGGCGAGGAGGTGGGGCGGGGTGCAAAACTGAAAGAATGAGACCTGTAGTTCCTGCTCAGTCAACCATCCTGCTCTTCTGCTTGTTATGTGTTGGGCTTTCTGGCTTCTAGAAGCACCTGGACTGCAGTGACCCTGTAATCCTGCTCACTCTCGTCCATCACCGTCATAGTTTACATCAGTGTTCATAAGACCAAGAGCTCCGCTTTTCTGGTGTCGGGATTTTCTGCCTTTAAAAGCAGTCCTGCAGTAAGTTATGAATAATTGTCTTGTCCCTCTGTCTACTTCCAATAGGACGTTACGCGTTTTCTAGAGACTCACCAAGCTGATCTGAAAATTTCGGGCAGAGGTTAGTAGACTTTCAGGCTCTGCATAGCTCCACCAAGACACGGTTGCTAATTTTTGGCTCATCTTACAACAGAGCAAAACTGAGAATAATTTCAGGGCTTTGCAATGTAAAAAAGTCCCCAGTGGCCTCATTTCCACACACCCTCTCCGCCCCCAAGTAACTGACCCTAAGTTTTTGTTCATTCTTGTATGATCTTGACCAGAATTAGGGGAGGGAGCCTGACCTGGGCAAGTGGAGTCTGAGTTTCTTCATCATGCACAGAAACCCCCCTCCACCCCTGCTTTGTGCAGAGACAGTAGGGATCCTATGAGTGAGAGAGAGAGAGAGACGCCCCCTTCCCGGTCCCCGCCGCACCATCCCATTCTTGGCTGAAGCCCTCCTGTAATTCTGTTACGTCTGACCCAAGAATCTATTTTAGGCAGGGATCCCCACACTGTGTCAGAAACCTCTCCTCATCAAACTAGACTTTAGAGGTGTGCAAACGTCTGGTTTTAGCCTGTGAGTCTTCTGAAGGCTGATACCGTGTTTCCTTCCAGCTGTTCAGTGAAGGTTTAATTTCTCGGTATATGACGGACGCATGAATAAAACCAGCTTTGAAGGCTTCCTTTTCATCTTATTCCCTAGACAACTTTCACTCTCTGTTTCCCCCACAAAAACTGATACTTTTCTTCTCCAGTTCAATTCTTTTCCTCTCCCTCTCCCCCAAATCTCCAGCTCTCAGTTCTTCCCATGGAAAATTCTTCTCTACTCTCTGTTGCTACTTGTTCATGATCTAGTAGCTTCATCTAGGAGAGAAAGACTGTGTGGTTTGGTGGTTCAAAATCACAGGCTGCCTGAGTTCAAATTCGGATTCTACCACTTTGGGTGACTTCTGTGTGCGCCTCAGTGATGTCATCCATCATTCGAGGCCAATAATAGAAACTATTGTTGGGGGTGGTGATACATGTACCGTATCGCACAGGGAACCTGGCAATGGAAGGATTGAATACATGTTTATTGTTAGTGCTGTTACCTAAATGGGTATAGGCTGTTAGGTAGGCAGTTCTTTCTTCACGGCCTTTGTCCAGCCCCAGACTTGATCAGATGAGGAGAAAATGGATAATTGACTTGTGAGGGGAAACCTAGGAGAATGGGTTTTTGCCCCAGAGGAATGGTGCCTGGGAAGGGTAGTGGCACCACCCACCCAGCACCTTCCAGCTCCAAGAGCTCTTCCCTGAGCCTCAGCCCCTTTGCCACTCCAGCAGTGGACCACCGGCAAAGAGTGAATTTCAGGCCATCACCAACTTGCTGAGGTTCTGTGTCCCTACTTATCAGCTATGTTATTTCTCCCTTTAAAAGGAAGAAGCTACAACCTAGAGAGGACAGAAAATTTGCCCAGTGTCAAACAAACTACTAAGTGACAACACTGAGTTGTGATTCTAAGGTCTTTAGAGGACCAGTCTAGGACCTTTGGGACACACAGAGCTGCTGGGTCGGTTCTTCATTTCTACTTAATCTTCCCTGTTTCTGGGGCCCTTGCTTCCAAATCCCTCCCAGCTTCCTAATCCTCTCACACCCCCAGCCCCAGAGCCAGCCCCAAAGGCCACAGACCCAACCACATAAGGGACCACATAAGGGTCTCCACCCTCCTCACACACCTAGTGCGGCCTGAGAATAAGCCACCAGCCCAGACCCAGTCCTGTGGTCTGGCCACAATATCTGGGCTCAGGTGACTCCTGAGGGACCTTGCTGTCTGTCAGACCTGGTGGCTTCCAGAAGCACTTCCCATAGTCCCCAACCCTCTCCTTGCCCGCATTCATCTCTAGCTGGGTACTCCCTCCTCGGGCCTCATCTGTTTCGCTCTCTAGTCTCTAGGCCACAGGGAGGCCAGCCTTATTCTGAATTCCGGTTCAGTTGTTGGTGGCCTTGGCACCCAGCCTGGCCCCATCTCAGGGACTTGAATTGAGGCATTGTGTCATTTCCTGCTGTAAACAGATTCCAGAGAGCAGTTTTTTGTCCTCTTATTTTCTGAACACTTGAAGGCTGCTTGCATCCCCCAGCTCTTGGCCTCACCCACCCAATTATAGACTCTTTCTTTACCCACTGCTGCAGAAACGAGGGTCCTCCTTCTTTCTTACTCCTCATCATCCATTTTGTCAAAGGACCTATGATATTTGCATCCAAATAGCCTCAATTTGAACACAACCACAGGTTTGCGCCTGTGTCCTTTTGGAGTGGGATTAGACTATCCACCCCTCTGGGACATTGGGCAAATCATTTTCCTGCTCTAAGGAAATTTCCTTCCAGTTAAAATGGGCATTAAATTAATGACCTCTTTCTGCTATGAAACCCTGAATTTAGAGCTGAGGACTCGGTGGGGGAGAAAGCATGGCTCTTGGACTAACTCTTAAGTAGATCTATCCATCTTCCAGGAGAAGAGTCTGAAATTTTCCCCCACCACAGATAAAGAGCTCTAGTCTATTTCCAGCTCCTATCCCTCATACTATTGCCTCAGAATGACCTTTGCTATCTCTATAAGCTGTATCATACTGGTCAGGTGTTTTTACCTTCAAATCTACCTTTGACACTTCTGTAAAATTCCCTGAGCTTTGTACATTAAGTTACTTGCATGCAAATCATAATAATTTCCTTCTGTCGGAGAGTGTTTTGGAGATGTAAAGCAAGAAAAATTACCTTTAAAATGAAATGTCACCCTGACGCTCTTATGGAACATTTAAGTCACTGGATTTCAACTATTTCAGTGCTGTATACTTTTTGTCTCTTGATATATGCTCTAATTGTTGGCTAACTGGTTCATTTTCATAGTTCCTTTCTCATTCCTGTTTCTTAGAGTTTTACGTTTTCTTTGTTTCTTGGGGCAAAATTAGCTTCCCTCACCATAGGAAATTCACTGATTTGGGGCATCTGGGTGGCTCAGCCAGTTAAGCATCTGCCTTTGGCTTGGGTCATGATCCTGGGGTCCTGGGATTGAGTCCTGAGTCAGAATCCCAGGATCCCTGCTCAGTGGGGAGCCTGCTTCTCCTTCTCCCTCTGCTCCTCCCTCTGCTAGTACTCACTCTCTTACTCTCTCTCTCTCTCAAATAAATAAATAAATACATAAACTCTTTTTAAAAAATGAAGCTTCACTGATTTAGTAACACATGCATTCAACGAAGAAACTCTTGCAATCTTCATTTACTCAGATCCTTTTACCAAAAAGCATACAAGACCCCTCTACTTTTTGGATTTCCACAACCCAAAATATCTGTTTGAAATAGAAAATGAAATCATCCCACATTTATATGTATGCTGATGGGCAGAAAGCTATGAATCATTACCTGGCTTTATTGTTTGCTCAACCCAACACTACATTTTTCTCTAAAGGAATTGACTCACCAAGCCTCTTTCATCCTCCTAAGAACACAGTGGAGTTAATTTCCCAATCACCGTAGCATCCGCATGAGGCCGTATAACCAGCCGTCATAAATGAACTATAGTGGAAGTGATACTGGCCCTGAGGGGCTAAAGAAGTTCTGCCCCACTTTCCCCACCTGCTGACTGGATGATACCGGAATGATCTTGAGATCCTGTGTTGACGGTAGAACTGCATGAAGGAAGCCAGGTCCCTGAATGATTGTGGGAAAGGCCACATGGCTACCTCCTGATGGGACGTGAGGTGAATCACTGGAGTTCTGGGGCTGTTTGATGCAGTTAGCAGACCTGGCTGACACATTCCTCTTCTCCTTCACGTTGGACAACTTACACACTGCAGCCTTCGGAGCAAACAGCCTTGCTACATGGCACCGTCAAAGATGGCGCTTCATGCGTGACTTAACGACACTCCTGCTGCTTAATTTGCCTTCACGCCAAGTAATGTAAGTTACATCTCCTCAGCAGAATTAGAAGCGGGTTCAAAGTCATGAACACATTCTCTCCTTTCAGCCTATCTTTGCTGCTCAGCCATGGTGGCCAGTGCCACCTGTCAAACCTCACAAACTCGTCAAGATCACTGCCCATGTTGGCAGCTTCATGACTACGGCAAAATGGCTCTCTGGTGGGTCTCAGCCTCAGAAACCAACGCAAAGCATTCATATCTAGCCCCTTCATTTCTTTCAGGTCACTCAATAAACATAATCTGGTTTCTTTCAAAATAATGCAGTTATCTAATTTCCTTCATTAGTAGCTAGTTAGGCAAAGCTCTGGCTTCCCACGACCCAATTTACTGGGTCCCTGAGCTCATTTAAGGCTTCTCCTCTTACTCTTGAGGTCAGTCACAATCTTACTTCTGTAACCTAACCTCTGGGTTTTCTGTTGAAATATATTTCCTGTTTTTCCTGTTATTAAAAAAAAAAAAGAATGTCTTGGATCCTCTTTCGCTATTTCCAAGCTACTGATCCTCACTCTTATGTGTGTCTCTTTCACTATCATTCCCTAATAATGTATCTCAAGCCATTTCTTCGAAGTAAGAGTTTAGTAGTATAGAGATCTACTTTTCTCTTTCCCTAGACCATAGTTGTTATCAGCCAGTTTTCTGAACCACCTCTTCTAGTCCAGGCCTTATCTTATAGGATAAACTAAATGCAGACCATTGATTGCTAAATCAAATCAAACAATTTGCTCTCTTTTCTCTCATGCTTCTCCTAATGTTTAAATTTCTCCATCAATCGATTAACAAATCACTCCGGTACACTTCACCAGGACCTTTGAGATAGGAACAGAAAGAAGATAAGAACAGAAGAAATACAAGTGAGTGCACAAGTCATGTGTGGGTCTCATTTACAGGAAACCACCGGACAGTAAGATAGTATATAATACTAGTCATCTCGTATATACAAAAAGCGTATTCACAATTATAGAGGGGAGAGATCAGTGTTTGCTGGAGTAGAACAGAGTGTCATAATGGTGGGATTTAGCCTTTAAGAACTGTTAGGTTAGACCAATAGGAAGGACAAGCATTTCATATGTGGGGAAGATCATGAACAAAGGCAGAGGCAGAAATTACTCCATCGTCACAGTGGGTTCTGTTTATTATGCACCTGTTACGTGCCTCATACCATATCACGCCCTGTATATTCATTATATCTAATCCTCACAGCAATCTGGGATTATAAGATGGATACTTTACAAGTAAGAGAACTCAAATTTAGAGAAGTACTAAATGTCAGAGTCGTGCTTCAATGTCTGTGCTCCACCCACTACATAGGAAGGTGGCGGCAGTTAAGAAGAAGGGTACCACTCTGGAGAGCGGATCGCAGTCAACTAGACAGCTTGGTGAAGCTCGATTATGGAGACGCTGGATGTTGAACAAGGGTGCTGGGCTTGACCCAATAAGTAACAGGAGATGGCGGGAGGTATTTTAGCACATACGTAGCACAGTAGACTTTGGAATTAGACAAGATAGGAGTTCAAGGCCGTACTCCATGTTAGCTGAAGGACTCTGGGAGACAGCTGAACTTGCTGAGGTTCAGTCTTCTCACTTGTAAAATGTGTTTGACCGTAGCACCATTTATAGGGTTGAAAGGCTTGGGGGGGGTAATGTATTTAAAGCTTCTGCTAAAGTACTTGATGTACAGTAAGCGTTTGACACGTGGTA
Source organism: Ursus arctos (assembly GCF_023065955.2). NCBI lineage: Eukaryota > Metazoa > Chordata > Mammalia > Carnivora > Ursidae > Ursus > Ursus arctos. The sequence goes on along the minus strand of NW_026622952.1, from coordinate 36,023,578 downwards.
TTCCTGCTACTATCACTGCTGCCAAAACAGCATTTCAAGATGATAATTTAGAGAAAACAGCTAGCTAGCTACACCCTGAAGACAAGTGATGAGGGGGCCTGGGATTCTTGGGCAAAGGAGAGACAGGTGAGGATGAATTTACAAACATGGCAAAGATGAGTCCAGGGGACGTGGTGGCTGATGTAGGGGACAAAGGAAAAGATAAGCCCAAAGACACACATTTGGAAGCATCAGAGAAGTGTGATAACATGACCAGAAATTAGGAAGCAAGGGAGTAATTTAGTTTTAGGAGCTAGACGAAGAGTTAAATTTTGGATATTTTGAGTTTGAAATGATGGTAATGCATTGAGGACTAGGTATAGAAACTTTGACAAAAAGGTTGACTCTGGACACGTAGATTTGGGGATTGCTATAATCATTGTATTTATTTGAAAAACAAAAATGAACTCGAGCCCAGTATAAAAAGAGAAGACCAGAAGACTTGGACTGATATCTGGAGGTGCCTGCAGTTGGGGAACATGAAGTGGGAGAGGAGCCATTGAAAGACCAAATGAAGGAGCAGAGGGAGGGATAAGATAATAATCATAATTTAAAAAAAGACAATAACACAGATCACTGAAGTCACAAACCAGAGAAGGGATTTTCCAAAGCAGAGTGAGGTCTGCTGTGCCCTGGGCTGCTGAGGGGAGAAAAGACGGAGGGGGCTGAAAAGAAAGTCTACAGTTGGTGTGGTGACAGCTAGAACCCAGCTTGGGAGGAAGCAGGTGGCAATAAAAGAGGGCACTGCCCATTCATCCATTCACTGGAGATGTAAGGGTACAGGGAGCCAGGCTGTGGCCAGAGGTAGCAGCAAAGGAAACATGGAAAGTTATTTTTGTTTTTTGGAGAGGCCAGTACCACCAATAATCCTCAGAGTGCATTTCAGTTCCTCCCCACCCCTTCCCACAGCATATTTCTTCGTGGACATGTCCTCTTTGCCCATCACTAGGTCTGCAGTCTTTGTCTGACCTCTGTGAACTTTTGTCTTCTCCTTCAGGTCTCATCGCTCTTCACCCTGACCCATTTGACCCCAGCCCCACCATGTCTGATGATATCCTGGGTCCTATGACCTTTAACAAACATCAAACATTGTTTCTCTTTCAAAGTATCATCAGGATTGAAGGTTATTTTACCTAATTTCTTTTTTTTCTGGTTTGATGCAGATGTCTAAAAACATGATAGCAATTGTTATCATTGTGGGTTTTAGATCACTCCACAGACACACTCAAAGTTCCCACCCCTCTTACACTGGAATTCCATCATGAGCTGTACCCCCCAACTGTTATTTGGAGCATGGCCTGGGAATAATCTCCCTGCCCCAGCCCACTTTGTAAGTCATTCTTAGGATCGTATTTCCTCCACAAAGCCTCTCCAGTTGGATTTCTCGAATTCCTGCCCTGGTGAAGCATGGGACTTCAGTGATTCTTTTCCATCTATCTCCTTCCCAAACATGACACCTGTATTTCATCTCAAATGACAAATATTATATGCCAATGAATAACGTAGGCACAGTTGCCACATTGTATAAGTAATGTTTACTTTTCTTTCTGTTGTTGGTTTCACCCAATGAGCTAGCCTGAGTTAGCTTCAGTTGACATTACCTTGTATCCCACAGGTTGGAAATCATGTCTAATTCAGTGTGTCTAACTAGCTGTCATCTTCTGCACTCCAGTATCCTCACCCGGTGTCATGTAAAGAGTGGTACTTTATAAGTGCTTTTTGTTGCTGGTTGATAATGATTGTGACCCCACTCTTCTCTGCAGGTTCCTCTTTATGGTGACGACTAGGTAGCCTTATTTCTCTTCCACCTCCTGAACCCACTGCAAGCTTCACTTCTTACCTGTTAGCAGCTCCGAGAGCCAGTCTTCCTTTCAGAGACTCTCAGGACAGACCCTCTTTCTTAATACTTGTATCATAAGTTTTCTGATTTCCTTGCATTTTTTCCCCACCTTTGAAAAGGTACAGCAATTATGTCCTGATCAGAAGCATCCTCCATGGACAAGCTTCTGGTTATGTACATTTTAACTTTGTTTCTCCACCACTACCCATATATTTCCATTCTAATTCCAGATACCACAGGGCACAGTCAAATCACAGCATAACCTCGAGTCCCAGACTTCAGTATCACAGGGTTGGGTGAGTCAGCCAATAAACTCTAGGAGTATTCCTGGAAGTCATTCTACTTTGGGATTCCCAGTAATACCTTAACTATATGTTGAAGTTCCTGGAAAACACATCAATCTATCCTACTCCACCAAAAATAAATGTATCCGTAATTTAATTTCTCCTTAACTAGATCTCCAAAATGCAAATATCCACTCCAATGACACCTGACACAAGGAACAATGTGTTGGAGGGGAGGTTGAAATGAAAAAGTTCGGTAGGTTTAACCAATTGCAGTTAATATCTCTTACCTCTGAACATTTACCAAACATGACTATGTGACCACAATTCTGGGCCCCTTCTAGGGCTTTGGAAGAGGTGTCAGTGTTAGTGAGGGGCTCTGAAGCTAAAGCTTCATTAAACTCATGGCAAATCCACTTTCCCACACCATCTCTCTGAGTGTCTTTTCTCATCTGCAAAATAAGAATGCTATTTCCTTTGCCTATTTAGAAGGCTGGTGTGATACATGTAATGAAATCATCTATGTGTTTAAAAAGCACTTGAGATTACTATTTAATGCCTTATTGGAGTTTCTTCTCATATAGATTTTCTGACGTTGGCTACAACATCTCCCTTTGACATTCCTGTCATTGAGAGCTGTGGTCTCTGTTCCTACTCTTTGAATTAGGGGTGGGCTTGTGGCCACAGCAGAAGTAATATTAGGAACCCCCCCCCCAAAAGGTCATAAAAGGTGAGAGATCTTCCATCTGGCTCTCTTGAAATGTTTACTTTTGCAACCCAACAGCTGTGAGGAAGCCCAAGCTATAGAGAAGCCCACATAAAGAAGAGCAGATAGCCACCTCCAACTTCCTGGCCATGTGAGGGGGCCATCTTGAAAGTGCATCCCCCAGCTCCAGTTAAGCTGACACTGATGGGACAAAGCTATGTTGTAGAATCCTGAGCAAGATAAGTGATTGTTGTTGTTTTAATAAACCTTTAGGTTTTGGAGTGGTTGGTCATGCAGCACTAGATAACTGATATACCATCCATGTTTCCAATTAAACCCCTCTCCGCTTACTCCAAACTCAATCTCGTGATCACACCTTACAATTCTCTGCGCCTATGCCTTTCCTCGTACCATTTCTTCCATTGGAATGTCCCCTTCCCATTGCAATCTTATCTATCCTTAAAGATCTCCCTCAATTGCCACTTCCTCTGTGGAGCTCCCATCACTGCTCCAGCTGGTTATAATATCTTCCTTCTCTTAAATCTTGATGAACTTTGTTTCTATTATTTATATAGTACTTATTGCCAGGATGGATATGCAGAATGTTTACCAACTAGCATGGCCAAGTACTGATCAGTCAGAAGGGGGGCCTCCTGAATTATCAGTCCTGGGATTGACCTCAGCCATGCAGCAAAGTTGGTTCCACAAGATCTTAGCTCCTCCTCTGGCCTGTATGCACCTTCAGGGCAGCCACCTCATATATTTTTGTAAGTATCCCATCCCCTGTGTAAAACATAGAGTCTTGCATGTAATGTGCTATGTACATTATTTTTAAGTAATTTGCTAAGACTTAAAAAATAGATCTCTTGGGGTGCCTGGGTGGCTCAGTCGTTTAGCGTCTGCCCTCAGCTCAGGGCCTGATCCCGGGGTCCTGGGATCAAGCCCCATATCAGGCTCCTCTGCTTGGAGCCTGCTTCTTCCTCTCCCACTCCCCCTGCTTGTGTTGCCTCTCTTGCTGGCTGTCTCTCTGTCAAATAAATAAATAAAATCTTAAAAAAAAATAGATCTCTAACTAATAAAAGAGAAGGCACAGAGAAAATACCCAAGGGGAAAAGGAACTTAAAACTTTAAAACTGTAAATCACTGAAAAACAAGATAAATTTTCTCAAACCAGGGTCATGAAGCCACAGGATTTTTTGATCTGAGAGCTTAGACATCATCTAATTGGGACTCACACTTCTGTGGGCAAAGAATCACTTGGGGAAAATTAGTGTATGTGTGGAAACAATAGAGATGGGCATTCTGTACCCAGGCATTCTGAATAAGTAGGTCTGGGTGGGACTGATGAAGGTTCCTTCCTTCCTTCCCTCCTTCCTTCTTTCTTTCTCTCTCTTTTTCTTTCTTTCTCTCTCTTTTTCTTTCTTTCTCTCTTTCTTTCTTTCTTTCTTTCTTTCTTTCTTTCTTTCTTTCCTCATTGTGTTTTTTTTATTGAAGTATAATTAACATAAAATGTTATATTAGTTATGTTCAGGTGTACGACATATCGATTCAACAGTTCTATAAATTACTCAGTGCTTTCCAGGGTAAGTGTAGTTACCATCTGTCACTATACAGCAGTATCACAATATTATTGACTATATTCCCCATGTTATACTTGTCATCTTTGTGACTTACTTATTTTATAACTGGAAGTTGGCACTTAATCTCCTTCACCTATCTCACCCGTTCTCCCATCCCCATTCCCTCTGGCAACCATCAATGTGTTCTTTGTATTTAAGAGTCAGATTTGCATTTTCCTGATGATGAGTGACTTGAGCAACTTTTCATGTGACTGTTGGCCATCTATATGTCTTCTTTGGGAAAATGTCTATTCAGATCCCCTGCCCAATTTTTAATCGATTGTTTGTTGTTTTGCTAATGAGTTGTATGAATTCTTCATGTGTTTTGGATATTAGCCCCTCATCAGATAAATGATTTGCAAATATTTTCTTTTTCTTTTTTTTAACACAGTAGTAACATTACTTTTACTATTGTTAGCTAATGACTTTGATGCTGGCTGATTGACATTTTCTTTCATTTTGCTTCTTATTTGCAATTCCTGGGAAGCTTTTTTTTTCTTCCAAATTTTTATTAAAATTCTAGTTAGTTAACATGTAGTGTAATATTGGTTTCAGGAGTGGAATTTAGTGATTCATCACTTACATACAACACCCAGTGTGACGAAGCCTTCTTAATGAGCTCTCCAGGTGACTCTGAAGCAGGGACTCAGTGGATCTCACTTTCAGAAGCCCTGGCTTAGTCAGACCCCCTCTGTCCGGGTCCAGTTTATTCCCTCTTGCTGTAGTCATGTGCCCCTTGAACTGGCCATAGATGCAGGACTGCCATAAAGTAGAAGAGGTAGCATGGCCAGAAGGAAGGAGAAGTTGGGAAAGCCATAACTTTAGGGCTGCCTTTGAAGGAGAAATCACTGCCTTTAATCTCTGGGTGGTGGCAAAATGAAACAAAGCACTTCTCTGAGATCAGCAGGGAGACAAGCAGCCTGGCTGGGGAATCTTCTGTCTGGGGTGTCCTCGGGTGGAGCGACATGTTTCTTCATAGTCAAGTACATTGTTACTGGGCTGAATCACTTGGTATAGTTCAGCCTCCACCCTTGGCTACCCGGTTCCTACCAGTCCAACATCTCATTTCATTTACGCACAACCCCAGAGCTAACATTAGAACCCTAGAGTCTAACATCAGATTAGCTACTTCCAGCCCCCACCTCCCCCTTTTTTTTTTTCAGAACAAAATCTACACCATTCTAAATCCTTCGACTATTTAGAAATAAATCTGTGGAGTCTTTCCAGCTTTGTTCTTCCAGCTTTCCACACTCCATCTTCTAGAATCCTTCACAAACTGAGTGATCTGAAATCTGAGTGTCCGGATGAGCTCTCAGGGCCACTGCTTATGCCTGTCGTCTTATGCCCTGCAGTGTCTAAGCGAAGTCTGTGCTGCGTTTCAAACCTTAGTATTTGCCAAGACTATGAACTGAGGGACATCCTTTAAAACAGCTTTGCATCAGCAGGAAAATGCTGCTGACCCTCGAAGGCAGAAAAGGCAAGCAGGGCAGTGAGCCGCTCCCACTGACGTAGCATGAATTATCATCAACGGTGCATTATTTGGGAGCAGCAGAATAGCCCTTTCTAATGGAATGTTAGGTCTTTCTGAAAATACTCTGTATCTCCCCTAATCCCTGTGCCTTTTTAAATTTTTTTATAAATATCTGCATAGAGAGTATAATCTAGAAGCCAACATCTAGTAAGTGATGAGACCCTCTAGAATCTGAATCCTGGACGAGGACACAGTATTGTACAGATGTGACCACAAAGATGAGCAAATCTCTCTCATTGCCACAGACTTTTCTGATGGCAAAATTCCAGACTTTCTGTCGTTGGTCTTTAATAACTGTGCTTTGTTGATTTTGTTACAAGGGTGCGTTCGTATCAGCATTGTACACAGCACTCTACACCAGGTGCGCTCATTTCATTCCTCACCACACTGTGAGATAGGTGATACTTCAAAATCAAGAAACTGAGGCTCTGAGAGGTTAGGTGACTCATCTAAGGTCACAGGGATAGTGACAGTCAGGGACTCTGGGCTCAACCACCCAGAACCTCGGTGCCAATTCCCCGGGCACATTCCACCATGTCACATGGACTTGCTCTGTGTATGAGCCAAGCTGGGCCTGCACAGCTCATTCAAGAGAGAGCCTGGACATGGGCCTACAGGGGTCCCCGAGGATGCAGACCTCCAACTACTAGGGGCATAACTGGCCCACGGCACCAGCCGCTGCACTCTGCTCTGCAACCCATCTCTGCCTTGCTGAGGTCACCCTTCCCACAGGCTGCACCCCACCGATGACCCACGTGGTGGGACGCTGGGAACAGGCCCCTTTCCTGGGAGCCGTGGGATGCATCTGACTGGTGACTTTGTCTCAGGATGCCCTTGGGCCTTGCCCAACTTTCCTGATTGCACGGAAACCAAGGAAGTGTCCACTCCACCATCCTTCCCCTCCTTCACTCAAGGTCACACTTGCAGGACAGCCGGATGGCAATCCCACCCTTCTCCAGCTCCCGAAGCAAATCCTTGGCTGCTGCTTCTCAGGGACCCCAGATTATCCCAGCCTGTCGAATGGAGTCACTATCACATGGCAAGGGAACAAGACAAGAAGGGCTGTCTGGGGAGACCCTGGGATTTCGTCAGCTTGATTTACTGAAAATCAACTTTTTTTTTCTTCAGCCCTACTCTTACACATATTTACCCTGGTGGCGATGTTCTCATTTTAAAAACACACAGCAATTATCCTCCAGTGGGTCAACAACTAATCCGGGTGTGGCTGGGGATAGCTGGATACTGATCTGTGTCTTGATGGCGTCTGTACCATCAGGCTGCCACTGCCGGCCCTTTGGGGAGCGTGAGCAGAAAGTTTTGCTCTGGGGTTGTGATCCTCAGAGTTTTGGCCTCACTATTTGACAATATCCTGGAGCTCCAAATGGTCCCCAGTGTCCCGAGATGATCGGTGCGCAGAAGGGAGGGCTTTAGACCTCAAGGAGCAAAGTTGCACAACACCCTCTGGATCTGGGCTGTATGTGGCTACTGAGTCCCTGAAGTGTGGGGTTCGTCTGAACTGGGACGTGCTCTATGTCTAAAATACGCGATGGATTTTGAAAACCAAATTTAAAAAAAAGAACGTAAGCTATCTCGGTAATCATTTTTGTATTGATTACGTGTCGAAATGACATTATTTTGGCCATATTGAGTTAAATCACATATATTATTAAAATGAACTTTGTCTATTTCTTTTTACTTTTTTAATGTGGCTGTTAGAAAATCTAAACTTAGGTCAGAAGCTCAGACTGTATTCGCAGGGCTCCTCTAGAAGCCAGACTCACTGAGGGCGGGGCTTGCACCTGTCCGTGTTCATCGAATCACCATTGTCCTCATAGAATGTAGCACAGTATCTAGCACTGAAAAGAACTGAATAAATAATTCGAGGAATGAATGACACAGTGAGCAAATGGAGATCAGTTATTCATATCTCTGAAGCAAGAAGCATTTCTACCCCCTCTGACCTCCTCTGACATCTGAGAAAGAGGCCAGAGATTTGCAAAAATCCATCTCCCAAATTTGAATCTCCAGCCCTGAACTCCCCTGAGTGTAAATCTGATGCCTGCTCAGAAACTCCACTGAGGTCGGTAACAGATGTCTCAAACTTAACATCTCCAGAGCAGAATTCTTTATATTCTTCCCAAACTGGTTCCTTCCCAAATCATTCTCATCTCGATAAATGGCACCGTGATCTACCAGTCTTTCAGGGCCAAAAAAAAAATCCCAAAACAAACCCTAGTCATTCTGGAGTACTCTGTTTGCCCTGTTAATACCACCACCCAATCCCATCCAACCAAGAAATAAGATTTATTGGTTCTACTGCAAAATATATTCCAGATATACCCAGATTTCTCCACCATCACTGCTGCCACATTGGTAGAAGCCACCATCATCTGTCACTGGCATGGCTGTTCCCAGTTGGTCCACGTGTAGCTGCCACGGCCCTCAGAAATTCTGTGAACCATTATTATCCTTCCAACAAAGACAAAGAAATGGATGCCCAAGAAACTCTAAAGATGACTTTTATTTGTATTTAACAGGTGTGTTTCAATAGAGCACACAAACTTCAGGACGGATACAGGTGGGCAGTCATCAAAATATACACCAGCCTTCGGACAGGTCTTGAGCTTGTCCAGACAAAACTCTGCTCTGTTTAGAAAACACTCCACAGATGTGGGACCCGGAGACAGGCTGGCAGAGGCTTTAACCCCATTATTTAATAGCTGTATCACTCCAGCCTTTCCCGGGGGTAGGTACAATAGCAGAGCAAGCATCACTCCCCCTCCTAGCACAGTTTCCTGCTGCCTTTTGGGGAACCTCATCAACAGTGCCCCCCCCCAGCTCAGAGCAAGTGAAGCACACCCCTTACCCCCATGTAACACACACAAAACATAAAATAACAGTTTTCATCTGCTGGATCACAGATAAGATGAAGGAGATATCAAACACTTATGGAAATAAATTATGGTCACCCTTTGCTGATTTGGTTATTTAAGGAGTTAGCATTGCTACGGAACTGCAGGGGGAATTAGCTTAAAGGAAGACGGCACACTGAGCTGGAACATTTCACATGGGATTCTGCCTGCCCTCTTTCGTACGGGAAAGTAGGCACCTTCGATGCACATCTCTGCCATTGGACTGGGGGCTCTACATCCTCATGCCCTCCCTCCCCCCACCCCTGAATTCACCTTCTCCTAGGACGACCCTCCTCAAACACCCTCCTCCCTTACAAACACACCACTATCCCTCTGGTCCCTGGTGTCATCTTTGGCTCTTGCTGGTGTGATTTTTGGCTCTCCTTGTGATGCCACATTTCCCAGGGGTGGCCCTCTCTTCACTCTCTCCCACTCTGCTGTGCCAGGCGAATCTTCTAGAAGCACCATTTTCTTTAAGTCATTTTCCTAAATAAGAATCTGCAGTAGCTCCTATGGCTTATTCGTTCATTTTTTAAAATTCATTCATCCAACATATATTTATGTCAGGCCATATGCCGGGATGATGGTGAGCAAAACAGGCCAGTGCTAACTCCCTGAGTCTGATTGAGCTCCATACTCTTCCCTATGATTTTTAATACTTTACTATCTCTCAAATGGGCCGTTGGTGTCATTATTTCCCCAAACGGGAGTTCTTCCTTCACTCATTTTCATACTATGAATTTTGCTCATCTTGAAAGACCAATTCAAAGCCTTTCTCCTCAATACTTGTCTGAATTTATATCATTTATTTTCTGTAAACCACTAATTTGGTTCCTATCCTTCATTGTCTTATTTTTTTTAATGCAGCTACTTTCTCATATGTGTGGGTAAATATAAATATAATTTATATTATATTTATATAATATAATATAATATAATATAGTTAAATATAAATATAAATACCTTGAGTGGGATTCGCCCACAGTGTCTAGTTGGTAGAGTGTTTTGCAATATTTTTGATGAATTGCTTGATCTATATAGAAATTTACTATTTGAGAGATCTACTCCATTATCAGTGAAAGTCCTATATAGACTACAGTTGACCCTTGAACAACACGGGTTTGAACTGTGCGGGTCCACTTGTACATGAATTTTTTCAGTAAAATATTAGAAAAATTTTTGGAGAGTTTCAACAATTTGAAAAACCTCATAGACAAACCCCATAGCCTAGAGATATCGAAAAAATTAAGAAAAAGCTCTGTGGGGCACCTGGGTGGCATAGTCGGTTAAGCATCCATCTTGGTTTCGGCTCAGGTCATGATCTCAGGGTCCTGAGATCAAGCCCCATGCTGGGCTCTGTGCTTAGCACAGAGTCTGCTTATCCCTCTCCCTCTGCTCCTACCCCCACTCTCTCTCTCTCTGTCTCTCTCTCTCTCTCGAATAAATAAAAAATCTTAAAGAAAAGAAAATCTATGTCATGAATGAATAAAATATATGTAGAGACTAGCCTGTTTTATCATTTGCTACCATTAAATACACACAAATCTAGTATAAAAAGTTAAAACTGATCAAAACTTACGCACAAACACAGACTCTACATGCCACGAGTTGCAGTCGGGAGAAATGTAAACAAACAGATGCGGTCTTACAACCATAACTGCATTGAACTAACTGTAGTACATAAGACATCGCACTAATAATTTCGTAGCCGCCTCCTGCTGCTCTTGCGGGGAGCTTGAGTGTGGCAAGTATCCTCTAAAATCGCCCTGTGGTGCTAATATCTCCATATGGGCGGTCCATGTCTCCAGTAAACTGTGTATCTCAGTAAAGAGTGATCCCTCACAAGTCTTGCGTGTTTTTCATCATGTTTAGTGCAATACTTTAAATAACGCCATGGAATCCATAGGAAGTGCCACTGGTGATGCTGAAAGTGCTCCCAAGAAGCAGAGAAAAGTCCTGACCTTACAAGAAAAAAGTTGAATTGCTTGATATGTACTGGAGATCGTGATCTATAGTTGTGGTTGCCTGTGGTTTCACATAAGTGAGTCCAACATAAGGACCATTGTAAAAAAAAGAAAATTCATGACGCCATCGCCACAGCTACGCCAGCGGGCATGAAAACCTTGCACTCCTTGCTAAATACCCTTTATCTCATACTGAAAATGCGTGCGTGTGCAAGCTGGGCTGGAGGGGGGGGGGCAGTGAGGGGAAGGGCCAGAGGGAGAGGGAGAATCTCAAGCAGGCTCCATGTGGAAGCTTGATCCCATGACCCTGAAATCATGACCTGAGCCAAAATCAAGAGTCAGACAGTTAATGAACCGCAACACCCAGGCATCCTGAGAATGCGGCTTTTGTCTGGGTGCAGGATTGCTGTAAGAATGACCTACCTACTGCCTCTAACATGATTCAAGACAAAGTGAAGTCCTGACATGACAACTTGAAGCAAAAGGAAGGCAAATGATCTAAAGGTGAAGAATTAATGCCACCGAAGGATGGTTTGATTTTAGAGAGAGGTTTGGCTTAAATAATCTCAAGATAACAGGAGAAGCAGCTTCTGCTGACCGAGAAGTACCAGGTAAGTTCCCAGACACATTAAGATAACCACTGTGGAGAAAGATCTGCCTGAACGTTTGTCTTTTTAATAAACTTTTTTAAAAGATTTTATTTATTTGTCAGAGAGAGAGAGACAGAGCGAACACAAGCAGGAGGAGCTACAGGCAGAGGGAGAAGCAGACTCCCTCCTGAGCAAGGAGCCCGATGCAGGACTTGATCCCAGGACCCCAGGATCACGACCTGAGCCGAAGGCAGACACTTCAACGACCGAGCCACTCAGGTGTCCCCCGAATTGGTTTTTAATGCAGACGAAGGGCAGAAATGCCACAAAAGATATTTATTAGTAACGAAGAGAAGCAAGTACTGGGGTTTAAGGCAGGAAGGGATAGGCTAATGCTCCTGTTTTGGGCAAGCGGAGTTGGGTTTATGATCAGGGCTGCCCTTACCTATGAAGCTGTGAACGCCTAGCCTTGATGGGAAAAGATAAACACCAGCTGTCATCTTTTGGTTGTACAACAAGAACGCTTTTTTTCTGGATTAGTTCCATCAATACGTTGTTCCTGAATTCAGGAAGTACCTTAGCAATAAGTGACTGCCTTTTAAAGTTCCTTTGGAAAAAAATAAAAAATAAAGTTCCTTTGACATTGGACAATGCCCCTGGCCCCCCATAATCCCATGAGTTTAACACCAAAGGCGTCGGAGTGGTCTACTTGCCCCCAAACACCACATCTCTGATTCAGCCTCTAGATCGGGGGTCATAAGGACTTTTAAGGCTCATTATACACAGTACTCTGTAGAAAGGATTGCCAAAGCTATAGAAAAGAACCCTGAGAGAGGGAAATCATGAAAGTCTGGAAGAATTACACCACTGGAGAGGCCATCATTGTTATAGAAAAAGCCATGAAAGCCATCAAGCCCGAAGCAATAAATTCATTCTGGAGAAACGTGCTCAGATGCTGTGCATGACTTCACACGAGTTACGACAGAGCCAATCAAGGAAATCAAGAAAGAGATTACGGATATGGCAGAAAAAAGTAGGGGATGAAGGGTTTCAAGATATGGGTCTTAGAGAAATTCAAGAGTTAATAGATACCACACCAGAGGAATTTAGGGGATGACCTGATGGAGGTGAACGCTTCCCAACCAAGGCCAGACGATGAGAGAGAAGATGCAGAAGGGACACTGGACAGTCTGGCAGAAAACAATCTGATTATTCAAGACTGCTTTGACTTCTTTTTTTAAATAACATGGACCCTTCTATGATACAAACATTGAAACTGAAACAGTGGAAGAAGGATTGGTACCATATAGAAACATTTTTAGAGAAAAAGCAAAAAAGTTAGGCAGAAATTAGGATATATTTCTATAAATTTACACCCAGTGTGCCTGCCTCTCCTGCCTTCCTTTCTACCTCCTCTACCTCTTCCTCCTTTGTCTGCCCTGAGACAGCAAGACCAACACCTCCTCGTCCCCCTCCTCACCCTACTCAATGTGAAGATGATGAGAATCGAGACCTTTATGATGACCCATTTCCACTTAATGAGTAGTATGTCATTAGCAAGCCACTCCATGAAGAATGATCTGCCATGTATGTGTATGTGGCCTCTATGAAAATCAAACATCAGTAGGGCAAGAACTGTACGAGACCTTCCTGTGTCATCATCCTCGCTATGGCCTCCTTGCTATGGCCTGTGTTCACTGCATAGAATACCGTGAGCAAGACTTGTATGGAAATGCATGGCCTAGCCTTATGTAGGCATAGCATGAGTGGTATTTAATATAAAATTAATAATGTGTTCATTTTCTTACTGTTTTATAACTTTGCTTTCAAAGAATTACATCACTATACAGTATGTCTCTCTTTCATAATTGGAGAAATTCCATATTGGCCAATCATGGGTAAGTGGTTTTAAACAGTGCAACAGTGTATTCAGTACTGGGCTACTGTGTTATGAATATGACTATAATGCTGTGTGCCATAAAAATTTTATAGCAATTCATTCATTAAGGTATAGGCTAGGCTCCTATGAAGCAATCATATGGCATATACGAGGCTACCATAAAGCAATTGTCTTGCTGCTTTTTCATTATCAATGCATGAATTATTATACCTGTACATAAATAAGAATTTTTTTACATTATATTTTCATCTTTTGATGTCTAGTGTTATTGATGTATATTAACATCTATAGTGTTTTGTATCACATAAGACAATATTGAGGTAGGTACTGACAGATAATTCATTTTGTAAACATGATATAAAGTTACAGTATTGATAAATGCAGTACAGTTCTGTAAATGTATATTCTCTTCTTTATGCTTTTCTTAACATTTTTTTTCTCTAGCTTGGTTTATTGTAAGAATACAGTATATAATATATATTGGGGCACCTGGGTGGCTCAGTCGTTAAGCGTCTGCCTTCGGCTCAGGGCGTGATCCCGATGTTCTGGGATCGAGCCCCACATCAGGCTCCTCTGCTAGGAGCCTGCTTCTTCCTCTCCCACTCCCCCTGCTTGTGTTCCCTCTCTCGCTGGCTGTCTCTCTGTCAAATAAATAAATCTTTAAAAAAACATATATATATATATATAAAACATACAAAATATGGTTTAATTGACTGTTTACGTTATTGGTGAGGCTTCTGGTCAACAGTAGGCAATTAGTAGTTGAGTTTTTTGGGAGTCAGAAGTTATACACAGATTTTCAACTGTGTGTGGGAGGGTCAGCAGCCCTAGCCCCCTGAATTGTTCAAGGGTCAACTGTATTTTTGTCATCATACTAAATTATCCAATTGAATTTCTATTATTTGAACTTTATATGAAGACTTTAATCAACAGATATTTAATATCTTTCCTCTACACTGGAAAATTGTTTACAAATTCTTTTTTTTTTTTTTAAGATTTTTATTTATTTATTTGACAGAGTTAGAGACAGCCAGTGAGAGAGGGAACACAAGCAGGGGGAGTGGGAGAGGAGCCTGATGTGGGGCTCGATCCCACAACGCCAGGATCACGCCCTGAGCTGAAGGCAGACAGTTAACCGCCATGCCACCCAGGCGCCCCATACAAATTCTATTTGTAAAACAGGAGATACGCTTAAAGTCAGGATTTGGTATTTCACTTTTTATTATTATTCATTGTGTTAAATATTGGCATTGGGCAAACAGGAAGTACCTGATTAAAAAAACAATCAAGGGGCGCCTGGGTGGCTCAGTCGTTAAGCGGCTGCCTTCAGTTCAGGTCATGATCCCAGTGTTCTGGGATCGAGCCCCACATCGGGCTCCCTGCTCAGCAGGAAGCCTGCTTCTTCCTCTCCCACTCCCCCTGCTTGTGTTCCCTCTCTCACTGGCTGTCTCTCTCTCTCTCTGTCAAATAAATAAATAAAATCTTAAAAAAAAAAAAGCGATCAATTGTAATGTTTCCTGTATTTCAATGGTTGATTTTCTTGTCAAACTGTGCCATTACATTCTGACTTAATTGAAAGCAGTATTGTGTTTTGTTTACTGCTGCATCAGCAATGCCCAGGACAGACCTGCTACCTGTTAGAAAGAAGAAGAATCAAAGAATAGTTTGGACGGACAGAATAAGAAATTTCCTGAAGAAACTGGTATTTGAGCCTACTTTAAAGACTAAGGAAGCTTTAGATACATAGGTTGATAATAAGGGCAAAGCCGGTCAAAGGAAACATGTTTAGCAACAGCCTGATGGATCAGAAGAGTTTGACTGAATTGGCAAGACCTGAAGTGCTGGAAAATATGGTCGATGACTAAAAATGTGTCTGACAAAGTGTGAGTGCATTAGAAGCATTTTAAGCTCCTTGAAGCCATGGCCAGTTGATGGGTGTGTCCCCAGAGCTTAGCCCCGTGCCTGCCACACTGAAATAATGGAATAAAAAACAAGTCATGGAGGAAGGTTGGCCCATAGCCACTTCTCTGAAGTCATCTAATGAAACCCTTTTCCTGGCTTGCTCCGTTCTACCATATTGATAGCCCTGTCCTTTCAGAAAACATGACTCAGAGCCTTTGCCTTCTCTCTTCCCTTTACCTGGAACTTTCCTTACTCTGCTCTGCTTCATTGACCTTCCTGCTCTCCTTTACACATACCTCCCTGACACCTCTGCGGTTGCCATTTATTTATTTATTTATTTATTTATTTATTTTAGTTTCAGAGGTAGGATTTGGTGATTCATCAGTTGCAAATAACACCCAGTGCTCATTATATCATGTGTCCTCCTTAATGCCCGTCACCCAGTTACCCCACCCCCACCCACCTCCCCTCCAGCAACCCTCACTTTGTTCCCTAGAGTTAAGAGTCTCTTATGGTTTGTCTCCCTCTCTGTTTTTATCTTATTTTATTTTTCCTTCCCTTCCCCTGTGTTCATCTGTTTTGTTTCTTAAATTCCACATGTGAGTGAAATCATATGGTATTTGTCTTTCTCTGACTTATTTCGCTTAGCATAATATCCTCTAGTTCTATCCACGTCGCTGCAAATGGAGTTGCCTTTTATTTGCTCACTTTGCTGGGAAAATCCTTCCCACCTGTCTTCATGGCACTTGATCCCTCCTTCATTTAAATATCTTCTCAAAATCTTTTTTGCTTCCTTGAGAAGCCTTCCCTGCCAGCACAAGTAAGGAGTGCCTCTCTCCTGTCACTCTTAAGCCCCCGCAACTTTTGTTTTTCTATTGCTTTATTTATCTTGATAGCACAAGAAATCCACCTTATGTTGTTAGAACAACTGTCTCTTTATTGTTGACCTCCCATCCTGTTAGAATGCAAGCTCTTATTCCAAAAAGCTCACATAGTGTTGGGGAATTTTCTTGTCCTCTGCTGTGTCCCTAGAACAGTGCTTGACATAGAAAACTCAATAAATATTTGTTGAATAAATAAATAAGTAGTTCAAATACCTTACCCTAGAACTGAAGGCCTTTTATACTTGTACTCCAATCTTCCTTTGGGGTGACTAAACCTAGAACTTCTAAAGGGAGAATGGACCACATTCAGATTATCTTATCTATAACCCGGGGCGCCCGGGTGGCTCAGTTGGTTAGGCATGGGACTCTCGATTTTTGCTCAAGTCATGATCTCAGTCAGGGTCGTAAGATTGAACACTGCCTCAGGCTCTGCGCTCAGCAGGGGGTCTGCTTAAGATTCTCTCCCTCTCCCTCTGCCCCCCCATCTAAAATAAATAAATCTTAAAAAAAATATCCATCCAAAGCATTTTAAAGATGAGAATAATGAGGCCTAAACACGCAAAGCCTAAGTTGGAGGCCAAATCACACAGTTAATAGGCGAAAGAGCCGGAAATAGAAACTCGATCTCCCATGGCCTATCAGAGTTAACCCCAACCCACACCCATTCCTGTTGTCCACCCTCCATCAGGGATCAGAGTGCGCTTTCTAAAATGCAAGTGTGAGCCCCCTCTGTTTGAAACTCTTGAGTGCCTCTCCAACACCCACTGCAACCAGCTGGGCTGGCTGAGAGCAGCTGTCATGGCGGCCCCACGTCCTTGTTCTACTCCTGGTACTTCACGGTCAGTGCTGTTTCACACATCTGTGCCTCCCTCCGTGCTCATTGGTGCCTGGGCTTGTTATTGTCAGCTTGATGAGCCTTATGCATTTATCCTTCAAAACTTTGAGGGGCTACTCCACCCTGAGGCCTACTGTAATCCCATCACCCTAAGCCCTTGAGAAATAAGTAACTCCCCTCCTGTACATTAATTCCAATCCTAGTACTTGCCTCTATCATTGCATATATTATATATGCATATCTTTGCATATATATGCGTATAAGATATATGGTAAATATAACCGAATCCCTCCCCGCCCTCCCCCGCCCTGCCACGAGGTTACAGAATGTGGTGGACATTTGTCATTTTTTACTCTGCAGTGTTCAACCCTCCTGCTATTTGGGGATCACACTACCTTGTCAGCAACTCCAGATGACAAAGCAGAGAGATCCTCCCTCTTTCTCTCTCTACAGATGGCAGCCAGGGCACAGGCACAGGGCCAGAGCCTGGCAACAAGAAGCTCGTCCTACAATTTGGACTTCTGAGTAGGGCTAATAGATATAAAGGGAAGGTTGAGGTCTACCTATGGCGGTTACCGAGGCTGTCGTGGTGGCATTCTAACCAGACTGTTCTTGCTAGGAGATGGCTAGGCTTCTCCTGCTTCTCGGCTTAGATACCAGGCCAATGTCCTGAATGTCCTGTGAGTTCTTTCCAGTGTTCTAGATCTATCCACATTAGTCATAATGGGCTTCTGTTGCTTACAGCTAAGCAGCCAACTGTTTGGCATGGGTATAGGGCAGGTGTATGAATCCCCCCAGGCTCTACCAGTGGTGGCGGAGTGAAGACAGTGTGCTTCTGCCGCAGACTGCCTCGGTTTGAATCCTGACTTCTGTGCTCACCAGCTTTGTGGCTTCAGGCCAGGAGCTTGACCACTCTAACCCGCAATTCCTCTAAAATGAGGAGAAATCTCATGGTAGAATTAAAGAAACGTATACTTACCTAAACTCCAGGTGCCAAGTTCAATAAATAGTAGTAGTTACCATCACTTACCCATATATAGTGATTCAAGTAGTTCAACCTTTCTCCTAAACAACGTGCCTCCTCCAACCCTATTCTTTCTGAATTGTCTATTTCTTGTCATCTGAATATGTCTTGGGCACTTGGCCACCGCATCTAAAGGGCCCGGCACCACCCCACCTCTCTAAATCCTAGCCATCGTTCAAGGCCCCTTTGGTGGCTCCAACTGAGGGCACCGCCATGACTACTCTTGCTGGAGGGCTTCCTGCCTCTTGCTTCCCGGAGCGCTCTTTCCCTGTGCGGTTTAGGATAGATGGGATTCTTGGGCCCTGTTACTTGAAGCCTTTCTTGTGGAAGGATTATATGTCACCCTCATAACCTAAGGGGGCCAATAAAAGGTGAGCAGAAGTGACATGGGTCCCATCCAATCAGAGCCTTGAGGGTGATCTCGTGGCCCTCCCCGTGCACTTCTTCTCACCACGAGTGGCATCTCCTGAGAGAGAGGCTGTCCCTCCAACCTGGGTCCTAGAGAGATGAAGATCTGTGGTGTCAACAGTTGATCTCCAGTTCAGTTGTCATGAGAATGAAAAAAGAAACTTGTGTTGTTATCAGCCACTGACATTTTAGAGTTCATGTTACTGTAGCAAAACCTAGCGTAAGCTGACTGAGGCGCCACTCATTCACATTTTTCATGTGCTCTTTGGTATTCTTATTTATCTTTAAATAAATATCTGTGTTTCTGGGGTGTTTTCCAACACCAGCAGCCAATTTTCCACTGACGTCAACGATTCAATTCTGTGCCTAACCCTAGAGTCAACACACACCCCTGCAGGTTAAGGGGTCGGTCCCAAAAGACTGCCCCCCAGCTTCAGACGTCAAATGCAAGTAGTGAGGCCCCACACTTATGTCTGATTTGGATACAAATTGGGGCTTCCTGGGACCCACTTCTCAGGTTCCATAATTGGCTAGAACAACTGATAAAACTCAGAGAAACAGTTATATTTACTGGTTTACTCTAAAGGAAAATATGAATAAACCGCCAGATGAAGAGGTCCGTAGGGCAAGGTCCAGGAGGGTCCGGAGTGCATGCACCCACTAACCCAGAGGCTCATCAAATTTCTTCTTTTCGGAGGTTTTATAGAACTTAATCTCCAGACCCCTGCCCCTTCCTGGAAGTCAGTGAGTGAGGCTGGAAGTTCAACCCTAGCCAGAGACCACCCTGAATCGCCTCATTAGCATAAACTCAAGCTAAAGGAACTACTAACTTTGAGTAACAAAAGACACTTATCACTCGGGAAGTTCCAAGGGTTTTAGGGACTCCGTGCCAGGAATCAAGGACAAAGACCAAATACATTCCTTATTATATTACAGTTCCCAATTTAACTTAAAAACCATTGCAGACAGAAATCATGTCTTATACCCACAACAGTTCCTAGCCCCAGATGGTGCCTGCTCAGTAAAAGTGAGTGGATAGTAAAGATTTGATTTACCAAAGGTATGATTTCTCGATAAACTTGAAAAGGAGACAAATTAAAGCAGACCTATTAACCCAACATTTAGACTAGACCACTATGCTGTTTTTTCCCCATCTAACATGAAAGTTACAGAAACTAAATAGCATGGGGTACCTCAGTAAGAACAACACCCAGGGGAAAGAGATTTCAGAAAATTACAATTATTTAAGTCTTCAGTAAACTCTCCAGATTATTACCAAAATGCCAAGCGCTTGGCAGAGTGGGAGCTTTGTAAATTCTGGCAAATCAACCGACCTGAAGAAGACCCCATGAGAGTAGAGGCATCTAAATGTTTTTAATAGGGAGTCCAAATGACAGAAGCCCATATACACGTACGTGAGCTGCCTGCATTTTAAATGGAAGAATAGCCTGTCAGCTAAAAAAAAAAAAAAAAAAAGTATATAGATTTTTAACAGTGATGCAAAACCAGTCCTGTACAAAACACATTTTAATAGCCGTTAGCTGGGCAGAGTGAATATTATAATCAATTTTATTCAGCCAGTGAGAACATTGATACTTACCACATTGAACTAAGAAAAAAAAAAACCCAAAAACACATGTATTCTGTGTATTTAGGCCGAAGACATCTCCCTCAGTTCTGACTCCGTAAGAATATTCCTGAAGGGGACACTTGGCTTTGACTTTAAGAGTCAAGGAAGAGAAGGTATTGTCACAGACAGAGGTGGGCACCAAACAAGGGTCAGACTTGGATCACATGGCCAAAATGCTGGAGGCACCCATACTGTTTTTTTTCGTGAGTGAATTAGGTAAAATATTTTGTGCTAAAATGTTTGAGAGTCTATTCTAGAGATAGAGAGGCACACAGTCATCATACTGTGAGCTGCGGTCCCATATATGAGTCAACTCTGTACATCTTTCATGAGCAGGTGTACATACACGTGGACATGCACATACCTGCACGCTCAGCCCCTGGCTTCCGGACAGCATCTAGTAAATGCCCAGCAGGTGTTTTTCAGTGGACCTCTGCTTTGCTGCCTACAGGTGCCAAACTGATAGCACCACGCGCTTAAACATGGTTACAGCATCCCTGAGAGCTTGGGCTGGGGAACCTAGAACCAAGGACCTATTAGGTGGCAGGCCCCTTACCACCTATGGTTTCAGATGTGGGAAATGAGGCTCAGAGAGATAAGTCACACAACTTGCATGAACACAAATTTCTAAGCTCAAGATGGATCTGCTTCTGCCCAGGGTGTACCATCAGTAAACCAAAATTCAGGTTACTTCAGTGTCCCTGTAAATGTTCCACTTGACCAGAAACGCAGTATATTGAGTTGGCCAATCCCCAAATGCCAAGCCAACTCAAGCTCCATATTGTATTTCTTTGTTCCTTCTCACTCCAATCAAGGTTAACTGAGTAGCCGCAGCCAATCAGATATTTTCTGTTCTTCTCTTCCCTGTTTTTTATTATTTATCTTATAAACACTGCCTTCCTTCCTCCCTGCTTTACAGTTCTTGCATGGGGACTATTGGCTCCATGAATTGTTAAATAATTTGTTTATAGTAGTGTAGTTTGGGAATGTTGGTGAGGTCCAGAGCCGAAGGCGAAGAAAGAATTCTCAAGATGTCTCTGGGGCAAAAAGGTGATTTTATTAAAACGCAGGGACAGGACCCATGGGCGGAAAGAGCTGCTGCACTGGGCTGGTGAAGGGTGGCTGATTTTGTACTTGGGAGTTGGGGGAGATAAGGAAAAAGGAGGTGTTCAAAAGGACTTTGATATGCTAAGGAAGATTCTCAGGATCCTGGAGGCCTTGCTATTGTCAAGCTAGGGTTGTTTTTTTCCTCTAGCAAAGCATTAACATTCAGACCTTTGGGAGTTTCCTGGAGAAAGGTTCTATTCTGCCTGCCACAAGTACTTGTCGTTGGGCTGCAGGTTGGGAGGAAATTGTATTTTATTTACATTTCCTTCTACCTTTGATTCCCACATCTCTTTGGATCAGAGCGTGGTAGTAGGGCTCCAGGAAATTGATTCTAGGGGGGTCTATCAATAACCTAACTTCCAGAGACCCATAAGAATGCTTTTCTCTTGCAAATCACAAAGACGTTTGTAAACTTACAGAGACTGGGTCTAGCGGGACTGCAATCTCTGTTAATTAACTGTGTGTTTTTTACATCCCTTAATTTTAGGGCAGTCAGGAGTGCCTGAGGAATGTCACACAGATCCCACCTGGATTGGGGGGTGTGCAGTGTTGTGGGGTGTCAGCTTGTGCTTTGCCCTCAGTTTGCTTTCTTCTCCCTCATCAATATCACTTAAATTGTCTTCTTTACCCATTTTTAAAAAACCGCTAAGAGGCAGTGTCCAGCCTTGAACTTAGATCTTTAATCTCCAAATTGAATACTCTTTCTACTCTATCAGAGACTCTTAACCTAGGGACCCTTGGACACCGACAGACAGCATACGGAAAACATTTATGAAGTGAGGATCCATATCTTCCATGAGATTCTCAAGGTGGGCCGTGGCCTCCAGAAGGCTAAGATGTGGGCTTGGGGTGGCAAACAGGGGCTGGGCTGGTGCGGGGGGTGAAGGAGAGGCCAGGGCAGATCTGATCTTGCCCCACTCTCCCAGTTTCAACACCTCTCGGAGTTGATGTGCCAACCCTAGGGGGGTTACCAGTGTCCTGTCCCCAGGGACATGGGGTGACCAATGATGTGGTCCAAGTCCCTTGCACTCCCTGTGGTATTTTTAGACATGTTCTATTCACTGAGAGAAACTTAAAATACTGCTGGGTGTCGTGGGCCTGCCACATAATAGTTCCTTGGGTGGGGGTGGGAGGGTCAGAGAGGCCCCAGGGACAGGGGTGGGGTGGGGTGGGGTTGGGGCCTCTCTAAAGCTCTCAAGCAACACTCTCTCAAGCACGTGGTGAGGGAGAAGTGTTGTGACCTGAGAGGAGAGGGAAGCCAGGGAGCTCAGGTTCTAGGAAAGGACTAGAACTGATGAATTACATACTAAATCTAATTTTTCTCTGGACTTCTAAGCCACAGGCCTTCCTGAGTATAACTAGAACGGGGATTTGAAACACTGTTTTTATTAATTTACAGGACTCTATAGAGTACTCACTGCTACCATCTGGCACAGTGCAGGGAAGCAGGGGTGTGGAAGGGCGGGGCGGGGGCTCTGTGTGATATAAAGAGAATAAGGCACATTCTATCCGTGTGTGTATGTGTTACACAAACAAGTCATCACAACTGAACATGACAAGTCCTATGATGGAAACATTACAAAGAGCTGTGGGAGCCCCTCCGGGGGAGAGAACAATTATACCTAGGGAATGAGAAGCAGTTCAGTTGAATAAATGTGTATCGAGTGTCAGGCGTTGTATTGGCATGAGGTGGGAGATGGCTAGACCCCGAATACCCGCCCTCAGGGAGCTCAGGGGCAGGCCCGTGGGCCTAAAAGCACGGAAGTGACAACCTGTTGGTTACAACAGGTAACGCATCTTAAGTGCAGGCTAGCCCTGCTCTGGGGACAACACGTTGTGTGTGTCTGTGTGTCTATGTCTGTGTCCTGAAGAAACGGAAGCCTGAGTTAGGTTTTGGATGATAAATACGACCTTACAGGGTTGCAGGTAGAAAGAAGCATAAGCTGCAAAGGCTTTCTAAAGAGAAGCAAAAGTAAAGTATTTACAGATCATTCATGGGGTGGGCGTGGCAAGCATGGTCCTAAGTGCTTTGCAGACATTATCTCACAGAGCGACTCACTACCCCCCACCCTGCTTTTTTAAAAAACATAATCATCTTTTCTTAGATCGAAGATGACACTTGGTCCCCAAAAGGCCCACCATACTTGAAGCGTATCTATCTCTCTGTCCATCTCTATCTATCTTTCTACCAACCTGTGTATCTATCTATCATCATCTATCTATCTATCTATCTATCTATCTATCTATCTATCTATCTATTATCTATCTATCTATCTATCTATCTCTCCATCCATATCTAGCCAGTGTTTATTCAGGAATCAGATATAGGACTTTGTTTTCTTAAGAAATTATGGTTTTCTTCTAATAAGCAGAAAACACACTTTCAAAAGTGTTGGCTTGTGTATTCCTCTATTAGGTCAGTGGAGGGATTATTGAACAAAAAGAACACAATGTTTGGAAGGCAGGGGTGTGATTAATATTTAAGTTCCCTGCAAGGAGCTCTCTTGGTGATATATTTCATCTTGTCACCCTAAAGTCTTTAAAGGGACACTCCAGATTTTAAAGCAGAAATGCATGTTTCGTCCGAGCATGAGTGGTTATGAACTGGGAACTTTAGTTCGATGAGCTCTGCTGGCTCACTAAAGTTTACGGAAGGCTGGACCTGCCAGGGGTGCTCAGAGGTTGAAACTCTTAGGGGAAACAGTATATACTAGCACTGTCCATTGAACTGCCATCACACATGTTTTCAGATGGACCAAGGAACTATTTCCTTGGCTAAAACTCACAGAAGCCTGCTTTTTCCCGAAAACACATTATTTCTTCTGTGAAAACATGAGGAGCACAGGACTGTAATCTCTTGAGGAATGGGGAGGGGGAAAAGGCATCACAACTATATATTTTTTAGAATGAAGAATATTTGATTTACTTTGGTCACAAGAGTGGAGGGCAGGATTCCTTCCTCTTTCAGCTCTACCATTTTCGAACTTTATCTGTATCCACTTGAACTTCTTTCCCTCCAGTCCTAGAAAAAGGTCTTTTCCTCTGCTAGAAGCTAATGATTTCCCCTGCTTTCCAAAATATTTACCTCTCATCTCCTGGAGCATTGGGGTGTCCCTCACCAACAAAGCTACAAACTAAACATTCTTAGACTCTACCTTCACTTTGGCTAATATGTTTCTTCTTTACTTTCTTAAATTGAGATATGATTGACATATAACATATATTAGTTTCAGGTGTATAGCATAATGATTCGATGTATGTATTTGTGATATGATCACCATAATCTTTAACATCCATCACTACTACTATATTTTGTGTATTCTTAAATGAATATTTTTTCCCCAGATTTTAATATCTGGCATCAGGCTGTGTAGATTTTTTGCAATGTGGTCACCATAGTTCCCCTGTGAATCAATGTCCTTGAGTAATCCTTTCCCACGTGGATACTTGACTTGGTCATGTGGCTTTCTTTGGCCGATGGAATAGTGGCAAACATGAAGTTTGAAAGGCAATTGTACTTTGGGGCTTGTCCTGTTTGTTGAGCTTGGAGCCCTGAGACCACCATTTTAGCACACATAAACTAGCTGACTGGAGTGGGCACGTGGAAGAGAACTAAGGGACCCCAGCAAACAGCCTGACGACCAAGTGAGTGAGGCCATTCCCAAACCAGCCAGCTCATCTGTCTACCAGCTAACTGGCTGCAAGACAGAGAGCTCAGGAGAAACCAGCAGAAGAACTACCTGGTTGAACCCAGCCCAGGTGCCAAGCCACAGAACCATGAGCTAAGCAACGGTTGTAGTTTTAAGCCACTACGTTTTGGGGTTTTTTAAAGATTTTATTTATTTATTTGAGATAAAAAGAATGAGAGGAGAGCACAAGCAGGGGGAGGGTGCAGGGGCAGAGGGAGAGGGAAAAGCAGACTCCCCGCTGAGCCAGATGCAGTTGCTCGGATTCCAGGACCCTGGGATCATGACCTGAGTCGAAGGCAGACGTTAAACCACTAAGTTTCAAGGTGATTTGCTATGTAGTAAAAGCTAAGCAATATAGGGTGCTTCTCTCAACTGTGATGTAATTATAATGCAGAGCATTTTTTTTCTTTCTCAGAGATACATAAAATAATGGTGCATCTTACAATGGGTTGTGACTTAGATTGGATGCCATACGATATCATTCTCACTTGGCAGACAAGAAAGCTAGGGATTAGGGCGCCTGGGTGGCTCAGTGGGTTAAGCGTCTGCCTTCCACTCAGGTCATGATCTCCGGGTCCTGCAATCGAGTCCCATGTGGAGCCCAGTGTCAGGCTCCCTGCTTGGTGGGGAGTCTGCTTCCCCCTCTTCCCTTGGCTGCTCCCCCTGCTCATGCTCTGTCACACTCTCTCTCAAATAAATAAATAAAAATCTTAAAAAAAAAAGAAAAAGAAAAAGAAAGCTAGGGATTAGGTGGTTTCTTGCCCAAGATCTGGAATCAGTAAGTTGTGGAATTTGAATCCAAGCAGACTGACTCCAAGCCTTTGCTCTTAACCTGTAAGTATTTCCATCCAGCCGGACAGGACAGGAGCCTGGGCGAGCCTCCCAGTGGGAAGAGGAGCACACCCATGTAAGTCACTGCCTACAGAGCTGTAGACTAACTCTCCCTCAGACAGTTAATGAAGTCAGAGGATAAAATGGACATCAACAATAAAAGGGATGTGGAAGAAAGGAGGATTATGGCCTCAGTGCGGGCCACCGGAGACCACGTGATAATCACCAAGAGTTATAGAACAGTGTCTGTTTGGTGGAAACGTCCTTTTTCCCTATTGCTGGAAGCCCAGCAAATCCGAGATTAATGGCATACAGTGCCTGCTCTGTAGGCACTAACAGTTACATGGGGGAGATGGATATATGCCTAACATAGATGTAGCCTCAAAACAGTCTGAGTGAGGAGCACCCAGCCACTGATGCCAACCCTTTCTTCAACCATCCTGGAATTAAAAGCACATTGGCCACTATTAATTGATGTGGCTATCCTTCAGATGACCATGCTCGAAAGCAGTAGATACTGAAGATTGATGATAGTCACAACTCTGCAGTTAGCAATCACAAGTGGGAGCTTTTGAGACAAGATCATTATCAACCTGTCCCCCATCTTGTCCCCAAAAGGACACTGACTCTCTTTAGCTTCTCTAGAAGATGGATCAAGCAGTGTTCGATAGATTTGGATCTAGCCAGAATTATCCACAACATTTTAATCAAGCCAAAATGGGGCTGAGAACAACTGATCAGGGACTCAAACTTCCATTAGGAGATTTACTCCACTGCAATATCCAATTGGCTACAGAAATGTTTGGGGAAAAAAGAAGCTGGAAAAGAGACTTGAGACTGTGTTTCTGTGTCTTCCCTGAGTCACAAAATGGAACCCCTGACTATGGAGTCTGGAACCTTCATTTAATGAGAAAACTGAGGCCACGGGCTGACACCCTTCTAAGGTGGGTACCATGATTCCTGTCTTGCAGAGGATGAGATGGGGATTAATGCCCAACTCCGAAGCCTGTGTTTTTAACCATTATGCCATACTGCCTTCCTTCAAAGTCTTTATTTCATGGTCATGGGACAACCCCATAAATTGTGAAACTTTTTGAAATGATTAGGGAGATAAGTTTTTTTTTTTTTTGTTAGCTCTGAAAGGGACCTGAGAAATTATTTAGTCTAGTCCCCTTATTTCCAGAGGAGAAACCTGAACTTGATTCCCTGTGTCACACAGCAGTTTTACCAGAGAGTAGGAATTGAGGTGTAATCCTTGGTCTTGTCTTTCCCACTCTGGAGCTGTCAGTTACCTGCATTAGGGCTAGAAACCAAGGAAGAGCATACCGACGAGGAGAAAAGTGTCTCGGAGGGTGAAGGGACAGGGAAGACAGTCAGTGACAGCTGTCACATGTTGTCCCCAGATTTATTTATTTATTGAAGTCTGAACCCCCAGTACCTCAAAATGTGACCTTTCTTGGAGATAGGGTCTTCACAGAGGTCATCAAGTTAATGCCCTTAGGGTGGACCCTAATCCACTATGACTGGTGTCCGCATAAGAAGACACAGATGTGTACCGTGGGAAAACCAGCTGAGGAGACACAGGGGAAAAGACAGCTTTCTCCAAGCCCAAGAGAGATGCCGGAAGCAGATTCTTCCCTCGCTGCCCTCAGAAGGTACCAACCCTGCCCACACCTTGATTTTGAATTTCCAGCCTCTAGGACTATAAGGCAATACATTTCTGTTGTCTGAGCTACCTGGTTGGTGATACTTCATAATGGCGGCCCTGACAAACCACTACAGAGGAGAACTTTGAAGTGCCTAAGGAGGGGCTGGAGGACTGGTTGGAGAATCAGGAGAAAAAAGAAGAGGCTAAAAGGATGAAATCACGGGTGAAGAGGAAGAGACCTGAGCAGAGAAAACAAGGGTTAGCCAAGTGAAACCAATAAAAAGGACAGTGGAGTACATTTTTAATTTTAGACGGAGAGTCGATGTGTAGAAAGGGGTCTTGGAGCACTGAGCTGCTACAGAGGCCACTGGAGTGTGGGCTGCCCTCACCGTCACTGTCCTCTGGTGCCCGGCACACTTTGGGAGGAAAGCCTTAGGATATTACTTGCTCGCCTCAACTTGATATGCTCGAGGCCTCCAGTGAGCCCAGGCTCACAAACACGGAAGTACCAAGTGTGGTCCCGTGGTTATTGTGTGCATGCTCTGGAAGCAGACTGCCTGCGTCCCAGGTGCGGCTTTGCCCCTCTGTGACTCAGTTTCTCCCTCATCTGTAAAAGGGGAATCATGTCATCATCTGCCTCGTGGGGTTATGATGAAGATTCAAGAAGGTAATGTGTGTGAACGGTTTCAGTAAACCGTAGCTCTTGTTATCAGAGGGTTTTATCATCACAATAATGCTTCTCATACTTCAAGTTTAAAGAAGTACTAGATAGCAGACCTCCCAATACTGGGCGCAAGTACCACTGTAACCCGAACCGCGGTTGGTAGAGGTTAGGGACACCGGCAGGCCTCAGGTGCTGGGAGGAAAAATAACATTTGGGATAGGACCTGAAAAAGTTCATACCAGATGGAATCGCATGGATGCAGAATCCTTCAGAATCACAGCCAGGGCTGAGTAGGATATACAGGCTCCAAGAACTTGGCAGGTGCATATTGCCCGTAGTAAAGTTGGGTCTGCGTTCTGCTGTTAACTATAGCCAGTATGATAGGTCCAGCGTTGCTTCACGACCAAGGTATTGCAAAAGTCCCGACAAGAGTCTTCCCTGCCAGGGACTGTGGCGAAACCCCATGTGGGGACCGTGGTGAAATCGGGTAAAATGGGGCTCCGCAAGTGGTCAAAAAAAATAGGCAAGGGAAGCCCTCCGGCCACCAGGGTCCCTCCCTGCAGAAACCCCCTACTGCCAAGAAGTGGGCAAGGCAGGCAATTGGGAGTGGAAGACGCCAAGGGGCGTCTTCCGGTCCCCGTGGCAACGGGACCCCAGGGCTGGCCGGGCTTCTAGGTTGAGGCTCTACAATGTACCCTTTGCCCTTCCACAGATTCGCTATGAAATCGAGGGCAGGCGAAGCGACTCTTGCTGAGTTTGCTCGCCGCCTCCCGGCACCCGCCAGCAGGCAGCCGGGCTCGCGCTTCTCCAGACTGGAGGCCGGCGCGCGTCGGGGGCGGGGCTTGCTGGCGGGGGCGGGGCCTGAGGACGGGGCGGGGCCTGAGGACGGGGCGGGGCCTGCGGGGCAGGCGCGGCTGGCGCACCGGCAGCAGCTTGGCTCTGCGGCGGCAGCGGCTGGGGCGCAGCCAGGGCGCAGCGGCTACGGCGGCGCCCTTAAATAGCCTCCGGAGCCGGCGCCGGACAGGCAGTGGGCTGCGGTGACAGCCGGCGGCGTAGCGGCCCGGCCAGCCGAGGAGGTGAGTGCTCTTGCCGCGGGGAGCCGCGTCCTTTCTGGCTGCGGCTCCGGTGGTCTCGGCGGAGGCGCGGGGGCTCAGGCTGCCCCGCCGGCACGAGCCCGGGGGGCGGCGGCCGCAGCGGAGACGCGTGAGCCTCCCCTCGGCTCCCGGAGACGTTCCCCTTTTCCGGCCTCTGCCCTCGGCTCCCCTTCCCGCAGCAGCGGAGGCCTTCGGGCCGCCCGAGCCGTCGCCGCTTCCTGTGCCTGAGCCGGGGATGCCCGGCCGCCGTTTCGCGCGGGCTGCGCGGGCGCGGGGCTGGTGCACGGCGGGGTCCGGGTGACGCGCGCCGCGGGACCGGCCTCTTGTTTGTGTGGCGGCGGGGACCGGCCCGGCCCGGAAGCCGGACCCCGAGCTTCAGATGCGAGGGATGATCCCGCGGGGCTGGGGCCGGCGGTCTCTCGGCCACGGGCATCCCTCCTGTCCCAGTGGCAGGGTTTCTGAGGCGCTCTCGGACCGCGCCTGGAAGCCTCCGAGCCGGACGGTCCTGCTACCTCGGTGTGATGGTGGCCCTTGCGCGGAGCGCTTGCAGGAGGGTCAAATGCAGCATCAAAAAGCCGGTTACCAAATGTAGAAATTCTCGCGGTGTCTCCAGAGGAGTGCCCATAGCCGCTGCACATAGCGTGTTGCAGTCATTGATGCACGAAGCCTGGTGTTTTGAAATTAGGAAGCAGAAATGATACCTGTCACCTTGCAGCGTAGCCGGAGAGGGGTGGTAAATGACTCGAATGGACACGTGGACGAGAACCTAGAGACAGACACTAATCAGTGTGTATGTTAGGATCTCAGACCCCTTCCCCAGTCCAGCCCCTTTCAAGGTTATGGAGCTGAATTTAGACCATTATAAAAGTGCTCTTTGCCCTTTAAAGTTAACACTTTAAAGCATCTTCTTGGTGCAGGAGTATCCAAAGTGCCCCCGACTGTCAATACCCTTCCTTTTATTTTTTTTGTCTTTGCTTAGCACAAGAAAAACATGAAATCTCACAGTTTCCGACACAAATTTCACCTGTGATTATCCCAGTGTAAACAGTTATTTGCTTAACACAAACAAAACGTCAGTCAAAAATTTCTGGTTGATTCTGCACTTTCAAGTGGAGATGGCGGGTTAGATTGGCAGATGAGTGGGGTCGAGGAGGTCGAACTTTTAAAGGAAATCTTGCTTCCCATCATTGTGGAGCCAGTCTTTGGAGATGTTTTTTCTTGTCCTCACTCAACTGGGAGAATCCCTTCCCAGTCTGAAACTTGACTCCTTATTTGTGAAAGGACTGCATTAGGCTAAAGTCTTTCATAAGCTAAGATTCTATGACTGGAAAAAGAAAATCCTTAAAAGAGGCAAACCTCACACCTCCCTTCTTCACTTAAAATAATATAGATATATTATAGACCATATATTATAGATCTCTGTTTTCTGCATTTACTGTAAACAGAAGAATTTTTTTAAATCACCTTTCCCTCACAATTATAAGCATTTTGACCTGTTTCCTTCCTGTCTCTGTTATGCATATTTTGGCAGTATTTTTATTATTATTGCAGGCATCCTGACTAAAAAGAGATCTGTGGACTTTTTAATTTGGGGGCATTTAAGAGATAGCTATTTGGGACAAATGCAGGTAAGGACAGGTTTCAGTTTGTATCATAGAGGTAGTTTTCATGGCTAGCTCTCTTTTGAATGAAGTTTGAAAGAACTGAAAGTGTCCTAGCATGCCGCAGTGTCCATGCCTCAGGTCCAGGCCCTACTACATCTTTCGTTTTTCATGTAGCTGTCTTGTGGAAAATGGACGTGTTCAGAGGAGGGGCCAGGGAAAGATCAGACTATTTCCTCATTACATCTGGGGATTTCTCCTCTCTCCCTCCAAGTTTCACTTTTCTTTTTAGATTTTATTTTTATTTATTCGACAGAGATAGAGACAGCCAGCGAGAGAGGGAACACAAGCAGGGGGAGCGGGAGAGGAAGAAGCAGGTCATAGCGGAGGAGCCTGATGTGGGGCTCGATCCCATAACGCCGGGATCACGCCCTGAGCCAAAGGCAGACGCTTAACCGCTGTGCCACCCAGGCGCCCCCCAAGTTTCACTTTTCTGGAAAGAGCAAGACTATAGGAATATTAGTAATTTTTGGATGTTGATATTCAGTAACCTGAGATGAATATATATTTTAAGGTCAGTTGCTGAATTTATTGTGCACGTTTGCCACATAAAGCGTATGTCCATTATTCTTCTGCACTTACTCTCTCTTGTTTCCAAATTCTGTTGAGTTAGGATCCATTGAGAATGTTTTATGAACAGTATGGTTTGGATGACACGATGGGTTAGACTCTTGTGTTAAAAAATACAGAGGAACTTCAAGGCAGCTCCAAGCTGCTGGTATCCAATGGCCTAACTTGAGATCTTGGTCTTCAAGCCTTTCTTTCTCACGGTAGGGTCAGTCCGAGGAGGTGGACTGAAGATGCCAAGAGTTTTTACTGAAGGTTGTCACTCCAACTTGGGCAAACATCTTAGGGTCACTTTTCTTTGATACTCATGCCTGGAGACAACCTCTCAGTGAACAGTGCTGATCTGAAGCTGCCAGTGGTTGAGTTTAGTTTTAAATATTGTTGTACTTAAAGGGGCTCTGAGAGTTTTTTTTTTTTTTTTTTTTTTAAGATTTTATTTATTTGAGAGAGAGCAAGCACGAGCACGAGCAGGGGCCGGTGAGAGAGGCAGAGGGAGAAGCAGACTCCCATGAGCAGGGAGCCCGATGTGGGGTTTTATCCCAGGACCCTGAGATCATGACCTGAGCTGAAGGCAGACTCTTAACTGACTGAGCCCCCCAGA
Source organism: Ursus arctos (assembly GCF_023065955.2). Classification (NCBI taxonomy): domain Eukaryota; kingdom Metazoa; phylum Chordata; class Mammalia; order Carnivora; family Ursidae; genus Ursus; species Ursus arctos. Next base: position 35,991,648 of record NW_026622952.1, on the reverse strand, counting down.
CGCCCTCCCTCTGAGAGCTTTTAAAGAAACCCAAGTTGGTAAAGCTTATGGACTAGAATAGAGGCAGTTCTACCAGTGTTTGTGGCTACAACTCTGAAATTATCATTTTATCTCCAGTTCCTTAACTAAAATGCTGAATGATAGCTCATAGGAATTTCTAGTTTGTGTTAAGCCCAAGGTGATACATAATTTGAAAAAATTGTCCAGACCACAGGGACAAGAGAAAACTAGTCCGTGTTAGGTTACCCTTTCTGCTTTTTTACATGCTGACATTTAGAAGTTCTTGACTGAATTGTAACCTTTGTGGAATCAAGAAGGGACAATGAAATACGGAATGAGCCTTGCTTGAAATATGACTGGCTTGGAGAGAGGGCACATTCTTTGGACGAAAGCTTAGGTGGAGCTGAGCGCCCCGTTGCCCTGTGCTGCCTGCCTAGAAGAATACCTTTGGCTGGAGGCAAATGTCTCATTTCCAAAATCTAAGATTTCAAAACTGGTGGCTCTGTGTACCTGGGCTAATTCTCTTCATGAGTTAGATGCCAGTCTTCCAAGTTTTTTTTTTTTTTTTTTTAAGATTTTTTATTTATTTATTCGACAGAGACAGAGACAGCCAGCGAGAGAGGGAACACAAGCAGGGGGAGTGGGAGAGGAAGAAGCAGGCTCATGGTGGAGGAGCCTGATGTGGGGCTCGATCCCATAACGCCGGGATCACGCCCTGAGCCGAAGGCAGACGCTTAACCGCTGTGCCACCCAGGCGCCCCCCCAGTCTTCCAAGTTTTAAATGAAAATTTGAAAGCTGTCTAATATCTAAATCAAAAACCGTTTGCCTCAGAAAACCTATATATATATATATATATATATATATATATATATATATATATAAAATAAAAAATTATAATTTTTAAAAGCACATACAGTATGTAAATATGAAAGTATTTATAATAGGACTGTATGCTTTCATTATAGAATTATATGAAAATAGGAATATATATTATATGCTTCTTATATTATAACAGGAATCTATGCTTATAGAACATTTGGGAGCTATAAAAAAGGTCTTCAGGAGAATAAATGCTAGTAAGGTTTGTGTATTTCCTTTATGTGTTTTTTGAAACAATTTTTTAAATTTATCGTTTTAATTTACTATATCGTTTTAATTGAAGATAAAATTTTGATAACTATATTTTAATTACCTGTTATATTGTGAACATTTTTCCATGTTGTTACCTGCTCCTCCAAAAATGAATTTTGAGGATAACTGCATAATGTGGTGTATGTGATATGTCCCAATTTCTTTGCCCTTCTCCTATTGTTGGATGTATATTTTTAAAGATTTATTTATTTATTTTAGAGAGAGAGGGTGCCTGTGTGTGTGTGTATGGGGGGAAGTGCAGAGGGCACTCCTGCTGAGTGCAGAGCCCAACATGGGGCTTGATCCTAGGACCTTGAAATTGTGACCTGAGCTGACATCAAGAGTCAGATGCTCAACTGACTGAGCCACCCAGGCGCCCCTATTGTTATATTTAAGAATAACTATTTCAGAACAGTTTGCCAAGCATCTTATATATTTAAGTGTATCTTTTAAAAAAATTAGGGCATGTTCTGCTCTAAAGCTGTTGAAATTGACAACGATTTGAAAATCATTTTTGTTAGTGAATAGTTTTATTGGACTTTTGGGTTCATGTGTTCTAGTCAACAGCTGTCGAAATAAAGATTTCATGGTCTGGAGAGATAAATGGAAAAAATTAGGGCATCAAAGGAGAAAATGTGGATTGCTGTTTATACCATTTACTCATTCTGGAAGGCCTTCTGATAAATGTATTATCTTCTACATGCACAATTTTGGCTGTGGAAAAAATTGGTGCTTTCCCCCTCAGGTTTGTTATGAGAGAAATGTCTGTATATCTAAGGCCCAAATACCTCGAATACCATTTATTCTTTTAATAACTAGAGTAAAGAGAAAGTTGCTGCAGAGACTAGTTTCTCCCTCAAGGCTCAGCTGTCACCTACAAAGCAGGGCAGTGTCAGCTGACTAACCTTATGGCCACAGCTCGGGCAGGGGCAGGCTCAGGACATGATAGGTGGTGATAACAGCCAACCGTGCAAGGCCCTGTTCTCAGTTCTTCTGATGTGTTAACTCAGTTAATCCTCCCAACAGCCCTGCAATAGATCTTACTATTATCCCTATATCACAAAAGATATAAAAACAGGTGCAGGGATTAAGTTGTCCAAACCAGGATTTGAACCTACACAGTCAGGCTTCAGGGTCAGAGCTCCTAATTAATTGGCTCGGCTGCCTCCCTAGAGCTCGAAAGGTTCTTAGTCCAGGGAGTGTCTGGAAAGTTCCAGGTTACCCAGCTAGTGGCGAGACTGAGGACAGAGCTGGTTCTTTTCCATGCCACTGCTCCTTGATATTTCCCTGTCTCATTTTTGTACTCGGTCGTATGCCACCAGAGTGCTGAAAATGACGACAGATTTTGGTTCAGCTTGGTTTGGTGAGCGGCAAGATCACCTGCTACACGGCTACGACTTTCTAGAGAATTAAAAAGTAAAAGGCTTTGCCTGCTCTAGAAGCCGGTCTCCTAAGAGTGGTCAGCAGTCGAGGCGCATGGTCAATGCACCAGGTGTGTGGAAGGAAGAGAGCACGTGGCTGGGAACAGGAGCCCGGGCTTAGCACACGTGGTCGAGCGTCCCTCACTTAAAGAAGAGATTGGCTTCACCATGGCACGTAGGTTTGCTTTCTGCTGCACATCTTAGGGTACTTTGAACCAGAAACAGACTTTCTCAGCATGTTTTAGACAAAACAACAGAACTGTGAATTTTCAGGCTTTGAAGATACAGTGGTGTCGTCTAGTGGGTATGGGTGCCTTTTCTCTAGTACAATTTTAGGCAGAACCCCAAGATAGCATAAAAAGCAGGGCTGCCACAGTCGAAGGGGGCAGGGGTGGGAGCCCCAGCTCACGCACATGGACTCGCTTCCGCAGTCACCCTGGTCTGAGGGACGTCCAAATGACCCCAGGCCCCAGGAACACTGAAATAGCCTAACTTGCTCCCTTGGCTGACCTGTTGTGTGGGAGCTGGGTGACTTAGCCCAGGTTATACAACCTGTGTTCCCCTCTGGCTATGACACGTAGTGGAGTTTGTTCCTGGGCCTGTTCGGGGAATGACCGGATCTCGATGTACTCCTTGATTTGTGCCCTGCAATCTGTTTTTCCTAATTTACTCTCTGTACAGTATTGCACAATACATACCCATTCTTCTTTTTTCTCCTGGGCATCACTGCCCAATCCATAGCCCTTCACCTCTGCTTTAGACAGCAGAGACCCTTCGTTTAAAAAAAAAAAAAAAAAAGAGGGAGGGTGATTACTTTTCCTAATGCAGAGCTCTGATTGAATCCCTCCTCTGGCCAGAAGCCTTCCAGGGCTCCCTCTAGAAGGCCTCAAGTCTTTATTTAGCTTGGCTCTTGGGAGCTTCTAGAGTCTGCTTCCAACTTGCTGTTTCCCTGCCTCTCCTAAACTACCACATCCTGGGACTTCTGGAAAGCAAACTCTGGAAGCACAGGGTTACATCAAGATCTCCGCATCCCAAGACCCTTTCTGTGAGCTCTCTCTTCTGCCTGACTGGCCTTCCTGTGTCCTGGAAGGGCCTCGTGGACCCTGTACACTTAGCATAAGCTTTCTGCAATTCCTCATCGCACCCTCTTGCCTCACAGCCCTGCTCCTTAGAGATTCCAGATCACTCACTGGAACCCTAGGCTGACATTCAGCTAGGTGTGGTGCGCCAGCAGCCACAATGATGGTTAAAATGCTGAAACACTCCCATATTGGTTAGAAATAGCTGCCACCCCAAGTGCCCCCACCCCTAATTCAGATTCGGAAGACTTAATGCCTGGTTCATCCTGGGATCTCCTGAGCCTGTTCTGGGCCAGTGTCCTACTTCTTTCCCAACTGGTTGATGTCTAGCTGTACTGGTTATTCAGTGTGTGGAATAGCACCCCTCCCTCCCTCCTTCATTTGCCTTTCATGTGAACATATCTTGCTCCTTCACATAGCTACGTTCTAAGGCTCTGGGCATTTCATAGACCTCGTCATTGTCATTTGTGTGTTTTAGGCAGCATTTAACACGGGACCTTACTGCTAGTAAGCACTTAATATTGGCCGACGGTTGGTTGAGACCAGGAGACGTTCAGATGGTCGGGTGTCCTATAGAGGGGGGTCACTGACAAGAATATACATTTAAATGTTCCCAGTTTGTGTATTATGTCATCAAAAATCACTAGACCAAAGCCTGAACTTTCATTGGGTTGAACTTAGTGTCTAGGGGTACATCTGAGGTATCTCTTTCAGGGTACTTTCAGAGATTTTCAAACAGCAGGTGGTTGTAGGCTTTGCAGGATGTGGGAGGGAGGCAGATCAGTGTCAAGTTCTAGATAATCTTACATAACTGTACTGTAGTCTTCATTTACCTGGTATTTCTACTTAAAACCATACCTTGTTTCTGTGCCACTAGTGAAAGGGTCAAATAGCTTATTTGTTCCTTCTGCAGGGACACTTACCCACATTGTGCCTCAGGCAAGCTTCTGAGGTACCCCAGAAGGTGGAGCTGGCAGGGGACTTGCCTGTCAAGCAGTCCAACCAGCCACCTCCGGGAGGACAGAACCGCGATCGAGAGGCGTGGCTGTGAGCCCAGAGACAGGCTAGACCCCGAAGACAAAGCCAGCCTGTGTCTTCCTCTCCTGACAGGATTGAGAGATAAGCGCCACCAAGGCCAGCACCTCTCTAGAGTGTAGGCTGGCTGGAGATCCCTGGTCCTCGAGGCAGGGGCTGAAGCTTGGGGCTCCCCAGGAGAGGCCTACTCAGATGAGGCCAGCCTCTTAGCCGTGGCCCTGAGGCCTTGATTCTCCTTCCTCCAGACTAGCTGGCCCAGTCCATTTGGGCTGTCACGTTTGGCCAGGCGACGTCACTGGCAACGTCCTGTCCTTTCCAGGATACTTCTTGCCCTCATGGGCAACGCTGAGTATCTTTGTCTCCCTCTTAGATGGGAAGTCTGTGTGTTGGCTTTGGCGGCAACTGTTACGCTGCCCCCTAGCTGTGCCAGCTTTTCAGGGTGCTCCAATAAGCACTTTTATTTATTGCCTCGAATACTCAAGAACCGACAGAGACTCTAGCCAGGCAGGTGCCCAGAGAATTCGCAGGTACTGCTCAGTAGTAGTCTCCAAAATGGGGCACATGGGCTCCGTAGTGAGGGCAGACCATGCAGGGTGCAGAGTGACTGTATTAGAACTTCAGTAGATATTTATTTTTTAGCTCAAATTCATAGATGTGTATTTTATAATGTTCAGAAAATATTTGTCAATGTCTTGAGTTCATACGTGAGTGCATTTACATATTAAGCACGCATTTGTTTATTATTTTGGATGCATTTTAAAAAGTTTAGAGAACCAGAAAATTAAGTCCTCTACATCAGCATGGCAAGATACCTGTAAATGGCTTTTTAAAAAAAAGAGAGAGAGAGAACTCAGTTTGTCAGTTGAGGGGGGATCAAAACTGCTTTGCAAAACTAGGTTGTGATTCCTGTCAAATTGGCCTCAAGCGTCAGGAGAGTCTGTTAAATCCAGAATATATTTTGACTTTGGACCAAAGCTTAACAGTGGAGAAGCCTCATTAGGACAAAAATTTTATTTTATTTTTATTTTTTAAAGATTTTATGTATTTATCTGAGGGAGAGAAAGAGCATGAGGAAGGGGAAGTGCAGAGGGAGAGGGAGAAGCAGACTCCCCGCTGAGCAGGGAGCCCAACACGGTTTTGGATCCCAGCACCCAGGGATCATGACCTGAGCCGAAGGCAGCGCTTAACTGACTGAGCCACCCTGGCATCCCCAGGACAAATATTTTATTTATTTATTTTTTTCTGTTTTATTCACTACTGTGAGCCTGGAGCAAAGTTCTGTACAAAGTGCGTACACAGTAAATATTCTCGGATTGAACATATGGACTTTTTCTTGTGTGACAATTAAATATCATGGTGGGTATGGCGCTTTGTGTCAGTATTTAGGTTGGCTTTCTTTGTCGAAACCTTGAGTCGGTCGGCAGGACCCAGTGAAGGTGTCAGGTCAGCGCGACCCCCAGCAGATCCGTTCGCAGAGCTGTAGGAGCGTCGTGCTGGATGGGCCTCCGACGCGCCACCTGAATGAGAAGCTCTGTGGGATTGGCTTTAAAACCATTTTTCAAAAAATGGGTGTAAAATGAGACCGTAGTCGCAAAACGTTGATCATGATTAAAGGTGAAGCTGGGATTAGGGGCACGTAGTGCCTTCTTACACTATTCTATATACCTTTGAATCCATGTGGAAATTTTCATAATAAAATTTAAACAAAACGCAAGGGGAAAATAGAGACCCCAAACTCGTGTCACTTGTTGCAAGTAGGTAATAGCCAGATGAGACCATCTCTTTTTCTTCCTACCCTTTTGAACATGGCGTCATTTTTCAACAGTCCTCTGCAACTTGTTGGATTTGTTTTGTTTGTAGCTTCCCTCGGGCCAGCCACCTCCTCTCCTAGTTACCTGAACTCTGGCTGTTATTCTAGCCCTTGTCCCGGGGTTGTCACCAAGCCCCCCTCCCTCCCCTCCACCTACAATGAGCTTAATCCTTCAGCCCTGTCTGTGTCTCCTGTGTCACTTCCTCCACCACCACTGAGGTCTCCCACAGAGCTGACGACATTTCGAGGTCACAGCGGGGTCCCACGCTCTTCAGAGGCTGTTTGGTCTTGAGGAAGTCCACGGTGTGAGAATATTTGGTAGGTTCCCTTCATCGCTGCTTTTTAGGGACACTGCTTCATGAAACAGTTAATTTCCGTGCTGAAATCCATACACACTCCAAAGCGTCCCCATCCGTGAGTGGCTGGCCTTCCTCTGTGTGGGTAGAGGTCTGTCTGTGCTCTGTCTCCCGCTTACCCTGTGCGGCTAAGCCATTCCTCTAGTGTATCAGTCCCCCTGAACCGCAGTCTATTTTAAGAGGTGTAAGTAACTCTACCCAACCTTGTGTCCCTTCAGCCTTCTTATCCAGGTCACTGCTATTTGATCGTCGTGACCTCTGTGAGCAGCAAGGACTGGGCCTTGTTCTTCTCTGTCTCCCGCACCAGGCCTCGCCCTGGTGGGGACACGGGATACTCTGCAGACGGCGCCCCGCTGCAGGGGGACAAGCTTCAGCAGCTGGCCGGGCTGAGTCTGAGCACTGGTGGCGTGACCATGACCCTGGTTTATGGCACCGTGGTCCCTGCCCCGCCGGCCAGCCGGGGCTGGCTCTCAGGCTGTTTCCCCACCCCCACAGGTCTCTGCCTGCTTCCAGCCAGCTCTCTAGAAGGCCCTGCCTTCACAGTCTGGCCCATCCATAGGCTTTCTCCCTCCTGAAGCCCGCCACCGCTTACTTCTTCCCCTTCTGTCTGCATAGTTTGGTTAAATCTTTCCTGCAGGTGCGTTTGTTTTCACTGATACCGTGAACTCGTTGAAGGCAGAAGGAAGCGCTGCAAAGTGTTGGCCTTCTGTTGGCAAGGGACGAGGGGGAGTGGCTTTTTCCCCTGCGATTTTGTTCATTCGCAGTGGGACCTTTCTCAGAGGGACCCTTGTGTGGAAGTTGCCACGTAGTTGGTCCATGGCTGTGCCAGGGTCCCAGACGGGGCAGATAGTGAGAGCCTAGGTGTGTATTATCTGGGAGGGGCTTCTCGCCATCTGTCTCCTCTTAGCTGGAGACGTTGCCACCCTTGGCCATTTTCTGGAGTAGGTGGGAAATACATATGTATAAGAGGAAGTGAACTGACCTGACCTAGTGATATCATCTTTATCTGGAGAAATAAAAAAATAATAACACAGCAAAGTACATAGAATAATAAAATCACAAAACAAATATCTATGTGGCACAGCATAGAATTGACGGTTTTTAATGTTGCTTGTTTTCTTTCTGTGTCGTGCTCTCATCTGGAGTTTCTGGGTGGAGGTGGAATGCTGTTATTGAGTCCCGAACGTTCAGGGCCGTGTGGCCATCTTTTGCTTTCTCTAGCATCGTCTTGGAGATGCTCCGTGGTGTCGGTGACAGAAGGGGCGTACATTTCCGCTGTTCCCACCCTTTCTTTATCCCCTTTGAGGCCCACAGGGCAGCAGCAGAGTGGGCATGAGACTTTGCAGCTCATCGGGGGCACAGCCAGTACCTAGAACAGTGAGGTTTTTGCGTCTGAGACTAGTATCTCTTGGACACAACATCTGAGGGGACCCCGGGACTTAGGTACCTTCTCTGTGTGCAGTTTCTCAAACAAATGGGCCCTCCTTCCCGTCCTGGGGCCCCAAGTGGAGAGGAGTTCCTGCCTTGCTGGGTCTAGCTGTGGCTATTGTAAAAGGACGGTTGTCCTCTTTCCTATTAAGTTCTTTCCCTCCCAGGAGGGGGAGCCTCCTGCCTCAGGGCTCGCTTTGTCGTTCGTCGCAGGCCAGGAAGGTGGAGAGTCCATTCTGAATTATATTTCCTTCCCTAGTTCTTGTCATAATAGGCTCTGCTTGTGTTGCCCTGTCCCCTAGCCTATGGTGTCATGTTCTTAAAATGCAGTCCTCCAGACATATTTAGGGCTCTTCCTGTGCCAGATGTCAACTGAGGTAACGTGCCTTGTTGGATTCAGTGGATGAGTGGGAAGCCGGACCTGCAGAAGCGTCTTCTGTCTCGGTTCCTGCAGAAGGCTTGGGCCGGCCTAGCCAGCGGGTCTTGTGTCCATCAGCTCAAGTGAGGCGACTGACTGCGGCCCGTTCTGCCCAGTCCGCCCCTTCTCTAACACGTACCAGGAAACGTCCCTGCCTCATCATGGCTTCCAAGGACTCACTTAACAATATTAAATCAGTGTTTGAAGACCAATGGAAAAATCTTGCTTCCCTTAGGATTTTTTTTTTTTTTAATGGAAACGTCTTCTCTTAAATCCATGCCACCTCACATCGCCTGGATGTCTACGCTGGGCATGTCCAAACGGTAATTAGCCTTCTCCTAAGTGGCTGTATGGGACACGTGTTCGTAGCTATGTTGAAGGGTGATGGAAGGAGAACTTGTTGGCTTTCTTCCCCTCTCCTCTGGAGAATGCTGGGCAGGTCCTGCTTGCAGCATTCCTTACATCTCAGATGGCCACCCACCCGGGGCCCTGGGCGCTTGCAAGGGCTCTCCTCGCTGCAGTCCTGCCATTGCTCCCCAGCAGCTTCTGAGAGGTTTCTCTGGTTTCAAGGCTTCTCTTTTCTGTCATAGAAGACTTGCTTACAGAAGCTGGATGCCAGCCTGGTGTCGCGCTCTGGATTCCAGCCTTCTCCTGACTTTGCAGTTCTACTTAAGAAAGGTATTTGTTTGCTCTCGTCCCTTCCTTATGGGCAACCTTGATCTTTCAAAAAGTGACCCACAGTCTCCTGTCTGAATATATGTCTAGATGTCTGCTAAGGAGAGGAGAGGACCCTTGTCCTTTGTTGACCCTGAGGTGACATACATAAGTGAAACAGTCTGAGAATTGAAAAACCTCATGGGAAGATGGGCAGGAGAGTAGTTTTATGTAGCTTTGAATCAGTGGTTTTCCACCTTTTCTCCCCCCGTCCACGTCACCTGGGAGGTGGTGCTTTCTCCCTTTGAGCACACGGGCTCACGGCAGCAGCAGCCACCACCGCAGTGGCGGGTATGGAGGCAGAACGCTCAAGTTTAGAAATACTTTGAATGCCTCCTTTCTCTTTGGAGAATCGTTGCTCTATAAATACACCGTCCTGGGGCCTGTAGCAGAGAATTGGTTGGAATCACAGAGGCTTCTTCGTAACTCAGGAACGGTTAATGAAGCACCTGTCCTGGGCAGGGCGTCAGGGGCACATAAAGTCAGATGGACAGAGGCCCTCACCCGGAAAGAGAGAGGCGCATACACTCCCCACAAGCAAAAAGTAGGAGGTGCTAAGGATCGCACACAGGCTGCGAGGACCATACTCCTGGAATTCAGAGGAGGACTGACTGCTTCTGACTCTGACTGAGGAGGAGGTCGTGTAATCATGAATTGATGAGAGAAAGTGGCCTATTTGGGTAGGGCTGGACATCTTAAAACAGGACCAGGGAAGGGGCTGTAGGTGAAGGAGACGGCAAGGGAGGGGGATGCAGAGCGGGCATGGAGACATAGGAAAGACTTTCTGGTGGCTTCCAAGGAAGGGCAGAGCTTAAACTTCTTATTGTAAAATAGGCATAACGCAGAATTTACCCTTTTAACCATTTTTAAGCATACAATTCATTGGCATCAAGTATGTTCTCAATATTGTCTAATCATTAGCGCTGTGGAGTTCCAGAATTTTTCATCATCCCAAACACAAACTCTGTACCCGTGAAGCAATAACTCCCCTTTCCCCTCCCACCTCTATTTCTGTCTCTACGAATTTGCGTCAAAGTCCCTAGAACATGTACCCTGTTTTCGAGGTTCATCTATGTTATGGCGCATGTCAGAAATTTCTTTTTTTTAAAAGGCTGAATAATACTCCATCGTCTGCTGGTACCACATTTTGGGTGTCCTATCTGTTGATGAGCATTGGGATTCAGATCCTGGCTTCTCAAAGCCATGTGTGTCATGGCTGTCATCCCGGTGGCAGCACGTGCCTTTGAAGGTCCACAGGCTTTGCCTTCAGCCCCGGCGTTTAGTCCCGTTCTCGCATGGAGCTGGGGCAGGACATTGACCTTTTCCCGGGCACGGTGTCCTGTCTTTGAACCGAAGCTAATAACATGTCCCTGCGGCGAGGACTGTGGTGAGGATTGCATTTAGTCATGTTTGTAATTGCTTAGCACAGCGGCTCCTAAAGAAATCATTTCAGACTGATTTTCCTGGACTGTCTTCCTTCCCTTCTCCTGAACCCGATTTAATCCTATCACTCCGTCCAGATTAACTTGCCGGAAGTCCTAGAGCTGAGCCAGGGAGTTGCTTCTAGACGTCCCGTCCCGTTGGTCCGCACACCCTGAAGCAGAGCTAATGTTCTGAGACCACCCTCATCCCTTGAGGACCAGCCCCCCTTGTGCCTTCCACAGGCGGCCCCTCCTTGAGGGCGTGTGACCTCTTTCCTCATCTGCACTCACTGCGGCCTTGGTTTCACTATGCTGTATATATATTTGTGTTACGTCTTTGACTTCCAAGCCTCACGAATGGGGTCCACAACTTTTTCACAGTTTGGACTACATGTGAAGAGTAAATAATGTACATGCCCCAAGAGAGAGTGAGGGTTTCCCCCAAACTCTGTCAGTCATCACGTGTCCCCCAGGCTTCCATTTTGTGAGGTGTCCTCTCTGTCACCAAGGCTCTCATTTTGTGGGGCATCCTGTTGGTCACTTCAGTTTGAACACCCATCAGGCAGAGAAGGCCCCTTTCCTGAGACCACCTCTGCCAGTCCTAGTCTTGGGTCCTCACAAAGCCCGCCTCACTGATTTCATAAGCCAGAGAAATGTAACACTAGCTGGGTTGTTATTTCTGGAGGCTTGACCTTACAAAGGCAAACATTGGATATTACTGTCAAAAGCTTTTAAAAGTCAGTTTTAAAAAGCAATCAAGTATGAGGTTGAGTTATATGAATATGGACCCATCAGACACATTTTTTAAACTGTCCTAACATTATACAAATGTGTTCCTGTGACATGGAAGAATTTGTTCAGTGGTCGCCACACATGTGGCCCCACAAAATCCTGTTTGAAGAAGCATGTTTGAAGATCCTGTTTGAAGAATCATGTTCAAAGAATTTTAATAAAATATCAGTAAAATGTAAATAGGGAAAAAGCACACACTTTTCAAGTAACTTTTTTTGCCGTGTGACTGAAATATATATGTAGCTTACTGAGTACAGAAACTATTACAAGTAGACATTGGACCATTTCTTCTAACCCTAAAAGTTGATCTGTTCAAGTTGGACACATTATGATTGGAATCTAGTACTGGGGGCATATGTGGAAGTTGTGGCTTGGTGGCCAATATGAACAGGTGAGGTATCGCCCTATTCTTACTGGTCACAGATTAGTCAAGCTTGATGCTTTAAAAGCATTATGTCCTACTCTTTCTGACTTTGGGGAGATGGGCAGGGAGTGGTTTAGTAGAGAATTTTCAACTTGACTTGAATATTTCAATAAATTCAGGTTTCTAAAAGCAGAGCATCTCTACCTCATTTCTCCTTTTAAAATCTTCTTGGAAATTGAATTGATGATCCAGAGAATCGCTTTAATGGAAATGAACTGCGCTAAGGTTTACTATACTTAGTTGGGAGGAAACACTCCAGGCAGTGGAAGGGAGTAATTAATTCCCTATGGAAGTACTTGCCCACTGCTGTGTGGGATCCCGAAGTTTCCTGGATGGTCTTTCTCCTTTTCATGCTCAGAATGGGAAGATGGTCCAAGGGCAGTGACCGTGGTCAGGAGTTCTTGTATAGCATGGGGTTTGGACAGCGACTTCTGTTGTTCCTCTCTGACTGGTGGACCCTGGCATCCCTACATCCCTCTTCAGGGAGAGCCCGGCTGCTCTTTTGGTTCGAGAGGGGATGGCTTAAGCAAATCTAGCCTTAGGTAATTTGCCAGCCAGGGTTAAGGATCACGAATCCAACGGTTTTGGAGTGGCATGCTGAAAGAACAGCACACGGTCTGGCTGCTGCCCTCTTATTCGTCCCGGAGGCCGAGCTCTGCCCAGCCAGCGCAGGACAAAGGGGCAGTTTCAGCCTTCTGTAAATGGCCTATTGTACAAGGGGAGTAGGCGGAGCAAGGAATGGCAGCGTCTTGCCAGCTTGGCTCGCTGCTTTTAAGGAGAGATGTCCAGATTTCTTCATTCGCTGCTGCCGGGGCAGGGGTGCCATTTATGTGGGTTTGCTTGAAGGCTGCATTCCTAGTGAAGTATTCCATCAAACCGCGATTATTCAGCTGAATGGAAGCTTGAGGAACTTTAGAAGGGGAGACACGTCCAGATCACCCATTTTTTTCGTTCGTAAATGATAGGAAGAAAATAAAATGCTGATGTAAGTATACGTCTGCGGAATCACAGGAGCTGTGTGTGTGTGTGTGTGTGTGTGTGTGTGTCTGCACATGCGCCCATGTCCCTGTGTCCTTAGAGAATGATGCCCTTGTGAGTCACCTTTACCCCAAAGCACTTTTTCCTTGTGTAAACAAAATGGTAAGAGGTGAACCTTTGTGTCCGGGTGGCCTTGGACCCATATGTTTGGAGTCCAGGGTGATGGGGCAAACGCTAGCAGTTATGTAAGACACGGAGTGTTTACATGGAGTTCACATGCTAAGCTCTCATCCTGCCATGGAAAGTGAGTGCGCGAAGGACACTGCGCTCGCAGTTCCTGAGCCGGGGTGGGCTGCAGGGGACTTGCGAGCCCCCCGTGCAAAGCAGTACGTGTGGGTTCCCAAAGCAGAGGTTAGGAATCGTTCCCCTAGAGGAAAAAGCATGACTTGAGAGTCAGGTCGGTGTCCCCGTCTTGGGCCACACCTCGGGGAAGCCTCTTAGATCTCCAGCCTCAGCTTCCTTATGATCGTTTTGTATCGTGATACAGTGTGACACAGGATGTGAAAGACTTTCCGAAACATTTACTCTGCGTTTGTTGGGCTGCTAGCTAGGCTTCCCAAAGTTTGGGTTAATAAGTCCCAGGATTTCTGTTTTCTGGCAGTCATGTGATCCAGTTTCTATCACTTGGCCTCATCTATCTATTTCTGCCCAGGTCTGCGCTCTTCGCTCCGGTTCTTTGCCCCGGACGTGCACCATGCTTCCCTGACCACTGTCACTGTGTCCTCTGTCGTTCTGTGGTTTTAGACTCCAGGACCCAAGTGAGCAAACTCACCTTTCGTAGGTGTGAGGAAGAAGGGTATGCGGGAGTAGCTGCCAGGGAAGGAGACGCTGGCTGCCAATAGGCTCGTGCGTTCTTGAGGGAGAAACACTGACTGCTTAAGCCTTTAAGCTGATTGAATCATATTCTTAGCAAACAGCAGCATTGTTATTTACCTGGCCTGCAAACGTCTGGGAGGACGATGTGGAAATTTGCTTTGGAAAGAATTTTTAAAATATTCCAACGAGAACACTATTGGAATAAGAATAAAATCTGTCTGGTTTTCAATCATTTGTTGGCAAGTACGAGTCTTGATTCTTCTTCGAGACCTGTTAGGGGACTGTCTTGAAGCATGGTGTTTATATTCACCTGCGGCATTGAGAGGCTATTTATTGTGGCCGATTTTCTTTGAATTGGGTCTGCCTCCATTTCTAAATGCCCCAAGCACTTTTTCCTTAATAGAAGTTCCATAGGAGGGAGAAGATTTATAATGCTTTCCATTCACGTTTAAGAGTTGTTCTTCACGTGAATCTGGAAGAAGGATCTGTCCTAGTTCTTCATTGAAGGGACTGCAGTTGTCCTGTGCACGGCATTAACCCGTTGGTTCGGCGAAGGTGGTCTGCAGCCCGTCACCTGGCTGCCAGCTGAGAGGCATGAATTAAACCGCTATACCTTGTCATTACCCACGAAAGATAAGAATGTAGCTGGATTTAAACCCTTAGCATTACAGGCTTGTGTCTGATTAAATGTTCTTGCATGGGTGCTATTAAATCAGTAACTTTCTGAAGCTTTTATTTTTTTCAAGTTTTCTTTCTTAGTTTTTTAGTTTCTTAGTTTATGTCTTCTCTCTAGAAGTAGACTTTTTTTTTTTTCTTTCTTAGTCTAATGCTGTCTGCAGCTTGGCTACTGCTGATGCTTAAAATAGAAAAAAAATCACCAGCTTAGGACTGCATTTGGGGGGAATTATTTCATATTCTCACACAGGGATGGGATTCTGTTGAACAGCCCCTGCAAATTCACGCAATCTAGGTTTTATGGAAATCAACTCAGGAACCCGTGGGAGAGAAGAGACAAGGGCAGGGGGTGTGTGTGTGTGTGTGTGGCGGGGGGGGGGGGAGAGTCTATTCAGATTTGGGGAGCCGTGGGTATGAAGACGGCTGGAAGGTGATTGGAGGGGGAGGCAGGTTTGCACACTGTACTCGTCAGGTTGCTCCGAGTTCACAGGGTAGCCGTGCTGTTTATGAAACCTGACCGTTTGGTGCCAACAGGAGCCGGACTCGATTTGTCTGCTTATCCTCATGGTCTCTGTGTATGCGTGCCCTCCTCACAGAGGCCTTGCCTCGTCCCCAGCTCCCACTGATGGTAACGCTTCTCACACCTTGCAGACATGGCTTGCTTCATTTTGTGCCTTCCCCAGCAGCCGGTTAGCCCACGGAGAGCCTGCACCAGGTCATCAGCCCCTTCCTCCCGGCTGCCGGCACAGGGCCGGGCACACGCTGCGTGCTCTGTGATGGGCACCAATCAGAGTAGCTCAATTCCTATGCATTCACCTAGAATAAATCTGCTGGGAGTATACTCCGGACAATCTGTTTCTTTCTTGGTCTGTCTCATGTTGGTTCGACATAACCACCCAACATCCGATCGTGTATTTCACTGGTTTTTAAAAATATGTCCTTTGTCTCTTCTTATTAGGAAGCTGAGCAGAAAGAAAACAGTGTCTGTTTTCAGATCTAGCCCTGGCAGTGACACTGATGCCTGTCCCTGCCCATGGGTGGGGCAGTGGGGTGACTCTGCTCCCAGCTGCTCATTGGCCCATCCTCCACCCTCTCTTCTCCCGGGAAGTCAAGTATGAATTTTGTCTGCTAGTTACCTTTAGCCCAGTGGGCAGCATCGCAGGACTCGGCATGTGACTAATGCCCTGAGAGACCTTGGCAGGTCGGTAAGTGGCAGCTGAGCTCCTGCAGAGCCCCCCACCCCTCCCCCACCCTCGCCACCTCTTCTGCTCTGCAGTGGCGTGTCACCCAGCAGTCAGCTCGGGGTGGCACAGATGGTGAGTGGCTTTGTAAGTCCTGGAGCTCTCTCTCCACAATTATGACCTGAAGAAATCTTGCTTCTCTGTTCCTTCTCGATTGTTATGTAAAACCTGGAAATTTCCTCTGTGTGGGGTGTGTGTGTGTGTGTGTGTGTGTACACACCTACACAGAGCTGTTGCGGCACAAGACTGCCTGAGCTGAGCAGATATGCTGCAGGATTGGAGGCTGGTGAAAACAACAGATCCTCTGCTACTCCACAAAAAAAATTACGATAGTATGAATTGAAATGTAAAGATTTCTGTATTAGAAAAAAGGAAATCCTTCAGCTTTGTGACCTAGCTATTTGAAAGAACATGTAAGAAGTAGATCACAAATACCTTCTAAAGGACAGCTAAAATGTTAGCACCGGGTGGACGAGGAAAGCCTTCAGAGCATTTACTGTTACGTCCTTCGCTTTACTGCCGAACGTGCTTTAGGGCATTTACTCGTCAATGATTCTCTCATAAGAATTATTCTTATTTATTGTCTGTACTGCCCACTTTTTATATTGATGTATATATAAGTTGTCTATAATATCCAGGGCGAGGCTTTTCAAATAGTTTTCTTTTGTGTGTTTGACGTCTTAATTTTGTCTGTAAACTCTTTGTGGTGGGTCAAGCATTGTTTTTAATTAACTCTGTCCCTGATTGTTCTGCACGCAGGACTAATCACAGAGTCTTGGTAGACGAAATAATAATGGTACCTAGAATGTATCGAGCAGTTTCTGGTGCCCCATGCCATTCTAAGCTTTCCGTGTAAATCATTTAGTCATTCTAAAAGCCCCACGGGATCGCTACTATTTTCAGCTTCCATTTATACTGAGGGAAACAAGTCTCAGGGAGGTGAAGTAATGTGTCCCCAGTCCTACAGCTAATAAGCTGGGAAGACGGGATTTGGCTCTCGAATCTGGGATCTTAAATACCATTCTATACTTTTGGTCAAATACTACGCTGCAATCTCTCCCTAGATATTTGGTGGTTGGTTTAAAGTTTATGTGCACCCTTTTATCATTATTCTATTTTAACTATACTATCTCAAGGAATATAAAAGAAACGGATCAGAATACAAAGTACAGTTCCCCTACATTTGTATTGCTGCTTTTGTGGTATAGAGTATGGGGAAGGCGAGAGGCACGGTGAAATTTAGGTTGGTGTGTTTTACCTTTACCCATTGGGAGCTAGTTCTGAGATGTGTGGGAAGAAGTGGGAGCGGACGGCCGGTAGGGGGTGTGGGCTTCTTTGTGCCTCTCCTCCTTTGCTCTCATTAGCCGTGATAATGTGAGCTGAGTGGAATCAGGTGCAAGAGGACAGAGACGGTGTCAGGGAAGGAGGTGGTGACTTATACCACTTGAGCATGTTGTGGCAAGAATTCTTCGTGAGTAAAACCTTTTTAATGTGGGGAATGGAAGCTCGACTCAAAACCGGCAGACATAAAATGAATTTCTAAAGTGTTTTTAGAGAAATGAGATTTGACAGCCAAGGAAAGAGCTGGATGGACCGTTAGACTGTGGGTTTAATGCCTTGATGGGTCAGCAAGGCATCAAGTCGGCTGGTTGGCCTTTGGGAATTCCGGAGACAAGCCTTGCCTTCCTGGGAGGAATGTGACATTTTTTCTCTCTTGACAGAATTCAGCTTAGGGAACCACCAGCGCGGGACAATGCAAGCCCACGAGCTGTTCCGGTATTTTCGAATGCCAGAGCTGGCTGACTTCCGACAGTACGTCCGCACCCTGCCGACCAACACGCTCATGGGCTTTGGAGCTTTTGCAGCCCTCACCACCTTCTGGTACGCCACGAGGCCCAAAGCCCTGAAGCCGCCATGCGACCTCTCCATGCAGTCTGTGGAGGTGGTGGTAAGTGGAGGGGCTGGCCTCCCTGCCGGGTGCGTTTTCCCTGCGTTTCCCCAGACTCCCCACTGAGTGCTGTACTGGTCCAGATCAGTCACCATCAGATATTTGCTTGCAAGGGCACTTTGTAAGCCAAAATGTGCTCAACACACCAACGTGGGTCAACAGGGTAATAGATGGAGGGTAGGGGCCAAAATACAGGACAGAGGGACAAAAGAGGTGGTGTTGGTGGGGTATCTCCCTGTAGTCACATAGAGGTTCATTGCACAAATCCTGTTGAGTTTCTACCCTGTACGAGGCACTGCAGTAGGCCCGGAGTATTCTGTGAGCGGGAAAGGACAGGCATAGAGTCCCTGCTCCCGAAGGGCTTATGTTCCAGCCGAGAAGAGAGTTGTCGAACAAACATTCCAGAAGGAAGGATTCTCATCTGTGGTATACCTCTACTTAGAACACATCGCGCAGCTTTTGAAAGGGGCTCTGAGATTTCACCTAGGAAAAGGTGAGGCTAGGAACTGGGCAGGACACGGGCTAGGAACGTGGCCACAGAATTTCAGGCAGGACGTGAACAAGCCAAGGGCATTCGGGAGGTATCAGACGCTGAGTCGTGGAGCACCATGGTTGTAGAGAACTTGGGCAAACTACAGGCCGCCTTGTTGTCATCACGAAAATGAAACCAGAGCGTGTGTTCCCTAATTAGGGCCGAATGGGTGGGATGGCCCAGCAAACGCTAAAGTCCCCTTTTGAGAAAGATTCTTTCTTAATGCTTCTGCTCTGCCTTCCTTCCCTTCTGAATCTCTTTAGTACAAAACGTGAGGCCTTGAAAAGATGAAGCAGCCAGGTTCTCACTGATGCGGGGACTCTTGGCCTACTCTCTGCGTTGTAGTCTCTCGCTTTCCCCTACCCAAGGCGGAATCGATTTCAGTATTTATAACTTTCAACGCATATGATGTTTCTTCTTCCCCATCCTGTACCACTCCCCAGGCTGATGGCCATGAGCAGGAGAGATGCCCTTTCAAAGGGAGCCTTGGCCCGATGAGGACCTTTTTTTTTTTTTTTAAGATTTTATTTATTTATTTGACAGAGATAGAGACAGCCAGCGAGAGAGGGAACACAAGCAGGGGGAGTGGGAGAAGAAGAAGCAGGCTCATAGTGGAGGAGCCTGACGTGGGGCTCGATCGCGTAACGCCGGGATCACGCCCTGAGCCGAAGGCAGACGCTTAACCGCTGTGCCACCCAGGCGCCCACCGATGAGTACCTTTTTGTTATTTATAGGGTTTTAGTTCTTTGCTTTCCTTTAGACAATTGCTTGGATTCATTAATTTGAAACTTTTAAAATATATGGAAGATATGTCAGTCTAATTCGTGCCAAAATGTAAAAATAGAATGACTGAATTATTGCCAAGGAAAGTTGGTTTTATACCTTATTTAGAAGGTAAATGTGACTTAATAATTTTTTACTTCAGCTCATCACAAACCAAGAAGCAGTAGAATTCAGTTTTTCTAATAGATGTGTGTGAGGTTTTTGACATTCCTTTTCTTCTGGAGGAGGGCCTGGTGTCTCATAGTAGCATTGCTATCACTATGAAAAGAGTACTTGGCAAGTGCAGATTTAAGATATTTATAATTCAGCAGTAACTGTAAATGCCTAATTCGTATTGTATGAGAAATGTGGAGGCACTTACAGTGTGCCTTTTAAGCTCCAGCCTAGCATGAAGTCATTGTGAGACTTAGGAAAAGAAGCATGCATGTCCTGTGTGGAACAGTTTAAGAATTACCGATAAGCAGAAAGAAAATTAAAATCTCTAATTCCACTACCTCGTAGAGAGGCTTCCTGATTTTTCTCTTCACTCGTAGAAGTGGATTTACCTCTGATTCTCAGAACTTGTAGGTCTTAGGAATAGATACAAAATTTGCTTTGCATGTCTAAAAAAGAACTTAAAATATTGAATTTAAGATGAGCTTTGAGTTCTGATGCTCGGTAATTATAGATGCTTTTATATAGCTAGCGTGGTCATACGGCTATGGCAGAAAGAAGCACTTAATTCATTTCCTTACGTATTCACAGAGAGCCTGCATGTCTGGCAC
Organism: Ursus arctos; assembly: GCF_023065955.2. NCBI lineage: Eukaryota > Metazoa > Chordata > Mammalia > Carnivora > Ursidae > Ursus > Ursus arctos. Next base: position 35,971,821 of record NW_026622952.1, on the reverse strand, counting down.
AGTCGGAGCAACTGATTGCCAGAATAAAATATTGCTGTTTTGTTCCTACTTTGAAAACAAGTAAGCACCATACACCCTGATCCCCCGCCCCCTTGCCCCCATTTTGCATCCAGATTTTTACCCTCCTCTTCCCATAAACCTTACCTGGATATTAACAGGAGAGGAATCTGCACTTCTTGGTTTTGCTGCATCTCATTACTACCCACACCGGCTGATTCCAAGCTACACCTTCTTAAAGTGGCAGCACAGAGGTTCCTGATAAGTTGGAGCTTCTGACATTTCCTTTTAAAAGTCAGGGTCATAGGGATGCCTGAGTGGCTCAGCTGGTGAAGCGTCTGCCTGCGGCTCAGGTCATAATCTGGGGAGTCCTGGGATCGAGCCCTGCATCGGGCTCCCTGCTCAGCAGGGAGTCAGCTTCTCCCTCTCCCTCTGCCCCTCACCCTGCTCTTGTGCTCTTTCTTTCTCCCTCTCTCACTCTCTCAAAGGAATAAATATAATCTAAAAAAAAAAAAAAAAAAGTCAAGGTGATAAAGAGGATGTTAGCACTCGAGCTGTAGCCCCATGTAGGCAGTGAGGACATAGGCTGTGGAACAGGACAGAGAAGCCAGAGTTTGGAACAGAATCCAACAAGCCTTTCTTTCTTTCTTTTTTTTTTTTAATAATTTTTTATTATGTTATGTTAGTCAGCATATAGTACATCCTTAGTTTTTGATGCAGTGTTCCGTGATTCATTGTTTACGTATATCACCCAGTGCTCCATGCAATACGTGCCCTCCTTACTACCCATCACCAGCCTAGCCCATTCCCCCACCCCCTCCCCTCTGAAGCCCTCAGTTTGTTTCCCAGAGTCCCCAGTCTCTCATGGTTCATTCCCTCCTCTGTTTACCCCCCCCTTCATTCTTCCCTTCCTTCTCCTGCCGATCTTCCTACTTCTTATGTTCCGTAAATGAGTGAAACCATATGATAATTGTGTTTCTCTGCTTGACTTATTTCACTTAGCATAATCTCCTCCAGTCCTGTCCATGTTGCTGCAAATGTTGTGAAATCGTTCTTTCTGGTAGCTGAGTAATATTCCGTTGTATATATGGACCACGTCTTCTTAATCCATTCATCTGTTGAAGGGCATCTCGGCTCCTTCCACGGTTTATCTATTGTGGACAATGCTGCTATGAACATTGGGGTGCCTATGGCCCTTCTCTTCACTACATCTGTATCTTTGGGGTAGATACCCAGTAGTGCAATTGCTGGATCATAGCCAACAAGCCTTTCTTAACTTTCAACCGTGGTTTGATCTGGACCATGTTTAGAGGGCTGTGCCCCCGCGTCTGTGGTGGCAGCTGACACCTGCCTGCAGTAGCAGGACCCGAAGGGCTGCCTTTCCCTGTGTGTCGGGGAGGAATTTCCATCTGCCACAGAATTTTTCTGCTGCTGCCCCATACCTCTGAGCTGTGGAGGGAAGCGAGGTTTTCTGTGTCCGTGTGGCCTATAATCACTTTCACAAGTGACGTGCATGTTTCCTTGCCTCTGCCTGTTGGCCAAGATCCCCGTGTTCTCTGGTGAAGATGACCTTCGCCTCAGTGACTAGAAACCCTTCGGCACCCGTGAGGGCCCGGGCTGTAGTGGTTGCAGCTAAGGGACAGAGGAGAGCGTGATGGTGCTGGAAGGGACCAGGGAGGCCGAGGATGTGGCGGAGGCTGGGCCTGGCTCCTCTGCTTAGACCAGGCCACTTTGGGCAGGTTCCCCTGACTTTCCTGACCTTCAGCTTCCTGGAAAACAGGAGCGACAGTACCTGCCCCCCCTCATGGACGTTAAGAGGACTGCAGAGACATTTGCAGAGTGTCCACTCAGCCCATACTGAGTGTTCAGGAAATGTTCGTTTTCTTTGTAAAGGCCTCCTCTTTTTTTTGTTTTTTAAAGATTTTATTTATTTATTTGACAGAGATAGAGACAGCCAGCGAGAGAGGGAACACAAGCAGGGGGAGTGGGAGAGGAAGAAGCAGGCTCACAGCAGAGGAGCCTGATGTGGGGCTCCATCCCAGGACGCCGGGATCACTCCCTGAGCCGAAGGCAGACGCTTAACCGCTGTGCCACCCTGGCGCCCCAAGGCCTCCTCTTTTAAACATCATGTTTTATATACAAGAAAACAGCTGAATCCAAAGAGGCAAAATTGTATCGTACAGTTAGTGGAATATTGAGAGCTCTGTTACTCTGCTTTCATTACAGTAATTGAAAGTTACATATTATAACTAGGGCTTTTCAGGGGCAGGAGGAGGAGGATAAATAAGGATAATAAGGAAAGTTGGGGTCTGTCTAGATTGTTTTAAAGATTTTATTTATTTATTTGACAGAGAGAGAGAATGCACAAGCAGGGGGAGCGGCAGACAGAGGGAGAGGTAGAAGCAGGCTCCCTGCTCTGGCCCAATGAGGGGCTCGATCCCAGGACCCAGGGATCATGACCTGAGCTGAAGGCAGACGCTTAACTGACTGAGTCACCCAGGTGCCCCTGTCTAGATGAATTTGAAGAGCCAGTGGCTAGACCTTTGAACGCAGGAGCAGCCTCTTCTGAAAATGGGCATTGCACAATGGCAAATGAGTCTGCAGGCAGTGATGGAATGGAAGGAAGAGAAGGAACAGGTAATAGAAGACTGGAGTCTGAGCTTCCGGCAGAGGGTGAGGTTGGGTGTGGGATCAGATACTGTCAAGGATGTCACGGATGGGGTGGGAGTGAGGCCCGGGGCCGGGGGCATGGAGCTGTCTGAACCCGGGCTGCAGGAACACAAGTGTATTTCTGATGAGCTTCTGCCTCCCCTCCTCCTCTGCCCCTGCACCAGGTTGGACATGGATGGGGTCAGAGCAAAACTTGGTGCTGATGGGATCATAGGCCCACCTACCAGAGTTTAAGGGATTCAGGCAACAAACCATTCCAAAGTATAAAAGGGAATCATTGTAATTGCTGAAGGAGGGAGTAGAAAGAATATGAGAATTCCTTTAACTGGTGAGAGATGTCCTATAGGCCTTGAGATGGCTTACTTGTCAAATTAGGATGGAGAGATTTCGGGTAACTACTGTTAGACTGTAATGTATTAAAATGAAAACCCAAGTTATTTGCTTTGCTTTTAAATATTAGAGAAGGGAGTAAATTGTAGGATGCAAAGAGCTTTTTTTTTTTTTTTTTTAAGATTTTATTTATTTATGCGAGCGAGTGCACAAGCCAGAGGGAGAGGGAGAAGCACACTCCCCGCTGAGCAGGGAGCCCGATGCGGGACTCCATCCCTGGACGCAGAGATCATGACCTGAGCTGAAGGCAGATGCTTAACCAACTGAGCCCTCAGGTGCCCCCAAAAAAACTTTTTTATACCAATAAGCCCACAGTCTTTTTGAGACTTCATTTTGAGAATATCACAACTTCGTTTCAAATTTACCTCTGGCAACTAAACCAATTAGTCTATAACAGATTCACTGTTTAAACTTGTTAGTTACAGCTCCTTGGTTCCAGTGTGGGTTCATATCTTTCAAGATGCAGAACCGGTTCTTTGGATATCACTCATCTTGTCTAAGTTGGATGACTTTCACACCAGGTGATCTAATGACATTCAGGCGCATGCTCGCTGGCTGGCTCTTCGGCATGAAAGCTTGAGATTGACCCGTCCACATGGTGGGCTATATATGGTTAGCAGCTTGCTGTAGCGTTTTAGTCTTGTGCTCCAGACGGTCTCATATGGTGGAGGTGACACTCTGGATTTAATCCTCCGTGAGTCACAGAGTAATTATCTGACAGGCATCCATTCAGAAGCACTTGCGCATCGGCCAAGCAATGTGTGCCCCGTCCCGGGGAAGAAGAGGCTGCTGGCCTCATGCAGCTTGCTGGTCGGAGGGCAGTACCGCCAAGGACTCCGTCTGTCCCTGGCAGAGGGCGAGGAGTGTCCTTAAAGCCACTTGTTCTCATGCCCTGAAGCTGGAGCTCTGGTTCACTCTCTGCTAAGAACTCTGAAAGGGGCAAACTAAATGGAATATCTCTGGCCTGTGGAAGCAACACTGAATAGATAGCGTGGTTTTAAGTTTTGACAAAGACTCACATAGGACTTGCACAGACAAACTGCCTGCCTCTGGGGTAATGACATTGGCAATTCAAAGAGTGAAAATGACCCAGAGAAGCTGACTCATAGAAGCAGTGAGGAGAAGGGTGGTTGCCCGGGGCTGGGGGTGGGAGTATAGGGAGAAAAGGGCCTAAACTGTCAGCTGCCAGCTGAGCAAGGTCTGAGGCGCTCACCTGGAACATGGCGACCGTGGTTGAGAACACTGCACTGTACAGTTGAAATTCGCTAAGAGAGTAGGACTGAAGTGTTTTCACTGAAGAAGAAAATGTAAATCTGTGAGGTGATGGAGTGTTAATGACTCCATGGTGAGAATCTTTTCACAGTGTAGACGTACACTCTAGGTACACTCTAGGGGCCTCATGGTTTTATCAATGACACCTCAGTAAAGCTGAAAAAAACAAAAGGCAAAGAATGGCAATGCGCTGGACTTGAATGGCTGGGGCTGGTTCTGAGTGGGGGCACTGTGTCCAGCAGGGAAGGGGCAAACATCGCCATAAGGCAGAGGCGCAGAGAGGGTCCGCATGGGAGCTGCCAGGGCAGAGCAGAAAGAGATGTTTTCTGGGAAAGGCAGGTGCATTTGGATGGTGGAACCATGGCCGCCCACCTGGCGGTCTGTGGCAGAGCACCTGCAAGAGGGGATGTTAGACTCACGAATTTGAAGCCGGTGGGAGGTAGCGGGGAGCATGAAGAGGAAAGGAGGAATATTAGGAACAGTCCAGTTGTTTCTGCAGTCATTTGTAAGTAGAAAACATAAATAAAAACAGAATTCTCATCCCTGGGAAGACTTGGAATGGTTGACTGGAAGTATGGGTGGGACTTTCGGAGAATCTCCTGGCTTCATACCTGTCAATAGTACTTGTGTAAATTCCCATTTGGGGGCATTAACCTTCATTTACTTGCCATTTGCAATTGCAGGTTTCTGGTCAGTACTCGCCCACTGCCCATGCTTCCCTGGTCTGACTGTAAAATAATTGTACGTGTGGTCAAACAAAGATGTACACAATTTGCCTTTTTAATTTTATCCATAGCAGCTTGGCTGCTGTGGTGCTCAGAGCTTTCAAACACGTTTTTCTGAAGCGTTACGGCATCTGAGGGCATTTTCAGCAAGTGGTCCTAGCAGTCGGGGCAGTGGGACTGGATGGAGAGCACGTATTTGGGGGGGTGTTTTTGTTTAGACGTATTATTCTGGGGGTGTGCAAACATCAGCATTTTCCTACTTTGCGGTAACTTTAGCACCTCTCCTAAGACTACAGGCTTCTTCATAACAAAGTATGAAACACCTTGCTAATTACTTTTTCTTAACTAGACTCATATTGTCAGAAACTTAACTGAGCTTCCCTGTGGTTTTAGCTCCTCTACTCACTGAAAGTGACCAGGGTTTTGAATGAGGTGGTGCTGGTCATGGGGCAGCGGTGGGGGGATGAGTGGGCTGCAAAGCGAAGGGCGGGCATGACGGAACTGAAGGCCGTTTCTGATCTCCGTGCCAAGACCAGGCCACAGACGTATTAAGTAGCTGCCTTTAGGAATTCAAAGAAAGAAAGATGATTGTTTTAGAAAAATTTATTTCTGGGTTCCATTTAACCGGGCAGTAAAAGCTTAATACATTCACTGAATAGGAATACGGTAGAGCAGGTCTGACAACGCAGTGTGATTTTGTACAAAGGACGCTGCCTCTCAGAGCTTCATTAAGCAGGGAGTGTGTGTTTTCATAAATGACAGAAGTGTGTGCTGGAATATTTATTTAAATTTAAAAATAGCCTCCTCCCACAGGCAGGGTCAACTCGTGCCAAATGAAAAATGACGAATGTAAACTTTCTGAGGCTCTCGACAAAAATCCCTCCTTCTCACATTCATGTCTAGAAGGCCAGCCGTGGATGAGAGATAGACGCTGGTTCCCTTTAGAATAGTCGGAAGTGGAGCAGAGCGTCTCGCGTATTCTAGACGGCAGGCACGTAGAGATGCCGCGGGCAGTCTCGCGTATTCTAGACGGCAGGCACGTAGAGATGCCGCGGGCAGTCTCGCGTATTCTAGACGGCAGGCACGTAGAGATGCCGCGGGCAGTTTTGTTTTGCTGGAACAACGTGTGTTTGTGGGGATTTGGATTTGGTGCCTCCAGACTTTCTTCCCTCTCACGGAGGTGGGAGGGTGCTATTTTCCCTTCTGTGGTTGGTGAGACTTCCCCTGGTGATGACACTGAAATGTGCTTGGCTGCACAGAACTAGAGTTTCTAAGTACTGTGCCAGCCCCTGCCCCCCACTGAGGCACACATCCTCCTCTTGGGAGAGCGGGGGTTCAGGAAGTAGGAAACTCGAGGGTGAAATGGAAGTCCTTCTGAGGATGAAGGGAAAGTGTTGAGGAACCAAAAAAGCGCGTCGGCCACTGGTCATCTGGGCCTGGCTCTTCGAAGATGGAGACGAGCAGCGTGTGGGTGAGTTTGAACCTGCTTGCGATCCACAGAAACCTCTTACCGTACTGGGTGTCCATGGAGCTGGGTCCAGGACATTTTAGATGTCTTGCCAAAGCCTCCCTCTGGGGCTGTTTTCTCACCTGCAGAGCGGCTGGCATGTAGCAGGCGCTCAGGAAATATTCACTTAGCCTCCATTGTTCCTGCACTCAGATGACAGAACCCACACTGATGGTGACGTGAGGGTTCTGCCCTTTCTTTCCTCTCTGGGCATAAAGGATCTCAGGAAGTCAGCGAGGTCAGTGGTGAGCGTGAGCAGTGAGCCTGAGGGTTCCCCGTTATGCTGGGACATAGACAGTTTATCATATCATGGGGAGTCTAAGTGTGTTTTGGACGTCCTGTCTGTTAGCGTTCAGGAAGTATGTTTGGGAAGGTCACTGACTGACAGGCCTTTAAAGGCCCTGGTTCAATATAGCAAAGATCTAGTGTTGCTGGAAATGAGACTCGATGGCCAGAGAGTCTCTCTAAGAGGTCACTGGATGGAAGAGTGGTTTTTGTGCCCGAAAAGCAGACAGTGGTGGTTCTGGGCAGGGTAAGTTGCATGTAAAAATGTAAGTGCTGGGAAGAGTATTTCACATGGAGGCTATTGGCAACAGGAAAAAAAAAAAAAGCAAAATAAAACAAAAAAACCCAACAACAATCCCCAAAAAGCAACACAAAAAACTATGCCCCCAGGGCTGTGATTCTACCTGCTGCTTTTCCCCCTGGAGATGGATTTAACACTAAAATCCAGCTGCGTTGTCAACAGTTTCCTTTCAAGCTACACAGTTCTCCTTCCCTCTCGTCTCCCTTCCTCTTCCTGCCTCTCCCCCCTTAGCGAGAGTAAACAGTAGTGACACAAGGGGAACTTGAATGTCTTGGCCTGCAGATACCCATTTTCTAGATTGAGATGAATGAGACCAGTTTATAAAGCCTGGGTCTGTCTGTCTGTTTTTTTTTTTTTTTTTAAAGATTTTATTTATTTATTTGACAGAGAGAGACAGCCAGCGAGAGAGGGAACACAAGCAGGAGGAGTGGGAGAGGAAGAAGCAGGCTCATAGCGGAGGAGCCTGATGTGGGGCTCGATCCCATAACACCAGGATCACACCCTGAGCCGAAGGCAGCCGCCCAACCGCTGTGCCACCCAGGTGCCCCCTGGGTCTTTCTATCGCCCAGAAATCCTCAAGGATGTAATTCCCTTTTTGCATTTAAATAGGAGCATGCGCAAAAGGACTCTCACATCAAGAGTCCTTTTTGTCAAATACAGGTTTCCTCTGCTATCCAAAAGTAGCGCGCCCCTGTGAAAGCTTTTGTAAGCCTCAATGGCATAAAGCAAGAGTGTCCCCCACTTTCCAAGAGTTCAAGTTATGCCACTTCCCTTTTACAAAAGACCAACATAAACACAAAACTCCTTTTTGGATAAATGCGAAACTCCTCTCCAGATTTCTTCCAGTTAGTGAGAACAGGTACTGATGTGGGTCTTTTGTAAAAGTCCCGTGTCATAAAATGAACTTTCAGAAAGCGGGAGCAAGGGCCAGTATTGGCAAAGGTTCTGGTCTTGGGAACCACAGATACACAGATGTCCACTGTGGTCTTGCCCTTACTGGTCCCGCGTGGAACTTGAACTTTCATTTCCTAATTCAGCCCACGTGGGGAGACTGACCTCAAGAGGAACCTTAGCTTATACAGATGTTGCAGAATGGACTCAGGACCACTGATGTGACTGTCGTGTGTTTGACTCAGAATTCCAGAAGTATTTTTTTTCATTTAAGTAGGTGTTCCTAGAAATAGTGACATGTACTTGTATGACCCTGTAATGAAATACCCTCCTTTTGAAATGGCTCAAGTTTGTAGCATATATAGACATTTGAACTCAGTTGTGCGAGCTGTGATTCCTGACACTCGGAGTGCAGTCCCTCCCCTTTGTAGGTATAATTAAGGTTGCTAACACCCAGTGTTTACAAATAACATTTTTGTTCAAGAAGAATAGGACATATGCACATCAAAGAGCAACAAATTTCAAAGCACAAATCTTTGCTTAGTGGGCCCCCCCCACCCCCGCTCCCCTTTCACTCAGACTCCTCTCTTGAAATTACAGAGTATATTACAAGTAAGTGACAGCGTGACTTTTTGCCCAGTTTCACCTATGCCTTAAATGGGTGCCTTTTTGGCATAGAGCTCAGTTATTGCTTCATCTTCACACCTTTGCTAAGTATTCTAATTGCTAATTAGAATAATAATAAATATCTTGTCTTCAGGTTACTTTGTCAAGTTGATGGCTGTTAGGGATATAATTAACTTCTTTAGCTTGGATTTGGCTGTTTACCTCCATGTTTCTCAAAGTTTTGAGGATTGTATACCACACAAAAATTAACCTTAATTATAGAATTATTTAACCAAAAGTTTGTTATAAAATTATACTCTAGAGCAGCGATTCTCAAAATAGGAACTGGGAGGTTGAACTACTATCTTGAAAGGGATATGGTCTCCATATATCCAAAGCTAAACTGACTCTCTTCTCAAACCTGGCCCCCATGTCCGGTCTTCTATTTTTGATTAAATGGAACTACTGTTTTTAGATCTCCTTCCTTAGACCCAGTGACTGGCCAGATCCCCTTCATTAACCCTTCCTACTTCTGCTGTCACCCTTCTTCCCATTCTCACTTGCCACTGCCCTCACCCAGGCCCTCATGAGTACATTTTTCTGGAGTCCCTTTCCCCTCCACCCATTCTTCATGTTGCTTACCCGCTTCTTGTAGATTTCTTTTGAAGCATTATTCCGATTTTCAGTACTTCTCTCCAGGCGAGTGGTTCTCACTTCCGCATGCCCCAGAATCCCCTGGAGGGCTTGCTACAGCTGCTGGGTCACTCCCCCAGAGTTTCTGATTCAGTAGATCTGCTGAAGGGCGAGCTGATTTGCTTTCATTAGAAGGCCCTGGTGTTCCCCAGACCTTCCTTTGCGGACCTCGTCTTGAGGACGAGCCTGTGCTCCGAAGATTCCAGGCTACTCCTGTCTGTTCATTCTGACTTCCTGCTTGCTCTTTGCTCAGCCAGTGCTCCGTGGAGCCCCTCTGGGGATGTAAGGATAAGACTCAGGTTCCTTTGGAAAAAGCTCTGTGTCTTATTCACCTGATTCCCCTCTGCCCCTTTGACAGCTGTAGGAGTTCTCAGTGGAATGCTTGGGGAGGGCAGTGATGCTTTTGCAGAGAAACGGCTAAGTGAAGCTACGCATGAACGAATGTCAGGACAAGAGGTGTAGGAGGCCCCATCCTAAGCTGAGGTCCTGAGGACCTGTCTGGGCTACCAGGCTGCCTGTGCCTCCTGGCCAGGCTTGATAGGCAGAGTGCGCTGGGCTGGGCTGGGCTGGGCTGGGGGCCAGGAGGCAGTTACTTGCAGCCGTCCGCTCCTCTCTACCAGGCACACCTCTTTTCTTAGCTTTTTTTTCTTTCCCATTTTCTGTCACTCCATCCCTTGCTCCTTTTTCTCCTACCTTAGCCGTGATGCCCTGGCTCTTTTTGGTGGGTGGCTTCCTGGATTGAAAAGGCTTCCAGTGCTTACTATAAAGCCACAAAATTGCTTCTGAATTTTAATCCGAGTATTTGTTGAAGAAAAGATACAGGCTCAGCAGGACTGGCATCGTAGTTAGGGCATGTTATAGGGTGTCTGAGTAGTATTCTACATACTCCTATTTCATAAGACCAGTTTTGTTCAGCTAAAGATAACCCTGAATGTGGACACATGGTATCCCCATTCTGCAGACAAGCAAACAGACTCAGAGACTAGGAAATAATAATGCATGATTCCACAGAGCAGAGATTTCCCCACCATTGTACACACACAAAGAATAACTTCTTTGCTTTATAAAGGAGTGTGTTATAATTAATAACTCTGTTTGGAATCATGGCTGCAGGTATTAGAAAGTGTGTGCCAATGTAAAGAAGACTGGGATGCTGAGTAGAATATACCACTGGGTGATCCTTATTCCAGAAAACTATTAGTAGCTTTAGATCAAGTGTCAAACACATATTTAGTACATAGTAGATAGTGAAAGAGTTTCTATAAATGGAAAGCATAGAAAAAAGTCTACAAGGAACTCATTGAACTGATAATAAGGGCTAGTCATTTTTTTTTCTTAATACACTTCTGTTACTGCTGCTTTTTTTGAAATATATACATGATAAATTGGTTGGGGGGAGAGCTTGTAGGAGATATGAAGAATCCTTCCTAAATCCTAAAAACAACAACAGCAACAAATAAACAACAACAACAACAAAAAGCAGCAGCAGAAGAAAAAGGATCCATCAAAATCTGTCTGGCAGTCATGACCTTTAAAGGGTCTCCGTGTTGGTTCCTCCCCTGGAATGCATCTGTGTCTCCATCAGCTCTGCCTCTGCTCAGTCTCTGCGGTCTCAGACCCAGCCCTTGGCTCCTTCTTCATGAAGGCTTTCCTGTCTGCTTTCTTCAAACCTCACGCTAGAAACGATCTCTCTCACTTGTGCATGGTCCTTGCTTGTCATACCAGAAGTTCTTGTATCCTCGTCTGGTCTCCCTGAGAGAGTGTTTCCTGACCATTGCAAATGTGAAGACCCCTCTCTGAGATTAAAAAAAAAAAAAAAAAAAGAAGAAGAAGAAAGGAAGGAAGGGAGGAAGAAAAAAGAAATCGTCGGCTCTGACATCATAGTAGTTAAGCTTTTATTTATCAGTTTCTAAAGAATGCCTGGAAGTCTATGGATATCTGGACCCTCGGTATCTCTGTGGCCCCAGAGGGCTGCGCAGCTCACAGGCTGAAAGCTACTACCTCTTACAATGGCCTCTGCTACGAGTTAGGAGTTGTGGGTAGCAGGTGCGCTTTTCTCACCAACCAGCGAAGACCCCGTAGAGAAGGATGCACAGTGGTATCAAGTTGGTGCGCCTCTAAGCGCAGCGAATCAAAGCAGTGTAGACATGTCCCTGCACCCCATACCTTTGTAGCTGGTGATTGTGACCATTAGATGCTGGGTGAGAATCCAAAGTTCCTAACAGGTTACACTGCTGTTGACACAGAGATAAAACAGTGGACGTAATCTCAAAAGGAAAATACATAACATGATGGAAGTTGTGCTGAGTGATGTGTCCTTTCCGTGAGAGCTGGCGCCCCCTCGGTCTCCTGTGCTGTGGTTGGTAGAGGTTTGAGGATGCTCACGGCATGTGTGGTGGTCGCAGGTTTCCAGGCCTCCTGCTCTCTTCAACCTTATCCAGCCAGACCCCTGCTCCGAGGTGGGACCCTCTGACAGCCATTTGGTCTTAGCCTTGATTTTCTGAAGCCTGCACTTGACCCCAGGCGAATGAGTTCTCCTAGCAAATCCTGCACTTCCGTTCACTCAACAAGTACTGAGCAGCTCCCCTTCAGGGGCCTCGTGGAGGGCCTGGTGGGCATGCGTGTTAGCCTTTTTATTTTTAACGTTTTCCTCTAACAGGCTCATGCTTCTTTCTCTTTCCACAGGGTAGCGATGGTGCTCGGAGATCCCCACTGCTGGATAGTGATGAGCCTTTGGTGTGTTTCTACGATGATGTCACAACCTTGTACGAAGGCTTCCAGAGGGGTATACAGGTGTCAAGTAAGCATTTGCTGAACTTGTGTGACTAATGCTCAACGATTTTCATTCAGAACAAGCGGTCTCTCTTGAGGAAGTCGTATTTGCTCTCATCTTCCTTCTCCTTCCACCTGTTCACGCCCCCCTGTCTCCTCCCATACCATCTCCAGAGTGAGCCCCAAAGCACATGAGCCCCTCTAGCTGCTCCCTGGGCAGAGCGGGTTCCATGGTCAGATAGGTTTTCAGCATGTCCTGGATTTTATGGAGAGTCTCACATACATTAGCTCATTACTGGGCTCTGACATTTCCTGAGGTCAAAAGACAGGTTTAATGGGGCCCGATCCAACATTTTCAAACCTACTTGACCATGAGACCCGTATTTTGAGAAATAAACAGCAACATCCCAAGGAAGCAGTGTTCTGTGAGACACTTTGCAAGTGTTTTCTCACGGGACCACACTTCCCTTCTAAAGGAGGCCTGAGAGGCCCACCCGCACTCCTGGCTCCTGCCTGCCCTTCGGCCTCTCTCCCTGCCAGGCTCCGGGTAGACCCTCCTCGAGTTACGCTGAACTTCCTGCAAAACTAGGACCCCCTCCCCTTTCTCACAGCCACACGCCTTTGTGCGCTTGTCTTTTCCCTGATTGTAAAGCCTCTTCTTCCCCAGCTCCAGCCCAGGGTGCCTGCTATGTGCTTACTCCTATCCTGTACAGCTCCTACTGCATTTCGATCTGTTCTGTAAGGCCGCTCTAGTCTGTCGTTTTCATCTCCTGCCTCCAGGTGAGGTGTTTCCCCCAGCATCTTGTACCTATTTCTGTAATAGCCCCTCCAGGGAGCAGAGGCCTTCACCTGCTGCCCTGTCCCACTCGCCAGGGCTCCTTGAACAGGGCGCCATCTCTTGTCTCGGCGCTGGCACATGGCCTGGCACACAGTACGTGCTGCATTCATGTGGCCTCAGTGATGGAGCGAGTACCTTCTGCTTCCCACACTGCTCTTTGTGTTTTAGCCTCTTCATTTTGGCTTGTTCCAGGTTATTCCCTAGAAATGGTCTCTGGAATCCATGGTTTGTTACTTAAGTCTTTTGGTGGTTAGCTTTTATTTTTGCTACTGCTAGCTAGACTATGGTCCCCTGACTGTGTGCTGTTGCCGTCTCTGTCCCCATAACGTGTTGCATGTACTATGTGCTCAGAAGTGCCTTTTTTTAAATTTTAAACTGGGTACTGGTAACTTTGGATTGCTCTAATGCGTTTTTGACCCAGTATTCCTGTAACAGATTCATTAAGCCCCACTCTAAAGGGAAAGCAAACTTATTTCTATATTATGAACTTCTTCAAAGTTAATGTCAGGGTCAAGGTTTGTCTGTGATAGTAAATATCCATACGGCCACTTCAAAATATTTATATATTAAGTATTTATATATGTATATATATGTATATAGAATCCTTACCACTATCACAAAGTCATGTGTAGAAATGTTTTTACATTTTTCTCATTGGCAGCAGAGAATGAATTCATCCTGGTCATACAGTGACTTACATTATACTTCTGACTCCTCTGACCTTAAGACAGTGACTTAAAAAAAATTTTTTTGGGTCACTTTCTCTACTTAGAAAATGAAAGTCTTATATGAATGTTTCAGAGAAGTTGAAGAAAACAAAGTTCACTCTTCTTAACCTTTATTGATTGAAGGAAGCTGCTTCACAGGTCACTTTGCTGCCTTCTTTTTTTTTTTCCAGAGGAGCTTTTTATTCTAAGCTTTTTTTTCTTTTTTTTTTTAAAGATTTTATTTATTTATTTGACAGAGAGAGAGAGCACGAGCAGGGGGAGCAGCAGGCAGAGGGAGAGGGAGAGGGAGAAGCTGGCTCCCCACTGAACAAGGAGCCCGATGCAGGACTCGATCCTAGGACACTGGGATCATGACCTGAGCCAAAGACAGACGCTCAACTGACTGAGCCACCCAGGCACCCTTATTCTAAGCTTGAATTTTCCTAGACTACCATAACATTAAGGCTTTAAGCCTTTATAGGAGAGCAAAAACCAGCATCTTTTTTTGTTGAATGACAGGAGAAGCCAGCATGGAGTTTTTAAACCTCGTCTTTTCAAACTATACGTACATAAAGAGGGAGCCACTTAGAAGGAGAGACCCTCTGCCTGTGAATCCGTGGATTCTCATCCCTGGCTGCCCTGCAGTATCACCTGGGGAATTTTGAAAAAATACTGAGGTCCAGGCCCCATCCCTGTCCAATTATATCAAAATTTGGCTGGATGATGGACATTGGGGAGGGTATGTGTTGTGGAGAGCACTGGGTATTATGTAAGACTGATGAATCACTGACGTACCCCTGAAACAAATCATACATGATATGTTAGTTCATTGAATTTAAATTTTTAAAAAAGTTTAAAAAAATTTTTGTTAGTAGGGCCTTGATATGTATTTTTTTAAGTGCCCACTGGCCTGGAGCTGGGGTCTGCAAACCTTTTCTGTAAAGGGCCAGATAGTAAATATGTAGGCTCTTTGGGCCACGTGGTCTCTGTTAAGCCTGCTTGGCTGAAGGTCTTAGATAATATGCAAATGAATGAATAAGGCTGTGTTCCAGTAAGACTGCGTTCACAAAACAGGTGGCAGGCTTGATTTGGCCGAAGCGTATATATTGCCAATCCCTGTTCTTGGAGAATAAAATAACATTATTTCATATGTGACATGTCTGAAAACAACTTCTGATGGAACTTGCCTGGTCTTTATCACAGTCCCTGTGAGTGGCAGGGGGTCTGAGAACGAGGTGCTTTGTGCTCTTTGGGTTTTCACCAAGGCTGCAGTAGAGACAGCCAGAAGTCGGTGTGAAGCAGTGAATCGGTCCAGCCTGGGTCCTCCCGGTCCTCACAACTGACCCGTACACGCGCAGCCCACTTCTCTTCTCCAGGCATAACTCTGCGTCATACGCCCAGCCTCATCAGGGCTGCCAAAGGGGCCATGCTCTTGTTTTCCTACCCCCGTCCTCAGGCCCCCAAACTGAATCAGGACACCTCAGCTGACACTCAAACCCAGAATGGGGGAGCCACAGACGTTACAGTCTCAAAACAGAAATGCAGAGGGGAGATGACCAAAAATGCCCTGTAGAAGGAGCTACAAGGCCCGGCTTAACACAGAGCTGGCGGGCGAGCCCGTGTTTTAGTTAGGAAGCATTCTCGTATGTGGTCAGCTCTGATCATCGGAACATGGCAGCTTTTTCTTTTTTTTTTCTTTCTTTTTTCTTTTCTTTTCTTTTTTTTTTTTTTTTAGGTGGACATAGCATTTCATTCAACAACTACAAACTGAGCATAAAGTTAGCATGGATTTAATCTGTAGAAGGAAACTCCCACAATTCCAAATATAAATGGTTCGAGTGGTATTTATTACTGAGCTAGCCCTTAGCGTGAATGCTTAATATGGGTTTTCTTGCTTCCTGCTTATTCAGTACCTAAGTTAGAATCAGGACACATCCTGATATTTCTTAATTTTTGCTTTCACATATACCCACTTATTTTCTCTTTATTTTGCACCTTTTCCTCATTTTTGTTTCTCTACAAATAAGACTTCACCTGTGTAAGTACATCCCAGGTCATCAGAATTTGGGCATTTAAGAGTCATATTTTCCGTTTTACATTCTGAGAATGCTTTACAGTTCAGAAATTTTGAGGGATTTTTCTGAAAACCCACACCAGGATTTCTATACCATGCAGCTACTGACTCCTTTCCAAACCAATAAGGTATGGAAGAATTAATAAATTTTATTGGCCTCATATCCTTTTATTTATTTATTTATTTGAGTGAGAGAGTGAGAGAGATCACGAGCAGGGGGGAAGGGTAGAGGGAGAAGCAGACTCTCTGCTGAGCTGGGAGCCCTACGTAGGGCTCGATCCCAGGACCCTGAGATCATGACCTGAGCCAAAGGCAGATGCTTAACCAACTGAGCCACCCGGGCGCCCCTGCTTCATGTCCTCTTATTTTTCGTCTTCTCCTGCCCCATTTAAGAAACAAAATAGAAACAAATAAAAAATCAGACCAAAACCCAGGGAGAACACATTTCCAATCTGAACTCCTTATTTCTAATCTGGGGATCAAAGTCTACCTGATACTTTGTAGAATGAAGTGGGATACAAATTGGAATATTTATGCACATTAAACCCTTTTTTTGTTTTTTGTTTTTTTCTTTTTTTAGATAATGGCCCTTGTTTAGGCTCTCGGAAGCCAGACCAACCCTATGAATGGCTTTCATACAAACAGGTGAGTTTTCTGCTCTGTGGGTCCTCATGGATGCCATGGGGCTGAAATCCGTCTGATCTTAGAGGCACTGACTGTGAGGGCTGTAAACTTGCTACAGAGTCTGTGCTCTGGACTGGCTCAGAGCTCTGGGGTAAACGTGCAGCGTCCAAAGGAAGAAGAGTTACACAAAGATTTGGGAGAAACTGGTTGAGTAACAATTGGTGGTTCAAAAGCACTTTCTTGTAGAACTTAAGTGGGTGCATTGTGGAGTAAAATATAACTCTAAGATAACATTCTAGAAATGTGCTTAAAGCAGGTGACTCTCTCCCAGAGCTCGTGGGGGGATAGAAATTGTCCTCTGCCTTGCAGGATATTGGAGAGATTGAGAAGCCCCAATATAGAGCACCTCTCTCATTTTATAGATGAGAAAACATCCCCTAGGAAAAGATGGGACTCGCTCGAGGTCACAGCTGATTAGTGGCAGACACAGGACCAGAACTGAGGTTCACATCTTCTGGTTTCGGGCTCTTCGGTGTGTCGTATGAACCTGAGCAACTTGAGACTGTGTGACATTGAACTCCATGGCAGCCATGGCGAGCAGTACAGATGCTCAGAGGCGACACCTGCATTACGGTATAAGCACAGAGGAAGCTGGGATCTGGGTGGATTTATTCTTGTCCCTCTGCAGTCCCAACTGGTCCACAGCTGCAGATGTTTAAATAGTTTCTGGTGGCAAGGAGCAGAGCCGGAAGACATGGCTTTGTGTTTTTATCATGACGACAGGACGTCTCGAAGCCCCTGTTCCTCCCTGTGGAAGTAGGACCCCAAGGGTGTATGGGAGCCACTGGCAGTGTCTACTCTGCTGCGTTTCGTTTCCAGCACAGCTGTCCAGGAAGTGGCTCCCTGCTCTAGGGGCAGGCCATCCTGTGGCATTCATGAATACAAACGAGCCTCCTCCTTCCATATTTGGTGTGAAGGTTGTGTCTGGCCGCTGGCTTGCTCTGGAGCGTACGTGACGGGGCGGTCACGAGGAGCCCCGAAGCCAGCTCAGGACGCGTGCTGGCCGGCCCTCCCTAGACTGAGACACACACCACGTTTTCTTCCCCTTCCCTCCTCTGAGGATCGATGCGATGCAGAAGGGCTTTGCTTACGTAGCTCTTGACAGAGAGCAGAGAGGCCAAGCAGCTTGGCGTTCCTTTCTTGTGGAAGGAGTGATGAGCTGTGCAGCCGCAGGGACCAGAGGGAACTTGCCGCTTTTATTCTGCTTTACCAGAGCCAAAATAAAGTAGTTGCTGAGCTTCCTCGTTTTCACGCGTGGTGTATAAACAGTTGATGTGTGTTGGACACATCATATTGTGTGGTGGGCTTAAGGCCTCGCAGGATCCCCAAGTGCTGTCTGATTCCTTCTGTTACATGCTGGCCGGAAGGCAGAGAAGACAGGTCCCTGGCAGGTTGGATTTTTCGAGGCGGACTGAAAATCACTGCGGTTTCGGAAGGTGTTAATCTGTGTTTTGTACATTTCAGCCAGAGGCTGGGGAAGATCTAAAACTAGACTCACAGAAGCCAGCTCTGGATGTGTACATTCAAGTCTTTCCGTTAGCTTAGTGACTCTGACCTTGGCGGGGCTAGGAACCCCTTTGAGGTTTTCTGAAGAGAGGTATGGAGCCTCTTTCTAGAGCTAGAAATGCCTGCAGATTGTCCTAATAGGCTCTGCAAACCACGGCAACATTTCACGGGTTCCCATCCCTGACATGCGAGCAGAGGTTGTGAAACAGGCTGTGGGTAGAAACACAATAAACATATTCTTGCTGTCACCTCACCTGTGTCAGCTCTCGTCCCCGTAGGCGGAGCGCGGTGGTGAACAAACAGAGTTTGGGGCCATAACAGGTGGCTTTACTCCCTGCGGGCGTGGGTGCGATTTCATAGTGCTCTTGAGAAGCCACCAACTGAGAATCAAGAAAATTATTCCAAATTTTAAGATGAAAAAAAATTTTTTTTTAGTTACTTTGGGATAGGAATGGGGAGAGGACGGGCGCAGGTTTATAAGTTCTACCTAATTTTTATGAATCTACCTATTTTTACTTACAATAAGAGTATTTTCTTATTTATTTATTTTTGTTAAAATTGTTACAAGTTTTTTGAAGGTGTCCCCCAAATTTGCTATTTCTGTGTTTGTAGCAAATGACAAGTTTTGGCTGCTTTGCTGCTCTCTATAACTACAAATTGTCATCATCATCATCGTAATAATAATAATAATTCTGTGTCCTTGGATTACCTTTGTAATTTTATAAAGCTAACGTATAAATTAGAAGTGTGTAAGAAGGCCTGGCATCCAGTGATCTGTGACCTGCAGCTCTCGGAATCCGACTCGTCTGCTTTGCAGGACGATTCCTATGATCAGTTCCCTTAATAGTGAGTTCTGGTGAATCAAGCCTTGCGTTTTACAGAAATGTAGAGCTAAATGCCTGTTTGCTCCTGCTCTCCTCCTCGGGGCGGTGCTGCTTTTCACCCAGTGAGCTTTGCTCCCTGTGTTGGGCCTGACACGGTTCCTGATGTTCATCCTCTCCGTTCTAGGTTGCAGAGATGTCCGAGTGTGTGGGCTCAGCACTCATCCAGAAGGGCTTCAAGGCTGCCCCGGATCAGTTCATTGGCATCTTCGCTCAGAACAGACCTGAGGTATTGACCATTAGACACCCAATTGCATGTGGTGTTGAGAGTTCTCAGATGGAAAAGCCAGTTGGGAGTTCACACCTACCTTTGCTCGGGACCCGATTTTGTGCTCTGATCACTACTGAGAATATGTCTCTGTGTTATTCCTTAGAAAGTGACACAATTATCATATGATCTCACTGATATGTGGAATTTAAGAAACAAAACAGAGGATCATAGGGGAAGAGAGGAAAAAATAAAACAAGATGAAATTAGTGAGGGAGACAAATCATAGGAGACTCTTAACCATAAGAAACAAACTGAGGGTTACTGGAGGGGAGGGGCATAGGGGGATGGGGTAACTGGGTGATGGGCATTAAGGAGGGCACGTGATGGAATGAGCAGTGGGTGTTATATAAGACTGATGCAACACTGACCTCTACCTCTGAAACTAAGAATACATTATATGTTAATTGAATTTAAATAAAAATATATAAATTAAAAAAAAAAAAAAGAAGGAAGTGCCACCTATGAAAACCCAAGCCGGGGCCTCCTTGGCCTTATATGGGGGAAAACAAAAAATCACTTTTTGGATTATTGGTTTTTGTTTTTTTTAAAACCAGGTCCCAAACAAAAACTAACGGAGGTTATTAGAACAAATAGCTCACAAAGAAATCTTCTTACCTTAAGGCTTCTGTCTGTGATTAGAAAAATAGCATCTGTAAATTGTAGAGAAATTTGGACATATTTTTGTCAGTTGCAGACTCTCCTCTTAGCTCTCTGGAAGGTAGGGACTTGCCCTCTGATCATTTTACCAAGTTTAAAATACCATGGGCAGCAGGGAAAGTGCCTTGATGTTGAGTCAGCCTTAATGTGGGCGTGCAGTCTGTCTGGCTGTCAAGGCCCCTGCATGGTGCTTCTGCAAATCCTTGCATTCAAGGTCAGTTTACACGAGAAGCTCTTTTGGAGCTGTTGCTTATAGCGTTCGTGAGCAAATTAGTGGCATGACTTGGCTTGGAAAAATTCAAGCAGCTAAGCTTGAAGAAATTGAATTGATTCTTGTGTCCAAAAGACGTGTTGGCTCCATCCCTGGGCTACCAACTGTTTTATAAAAGAGAATGGTTTCCCACAGTTTTATGTATTAGTAAGGGAAAAACAGCGTTTTCCATAGCTGGACCATGACCAGGCTCATGAAATTTAGTTTCTTTCATTTCAAGTAAAACTTATTCAAGGGAACACATCCAAGATTATTGCATGAATGGAATTTTATAATGAATCTGTCCCTAGGACAGGTATTCCCTACTTCACAGAGTAAGTTCCTTCCTATATTTAAATGGGATTTGTCAGCTAGTTTAATAAATGTTTATTGAGCACCTGCTGTATGCCAGGCGCTGCGAGGCACGAAGCACAACAGTGACTTGGATCCTCCTTGTAAGGTACCATGTGAGGGAAGACCGGCCCATAAGCTGATGCTTTCTCTGTAGTGTGGTAAGCGTGGACACAGAAAAAAAGGATTATGTGAGCCCAGTCAAGGAGGACTTCCTGGAGGTGGCCTCCCAGTGGAGTGTTGAAGGATATGAGGGTGGGGGGCGCCAAGGGAATGTCAGGAACAGCCACATGTTTGCATCAAGCAGCATGTCTGTGTTGGGGAAGGAGGCATTTTCCTATCTTAGAGCTTGGAGGCGCAGGAAGGACAGGACCACACATACCACATGACCCAGCTGAGGAGCTTGGACCTGACCTCCATGTTCGTAGCTTGAAATTGGTGCCAGGAAAGAAAAGGGGAAAGTAGTTCCAGGCCAAGTGAATGTGAGTGCATCGTGCTCCCTTCCCACAGCAGCTATGCCTTTATCTGTGCCGTGCGCCGGTGTTCTGCAGGGGATTCGAGAACTGTGGCTGGGGATGGTGGTGCTGCCAAGGATTTTAAGTGAAAGGCTGGTCTCACCATGTTTGCCGTGTAGGCAGAATACTTGCCACATGGCTGCTGAGTCTAGAGGCAAGGTGACCAGTTACTGTATCACATCTTTCCTTCATCTTTTCTGGGGAGATTTTGCCAGAACATTTTTCTTCTTTCCCAAGTGTGTGTCCCTCCTTCCCCAGTTCCCAGATGCTACTGCACACAGCTGCCAGGTTGGTCTTCCTCAGACCCCAGAGCCTCTACCTTGCCGAGAAGCCCTCTGTGGCTGTGCGTCCCCCGGGGAATGGAGCCAGGCCCCTCACTAGTCACAGCCTTGCTCCAGCCCACTGTAGCCTTGCCTGTTGGAACAAGCAGGCCAGCCAGGGTGCTCGCCCACCTCCTTGCTGCTCTCGGTCGTGCAATCCCCACTACTGGAGTCTCCTTGCCTTTCTCTCCATCTGTCCAAACCATGCTGCCCTGGCAAAGGGCGAGCTCCATTACCTTCCTGGCAAAGGTGACCCACCATGGGCTCCCTTGTGTCCGAGTCGGTCCCTCTCTTGTACAGTTAATTATCTTTTCACATATTTGCCTCAATTCTCCCGGCAAATTGCTCTTTCCGTCTAAGAAGGGGGCAGGTGTTTTGTTCTCATGAGGAGTCCCTCATGGTGCCTGGCACATAGTAGTAGACACACAGATGTTAATTTTGCCACGTCTAGTGTTTCCACTTTGAATCTCTCTAGAGTGGTGTTCACCTTGAAGTGGTTCCATGATGACATCTCATTTTCTCTCTCCGATCTTTACTGTTCATTTAGTGGGTGATCATTGAACAGGGATGCTTTGCTTACTCTATGGTGGTCATTCCCCTCTACGATACCCTTGGAACGGAAGCAATCACCTACATAGTCAACAAAGGTATGTCTGTGGTCTCTGGGTGGAGTCGGCCTCGTTATCAACTAGATTTTGGTGACTTTACATTTGGTTATATTTGATTTGATAGGGATTTTATGTTTATTTTTTTTAAAGATTTTATTCATTTGAGAGAGAAAGGGAGAGGGAGAGAACACAAGAGCAGGGGGAGGGGCAGAGGGAGAGGAAGAAGCAGACTCCCCGAGGAGCAGGGAGCCCAACATGGGACTCGATCCCAGGACCCTGAGATCATGACCTGAGCCGAAGGCAGATGCTTCACTGACTGAGCCACCCAGGCGCCCCCGGATTTTATGTTTAAATGCACATCTATCTTTCTATTCAAAGACTGTGGACCTTAAAATAACCTGGTGTCAGATATGATAGAGTCAGGCTTTTAATATCTTAGAGCTCATTCTTCATTGTATCTCTTCCTTCCCAGCTGAACTCTCTCTGGTTTTTGTTGACAAGCCAGAGAAGGCCAACCTCTTATTAGATGGTGTGGAAAATAAGTTAACACCAGGCCTTAAAATCATCGTCCTCATGGACTCCTATGGCATCGATCTGTTGGATCGGGGCAAAAGGTGTGGCGTGGAAATCATCAGTATGAAGGCGATGGAGGTGAGCCATCCTTCCCACTTCTCTGATGGGTGTTCCTCAGGCCATTCTGGCTCAAATGTGGTATCCAGTGCAACCACGCAATCCCAGCTCTGGTTGGTCATCTTAGCAACCCATAAAAGACCCAGAGTGGAAATTGCTGTCTCCTCACTGGCAAGAATTCTACGTGCACGCCCCACTGTGGCTCCATCACGTAGAAAGTACTCTCATAAAACAAGTTGTAATGCTCACATATTTATTTTGGAGTACTGACAAGCCATGCCACTGTATGGTAGAAGTGTGAATTTCCAGTTTAAGTTTGTATGTCCTTTATAGGCTTTTGTGCCGTTTACTTACTGATTTATTTCTAAAACAGAGCAGCTACATTATTCTTTTTCCCAAGTTGCCTTTGTAGCATCCTGGTGAATTTCCAGCATAGGTGTTGGATTTGGTTTATTTTTATATTAAATTTCTTAAGATGCACATTAATCAAAACTTTAAAAGTAACCATTCTAGGAAAATGAGTGGGGCCCATATTTAAATCGGTTGTTTGACATCACATCATGTAAGAATCTGATTCTCCCAGTTGGATCTGGAGTAGTTTAATCCCAAGAAGCTGGTAAGAGGAGGATCTTACCAGGTACGTATCATAGGAATAGGCCAAATACAGTAAGTTGTTCTCCTTCCGAAAATGTTACAGATATTTTCCTGGAACTGTTAAAGATAGGGTTTCGAATTGTATTTATAGTTCTCTTTCTGCGAGGAATTGGAGGCTACAAGCAAGGGTCTATGTAATGCCTTTCCGGAGGAACTTAGCCATCCTAGGGAAACTGTAATTTGTTCTAACAGAGCCTCTGCCTCATACGTGTACACACACACACACTGGCAGAGAAGCTGAGTCCCTAAGAACAGGTGTGCTGTCCTCTTCAATTAGGCTGACAACTAGCTTTTTACCTAGTGTTTCCGCACTTTGTTTTTTTACTTGTGATCGCCGCTCACAATAATTTTATTTCCCCCATTTTTCCTCCTTCTCCCTAACCCCACCACACGAACATGCCCACGGACACATGTGCACACGTGCACACGCATACACACACACAGGAATTTTTTGGTGTTTTTCGACGGCTCTACAATGAAGTAGTTTTAAGATGAAAAAATTCAGGCAAGTGAAGATCGTAATATAAAGTTTATATTAAAGCTTTATTTTATAAAAGACATTGTTCTACACTTCCCTGTGTAATAGGATTCATGCTTGGTTTTTAAAAATTTTGTAAACAGAAGGTTAATTTTTGAGAAGTGGATTTAAAATTGGCTTTATGGTTGATCATATAATCAAGTTTATATTAATAGATAGTTTCATTGTATCAAAAAGACAAATATTGGTATTTGGAATTTTTGCTTTTTTTGGATATTTTATTGCGAGAATTTTCAAACATGTAAACAAGTTGAGAGAACTGACAGTAGACCGCCGTACACCCCAAGCACCCCACAGCTAGCGTTTTCATGTTTTTGTTTCATCATGTACTCGTCCATCACTCCATCCCTCCATTCATTCATGAATCTTATTTTTTTTAATGCATTTTCATTAGGCTGCAGTTTTTATCACCCTAAATATTTTAGCATGCTAATCATTAACTAGAATTCGGCTTTTCTCCTGGTTGAGGTTTTTTTGTTTTTTGTTTTTGGCATTTGGAGCCTGAAGATGGCAACTTGTTTATTTTTATGGTTGCTGTACTCTCTTCTGCATGATGTCTTCAGACAGGTTTGAGGCTGTGGACTTTCTTGGCCAAGAGGGGCACTCATTTGGATAATGTTTGTTCCTGATAAATTAAAAATCAAATCACATGTAACTATTGAAGTTATGTAAGAATTCTGAACAGATGGGTGGAGATTTGGGTCTGATGAAGATTCTTTTGGGGGAAAAAAGAAAGAATTACCATTGCTTCAGCTCTTGGTTGACTTCTATTTGGACTTCACTGTTCCTGTTTTGAATCAGTGGTCTGTTATAGATATAATTTAAATGTAATTAAGATTAAAAAACAGTTTCAAACCATATGCTGGGTAGAAACTCCCTGAGCCCTGAGCACACTCATCAGATTTCCGCTTAGTTCTAGGCATGCTCACTGCATATGCTCATTCAAGCCGATCAGTTTTAATAGGAAAAGAATATAAATAGTTCATTAGAGAAATTAAAGCTAATTAAAGTGGCCACCGAGACACCTGTATGCAGTGAACTGAACAGCATCGAAATGACCCCCTGGTAGTGACAGGGAGCCAGCTGCTGGGAGACGCGCCCCTCGGAAACGAGCCTGCCCCTCTTCGTGTCCATTCAAGAGGACTGTTTTGTAATTGGAGGTTCCCAAATCCTTTTTTTTTTTTTTTTAATCCACGCCATGTGGAGAGTACAGATATTTGAACCTCTAGCATTTCATCTGGCAGAGACTGATTTTTCTCTCCAGACTGAAGAACATGCCAGTTACCGGGAATTGGGTGATTCCGGGAGGATGCAGAACATCTGCAGTTCTTGGGTTACGATTTCGGTTTGATGTCGGTTAAGGGCCGGGCTTCACTAAAGGCCGTATGAGGGTGTGGGAGTGGGGACAAGAAATCCATCGTCAAAGACTGATTCCTGTCTTGTGAGTAAATACTGTTAAAAAGACTAGTCCTCATACCATTTATATGGTTTTATATATGAGAGAAGACAATTGGAAAATGGTGTCTGGGAACAACGTGTAAATATTTCTCTTTAGGTTCATTGAAATTGCCAGTTTCTTTCATATGAAATGTCTACTGTCTTTGAGCCAGTGAATCCCACGGTAAAGTCAGCTTGAAGTGACTGGATGTCACCTTCTTCTTTACATTTAGAAAATGTTTCCATTTAAGATTTTTTTTCTCTTCTCATTTAGGACCTGGGAAGAGCCAACAGACAGAGGCCTAAGGTAAATTCCTACTGTCAGTCCCCTGCTACAGCCTTTCCAATATCTAGTTGTCTCCGAGACTAGTACAGGTCCTGGGGGGTTAGCGTGTGGCTTGCAGTTTTCTTTCTGTTCTGACTTATACCACCTTGGTTGTGTGTGTTTTGTTTTTTTTAAATGGGCCGTAGCCTCCCGCACCTGAAGATCTCGCAGTCATTTGTTTCACCAGTGGGACTACGGGTAAGTTGTGAAATGCAGTCACTTCTGAGTGGTATCTGGAGGTGTGTACCCCCTGCCCCCTTTCTTGGATGGCGGGTGAAGGGGGACTTAGTTGAGCTACAGATGGACCAAAAGCAGAGGACACAGAGGGGTTCGAGCACTCCTCCCTCGTCGCCGTATCCGACCTTCTCAGAATCTGAGCGTGCCGTGTACTTCCTCAGACGCTGATGGAAGGCAACAGTAGATTCCCCCATTTCCTGGGACAAACCAGCATTTCACTTCCAGAAATAAAATTCCTGCATTTTCTCCTCTTCCGTGACCTCTGAAAGTCACCCGTGTTGACAAAGGTGGTTTAAGATAAGATGTTTCATGTAAAGGATGGCAGATTGTTCTGGAATGTAAGGTCATTCCACATTTGGCTTTCCTGGTTGCACCTGACGCTAGAGGCATAACCCAATTATACAGAGTTCTGGGCTTCCTTAATTTCTGTCACTTTTGGATGGACTTTAACTTTGTTCTGCTCCTGTGTGTTCCTCAGGCAACCCCAAAGGAGCATTGATCACTCATCGAAATATAGTGAGCGATTGTTCAGCTTTTGTGAAAATCACAGAGGTAAACTTTGGGGATATTGTCATCTTTCTTCGTGTTCCTTGGTTGGCATGAGGCCTTAAGAATGGGAGTGGTAAAGGCAGTCCCGCCATGTTGGGCCCCTGCTGTATTTGGAGTAGAGATAAGATCTGAGTTTTAATATGGTCTAAGGTCACCTGTCCTCAGATCGTTTTCTTGGTGGACCTAATCTCCAACTCCTGCGTGTGACCATAAAGCTGAGTTGACAGAAGTTATTAGAACTTTTATAAGGTACAACTTTATTTGGATACTGCCCTATAAATGTTTCCAGGACAGGACCAAGAAGAAATGACTCTCTTGTGCTCTTATCTACCTACTATTCCAGTGTGGGGAAGATAATTTCTTTAAGTGGACAGATGAAATGTTAAATGGTACATGGAAGTTTTCTGAATTATTATTCTTTATTACAGTCGACTTCCATTTTATTAGAAAGATTAAAGCCTTGAACTTGAGTTGGTTTCCTATAGTCTTAAAGTTTGCCCCCGAAGTGTCGTGGTCCTCTGGGCTGCTGTAACAATATCACACAGGCTGAGTGGCTTAAACAACAGATACTTATTTTCTCACAGTGCGAGAGGCTGGAAATCCATGATCAAAGTATCAGCAAATTTGGTTGCTGGTGAGGGCTTCCTGGCCTGTGGGTAGTCGCCTCCTCACTGTGACCTCACCTGCCCTTTCCTCTGTGTGCACATGGAGAATGAGGGAGAGGTTTCTGGTGTTTCTTCCTCTGCTTACAAGGACACCCATGCTGTTGGATCAGCCCCCCCCCCCCGACCTCATTTCACCTGAATTACCTCCCCAAGGGCTCCATCCCCAAATCCAGTCACATGAGGGTTAGGGCTTGAACAAGAATTTGGGGAGGAGGGGGATACAATTTGGTCATAGCAGCAAGGGTATATTTCAAACTTGTTTTAAAAGTACTTCTCGAACAATATAATGCCTTTCTCTCATACCTTTGCACATTTTATGTAATTCACTTTTGCAGTCTCTGGGAGGGTTCTTCTGTGAGCTCTGATTTTCATGACAGGAACCCCCATGCTTAATGGTTTTGGGGAACGTGCGTCTTTGGTGGCTGAAGAAGGCCTGTCTCACTCCTGCCTACACCTACACTTTCTTAGTCCCAAATACCTTTTTTGGGGTATATTTCATAAACAGAATTCAACATTGAGTACCTCACCTAAGTGGAATTTTAATTTCCTAATTAGCCTTCGAAGAAAACTTAAAATACACTCATGGCTTACCGAGGCAAATGGTTACAGACTTTGTTTAAAATTAATTACACGATCAGGGGCATTCCAACTTTGTAGAATTTCTTCATGTTGCTAATGCACATTTTTGGGGATTCCAAATCAGAAAACTGAAAAGTGTAGAAATTACAGTCTGACTTCTCTTTATATAAACAGTTTCCTCCTGAGATGAACTAGTCGGGATGCAGATCACACTTGAATAAAATTAATCTAAAATTATGGCAGGTTCAGGCTACATCACGTGCTTCCGGGGCTGCTGGGTTTGCTCAGGACTGGTGGGGGATGGGCACGGCCTGGAAGAGGTTGTGTAGGCACCTGATGGGGCCTTCATTTCTTAATTGGGGTGCGCGGCTGCTGGAGGCAGTCTCTGCTTTGGCCAGAGTTCCTCACATGTGAATAACATGAACATTCCACGCAGACCCTCCCTGCGCCTGGCCCTAAGTAAAGCCCCTTCTCAGCCTTGAAATGGAACCCAGATGTCCAGCTCAGCCTCGATGCAGACCTTTATCACAAAGCAGTGTTTTATAGGAGATGATGCCAGATCAGAGCTTGCACTAAACAAATCGAGACATTTTCATGGGGTGTAAAGTAGGCCGTTCAGGTAAAGATGTTGATCAAACTAAAATACTCAGAATGCATTTATACTGTATGTTAAAAGAGTTTAGCAATCAGTTTCTCTTATATTCCCTCCTCCTATCCTTTTACAACATAAAATGCTATTTTATGTTCAAATAGATCTTCTGTTTCCACAACATAATATGCTATGTTATGTTGGAATGAACCTTTTATTTCTTACTTAAGGTGGAATTGAGTTTGCTGGGCCATGGGGGACGGTAACTTTGAAATACTCAATGATTAAAAGCACATGATCCCTTAATATCCCAATTTGGACCAAATTTTCCCTATGTGGACTACAGTCCTGAGTGGGTTTACTTTATCATGATGAATGACCTCCACTCTAATTGAATAATTAAAGCCATAAAGTATTGCCTTTTCATTTCATACTTTGGTGAGAAATAACTGCCAATTGTAAGCAAAAGCTGTTTCTCCTTAGCATTAAGGAGTTATGTGCTCTGAAATAAAATGGGAAATTACTGGAAATCTTAATGCTTCTCTGCTTGCTGGTGTCTTTGCTTACAGAGCACAGTCAATCCTTCCCCAGATGATACTTTGATATCTTTCTTGCCTCTCGCCCACATGTTTGAAAGAGTTGTCGAGGTAGGCCTTGTTTTGTTTTTGTGCTTGCTCGCGTGTTTGTTTGCGTTCTGCTAAGTTGTTGTGTTTTACAGAAAGCACTTGCCTTGAATGCCAGTGACACACACATTTCGTTTTTACCACTGGCACACATGTATGAGCAGCTGCTGCAGGTAAGATTCACGGGCGCACTGTCACCCCCAGAGAGAATTCTTTGCGCAGCCCCATTTTAGAAATGGCGCTAATGACTTAAAAGAGTATAAATGTGGGGGGGGGTCTGAATACTTGAACTTTAATCATTCATTTTAAAATTAGAAGCTCAGACTTCTGAAGGATATGCACATGGCATGATTCCAGAAAGATTAACTGTAAAAGTAGAATTTTTATGAACGCCATCCGACAAAGCCTCGTGAAGCTTCTGCCTCTGTAAAAAGCTTCTGTATTTCACTGGGCTTGTTCATAATGCACAAGTTGGCTTAAGATTCATTTTTTCCACCAATATTCTAAGTGCCCTTGGAAAAGCAGGATGATCTTTAGCTGCCCTTGGCCTGGGTTCCCTGTACACAGTGGTGTGACAAGAACCATCTCTTTTCCTTCTTGGACAATTTTGGATCATATATGTCTAGGAAAAACCAGTGGGCACCATTCATTCATTTAACCAATATTTATTGAGCACCAGCTATGTCCCTGACACTGTGCTAGGTGTCAGTAACCAGACTAATGGAGAGGTGACTAACTGAGAGCGAGCGGCCCTTTGATTGGCTGCTGGCCTGTAGGATGCACTTACCCTAAAGGATCAAGGGTCACGAGATCCCATCTTGCCTCTGTTACCTCTGCTCCTGCACACCTCAGGAGGTCTTGTGAGTTTCCAAAGTGATCTCAAACGAGTTGATAATGGCCCGTATATACCTAATTGCAGTTTTGGAAGTGTGCCTGGGAGGCAGGCCACCCTGAACAAAAGCCCCCCTCCCTGAGCTTGAATTTTGAAACCATGAACCAGGGTGTACCTTTCTAGTGGTTTCTGCTTTCAAGCCTGAGACCGTTTGTACTTCCGTGGCATCATCTTTTGAATCACTCTTTCTCTTTAAAATTTAAAAT
This sequence comes from Ursus arctos, assembly GCF_023065955.2. Taxonomy (NCBI): domain Eukaryota; kingdom Metazoa; phylum Chordata; class Mammalia; order Carnivora; family Ursidae; genus Ursus; species Ursus arctos. The sequence continues at coordinate 35,942,126 of NW_026622952.1, read as the reverse complement.
AGGCGGTCTGTGGGTCAAGAGCATATGGCTTGCCGGTGCAATTTGCATCAGGCAGGAACAAATCCATGCAGTAGATTAGAGCTGAACGTCAAGCCACTCTGCTCTTTGATGCCAGTGTCTCAACTGCAAAATAGTCAGTGGCTTTTCAGACACTTTTCGTGAGATTTGGATTTTAAAAATGAGACTTTAATAAGCTTGGCAAGTAGCCAGGTTTGCGAGTAGCTAAGTTGTTGTTTTGAGAATAAATCAGGCCTGAAGTTTCCAGGCGAGTAAAACATTTGGATTACATAACACCGTGTCATTCATTCACCAGCTATCAATCCTGAAGCTAAAAGAGCAGAAGCTCCATGGTCGTCACTAAAAATAACACAGTCTGGTCTCTTACCAGCTCCTTTATCTTCGGGGTGATCAAGAGAAATGCCACACTTTGATGTTGTGCAATGACCAGGGAATGCAAGAACGTTTTTTGAAAAGCTGCTGACACGTAGGAACTTCATAGTTTCTGGACACTGATCCGAAATGCTAAAACGGAAGCCTTGTGTGTCTGTGTATATGTTGTGTAGTGCCTGCTTTGATGACGACATGGGGGTTATTTTTATTTACTGCCCTAGTGTGTGATGCTGTGTCATGGAGCTAAAATAGGATTTTTCCAAGGAGATATCAGGCTGCTCATGGATGACCTCAAGGCTCTTCAACCCACAGTCTTCCCTGTGGTTCCCAGACTGCTGAACCGGATGTTTGACCGAGTGAGTTCCAAGGAGCAGTGGAGTGGGGGACAGAGCCCTGGACCCGGAGCCCAAGACTCGGGTTTGAACTGGGCCAGCCGGGTACCTTCTATACTCTTGGTCTCGCGGAAGTGTGCTTTACCCATCAGTAAAACCAGAATGCGTTGACCTCACAGAGCCATTGGTGAGGATTATAAGAGAAAACACGTGAACACACTTTGTGCACTGGAAGGCCCAATACAGGTGGAAGGCGGGAGGTCACATTATTTGTGCTGTAAACTCTTTAGAGCCTCTGTTTTCTCATCTGTGTGATGGACTGTTACCTCCTGCCCCTGCCGTCTAGCTCATAAGGTTGCTAATTGCATCACACGAGAACTCTAACCATGAAATGGTTCTATACATTGTAATGCCCAAGAGCATGTAACATTACTTACTTAGCCACATGGAAAGAAGGGCTTAAGCCAAGCCAGGGATGGAGAGAATGCCAGCCCCTCTGTGGTTGGTCATTGTGGCATGGACCACCCATCCTGGGCAAGACCAGTGTGTGGCAGTAGCAGTCTTCAAGATACATTTGGACGGGGCAGTTTTCATGCTCTTTATTGTAAGGCAGGGCTTCTGTTATCTGTGAGAACCTTCTCTCTTTTTTTAAAATGGTCCTTTAAAAGAAACTTTTAAAAACAGCTGGATTGAGCTATATAATTCACATTCCGTAAAATTCACCCATTTTAAGTGTAGAATTCAAAGGTTTTTTGGTATATTCACAGAGTTCTGTAACCATCACCACAGCCCATTTTTATCAGCTCAAGAAGAAACACTGGCTCTGCCCTGTGGCTGTCCTCTACCCTCTTCTGCTCCCAGCCAAATGCATCTACTTTTTGAATCTAGATTTCCCTATTCTGGACTCTCGTGTGAATGGAATCATGCAACATGTGTTCTTCTGTGACTGGTTTTTGTCACGAGGTTCGCCCATGTGGTAGCACGTGACAGTCCTTCATCCCTTTCAGTGGCCAAGTAGTATTCCACCGTATGGATAGAACACTCGTTATTTACCCTTTCATGCATCATCGGTGGGCATTCGAGTTGTTGTCACTTTCTGGCTCTTGCGTATGATGATGCTGTGAGCATTCGTACATGAGTGTCTGTGTGGACACGTGTTTTCATTTCTCTTGGGTGCTTACCTAGGAGCAGAATTGCTGGGTCCTGTGGTAATTCTGTGTTTCGCTCTTTGAGGAACTACCAGTCTGTTCTCCAAAGCAACCCCGCCATATTATATCTGCCCCCCTCACTGAGCAGCGGATGAGGGCTCCAATTTCTCCACATCCTCACCAACACTTGTTATCATCTGACTCTCTGATTCTAGCCGTTCACGTCATTTTGAAATCGTCTCTTTTCTTGACCCGTCAGATTTTTGGGCAGGCAAACACCACCCTGAAGCGATGGCTGCTGGACTTCGCCTCCAAGAGGAAGGAGGCAGAGCTTCGCAGCGGCATCATCAGGAACAACAGCCTGTGGGATAGACTGATCTTCCACAAGATACAGGTGACACATTCACAACCGTTGTCTGCCCCGGAAACTAACTTGGGCTGCGGGTTTCTGTGCGGGCTCTTTCTGAAAGCAAGGTTTGAAGGTGAGAGAGAAGGCACGTTTTTAGTAATGTGGGCACATTTCTAAAAATTAAGGACAAAGCCAGTATGTAAACCGCAGTATTGCATGCAAACCCGAACAGCATGGTAACACGGAAGGGCAGAAAAGGAATCAGTGTGTTAGAGCCTTTCTAATTTTTTTTATTTTTTATTTTTTTTGTTTAAATTCAGTTAGCCAACATGAAGTACATCATTAGAGTCAGGTGTAGTGTTTAATGATTCATCAGTCTCTTTTTAAAAAAAGATATATTTGTTTGAGAGAAAAAAAGAGAAGGAGCGCAGGGAGGAGGGAAGGGGGGGAGAGAGAGAGAGAGAGAGAGAGAGAGAGAATCTTAAGCAGGCTGCCTGTCCAGCACAGAGCCCCACCTGGGGCTTCATCTCACGACCCCGAGATCATGACCTGAGCCGAAATCAAGAGTCAGATGCTTAACCGACTGAGCCATCCAGGTGTCCTGAGCTTTTCTAATTTTTTATTTTGCTTTCCTTTTCTGAAACAAGTATGTTACTCTAGGCGTCATTTTTTAGGCACGAGTGATAAAGAACGTGGAATAATAATAATACTGTGTCCCCCAAAATGCCCAAAATGGGGCAGTTGCCTGCAAACCCACCACTCTCTTGTTCTAATTCCTTCAAAATCCCCGTGGGTAGAGGTGTTGGCTTGTTTTTCATACCCGTTGAGAGAGCAGGGTGTAGCTGCAGGTGGAAACCAGCTCCAGCCAGGCCTTCCTTCTTGAACGCCCGTGAGTTCTCTGTGTGTGGGTGAGCTCCCTGCGGCCTGCAGAGAAGGAGCTGGTGGATCTGGGTTCCCAGAAGGGGTCTTTGAGGGGCCCACCCCTGTGCAGCCATCGGACCCTCACTGTCTTCCCTCTCCTTGCCTTGTAAGTCGAGCCTGGGAGGAAAAGTCAGGCTGATGGTCACAGGAGCCGCGCCCGTATCCGCCACCGTGCTGACGTTTCTGAGAGCAGCGCTCGGCTGTCAGGTGAGGCGGGCATCACTACGGCTGCTTGTCTCAGGCTTTTTCAAGCCCAGGACTCTCCTTTCCAAAAAGTCTTTCTTATAAGTGTGTGTCTTATTCTGGTTTGGAAGATCACGCTATTCCCAGGTTGCTTGGAGACAGGAGTGTGTCTGTCTTTTAGCCTAGGCAGGAGATGACACGTCTGTGGCCACATAGACTGTGTCATTTTCTCTCGGGTAAAGCACCAGCCATGAAACTTGACTTTATCAGACCTGAGGGTATGGGGATGGGTTGCAAGTGATAAGCCGACCTGCAAACCCTGGAGAGAACCTGCCTTAAAGGGGAGGGGGAGGCAGCAGAGACTGGGCAACCAACAGGACAGGTGTGGGGCACGGCTGTGAGCGGACAGCGCGAGTGCATTGCTGGGTGGGTTGTGTGCAGTGTGACCTGTCAGGCCATGTCGGTGTCCCCCTTACCTATTTGCAGGAAGGCGAGAAGTAGATGACCACGGACAGTGGCCAAGGTTTCGTGTTGGAGTGAAGATGTTTGGGTGCTATCACAGTAGTTCTGAACAGATTTTAAAAAGAGCTGTGTCACCACGGTTAGCTATCATTCAGGAGTGAGAAGAGCATCCTGATTTGTGCCCTTGCAGCACAGGTGTGACTACTCTCTTTAATAACGTTTCATCTCTTGGTGGTCCAGTTTTACGAAGGCTACGGACAGACCGAGTGCACCGCTGGCTGCTGCCTGACCATGCCTGGAGACTGGACAGCAGGTACAAGCCGTGGGACACTCCTTACAGGAATCTCATTATGCTGGTGGGAATTCTTGGAATTGGCTTCATCCTTGGTTTGTTGACCACGGAGTTCTGTGTCTCGAGGGATCAGGCCTTAGGGCAAACGGTCTTGTAAATCAGGGATCTTCATGGAAAAGGGCTGCTATGGTAGTGCGTCGGGCTTGGAGGACCAAGTAGAGATTCACCTAGATTCTGAAGCTGGCAGCTGAGGGGCGAAAGCCCTTTCCGCCAGGTTCAGAACATTTAGCCCCACAGAGCTTTCCAGGAATGGATTGGGGTCTAATTATTTGCTGGTAAATTTGACTCGAATTTACACTTGGGTGCTGGGCTTGGTGTCGAGACCACAGAGAGAAAGAGACAAGTCATTTCTCCCAAAAGGCACAAGGAGAGGCAAATACAGAAATACTCAATGGGGCAGCCGTCCTTAAGCACATCGGTGCGTTTCGTCCCAGCAGCATCCCTGTGCCGTAAGTCCTGTTACCTCTGAGAGGAAATGATTGTTGGTGAAAAAGCATGTAAACAACGTATAAGAATTTACCCAGCATTATGCTTCGGAGCCAGGGTTCCAACCCAGGTCTGACCGGTGGTACCTTCTGCACTCTGATATGCAAATGCCACTGGTTTATTTGGTATATTAGAAATATGAGCACCGTCTAGGAACATGGATTCTCATGTCTAGACTCTAGAAGCACAATTCTGCTGGGACTAATACTAACAGTCTCTGAACCTTCTTTTTGGTTTAATTTTTAACCCCTGGTTCCTTACCAGCCTAAAGAATTTATTTCTTTTATTTTTTATTTTTTAAAGATTTTATTTATTTATTTGACAGAGAGAGACAGCCAGCGAGAGAGGGAACACAAGCAGGGGGAGTGGGAGAGGAAGAAGCAGGCTCACAGCGGAAGAGCCTGATGTGGGGCTCGATCCCATAACGCCGCCGGGATCACGCCCTGAGCCGAAGGCAGACGCTTAAGGACTGAGCCACCCAGGCGCCCCCAGCCTAGAGAATTTAGAACAGTGATCTCTTTACGCAAACATTATTAAAACATAAGAGGAATTATTTGTGATGCTCTTTTTTTTAAAAAAAGATTTTATTTATTTATTTGAGAGACAGAAAGAGATCACAAGCAGGGTGTGGGGCAGAGGGAGAGGGAGAAGCAGACTTTCGGCTGAGCAGAGCCTGATGTGGGACTCGATCCCAGGACCCTGGGACAATGAGCTGAGCTGAAGGCAGGTGCTTAACCAACTGAGCCACCAGGCGTCCCTGCACCATTCTATCTCAATAAACTTAAATCTAAAACGTGTTCACCCATACTTACGGAAGTAAAGACCATTTTGGTCAGAACCAGGTGATGTTGAGAGATAATCCATTTGGCAAAGTTGTGTATTTTCTCTTCTTAGAGAAAGTAGGGGTGTTAGGAAGAAGTCTGTATGAGGGAGAGGTGCAATGATGAGCAGGGGCCATCAGATGGTAGGAGCCGCATAAAAGTTTTAGAAAGCTTGCTTCCAGGTATTTGTAGAAACCCTTACAATCAACAGCCAGATGTTTTATAACTGAAAAAATAATTTGGGGCATCAAACTGGGGAAAGGTCCTAAGAGACTTTTGAATGTTTGCCTCTATTCTAGGAATACACTCTCTGTGCTCATTTACCGGGGGAGACGGGTATCATTGCAGCAAACAGACGTTTCTACCAGCTGTTCTCATTATGAGAAGGCCTGTTGGCCATGAAAGTAATTTGGCTTAAGGATAGTAGGAGTTCTCCTGGGAATGATCATTCTTTTATTTACCACGCAGGCCATGTTGGTGCCCCAATGCCTTGCAACCTTATAAAACTTGTAGATGTGGAAGAAATGAACTACTTGGCTTCCAAGGGTGAGGGTGAGGTGAGTGACCGCCCCCCCCCCCCCCCGCAACGTTGTTCAGCCACGTTGCCATTCCCTCTGCTAGCTCGGCCGCTTCTCGCCAGTGTCACGTAAAGTCACTGAGCTTGATGTTATTGGTGATCCTGGATCAAACAGGCTTCTCTTTGAAGGTGCCTTTATGTGGGAGGGGACCACACATGTGTCTTCCTCTAGACACCGCAGGGACTTGGGCTCGAGAGCATGCAAAGGTTTCCAGTATCTTCAGGCCTGGAGCACAGCTCCTGTCAGCCAGTGGCCCTGGATACTATTAGTGAGCTACTGGCTAGTGGAAGGAAAGCCTCATGACTTCGAAGTGATTTCGTCCCCTGTGGGGCTTTGAGCCGGAACCTCAGGCAAGCATTAGCCCTACAACTTGACCGCAGCTGACGTCGTTAGGACAAGGGAACAGGGGCATTGGACATACCTCCAGGATTCCAGTGTGGCTCGTGAGCTCCTCTGGATCATGGAATTCAGGGCTTCTTGCTAAAGGTGGAGATACGCACCACACTGGAACACACACACACACACGCATTTTCTCTGGGGAACCCCCCGTAAATGCTGTTAACAGATCCTCTTTGTCCCCTGCTGTTCTATCGAGATGGCTGTGACGTACACACTGTATGCGTTTAAAGGAGACAGCATAATGATTTGGTATCCATCTATGGTGGGGTGATTATTCCCCACAATAAGTTTCGTTAATATTCCATCATCTCACAGAGATACAAGAAAAACAGGAAAAAAAGAGATTTTTTTTCCCCTCATGATGAGAACTCTGAGGATCTCATCTCCTTACTTTTAAATATAATCACATATCCGTGTGAGCCATGGTCACTGGGCTGTGTGTTTGGTCCCCGGTGCTTACCTGTCTCCTAACTGGAAATTTGTACCTTTCCACCCCCTCCACTCCCCCTAATCACCCCCTTCCTGATCTTTCTCTCTTCAGGTGTGTGTGAAGGGGCCAAATGTATTTAAAGGCTACTTGAAGGACCCAGCAAAAACAGCAGAAGTTCTGGACAAAGACGGCTGGTTACACACGGGGGACATTGGAAAGTGGCTTCCAGTAAGCGCTCACCTCCCCTGCTCACAGATACTTTTCTTCTGCCTTTTTGCTGTTGTGCGACCTCACTTTTCCCTTTCCCTGGGCTGGGGGGGGGGGCTCTTCCGTTTCCTGCAGGGAACAGCTTTATACGCTCAGCGTGCCTGGGTAGGGTTTTCACTTGAACCATAACGAAGATGTTTGGTTTTGATGCGTGACGTCGTCAGTTCTGGTTGCTGCTTCCCATTCGAAATCCAGAGAGACGGTGCATGGTTTTTTCTGTATCGGTGCTGGGCCTCAGTGTGAAGGTCTTAGTTCAACAAGGTGTGGGGGACATTGTGGTCTACGGCCAGGAAGGTGTGGTGGGCAAGACGTGGGAATATATGTGTTTCTTAGGCTTGTCATCTCCTTAAAAATAGGGTAAGCGTCCCACGGGTCAGGCCAACGACTTTGAACGTAGTCTCGGAATTGTTACTGCAGACAAATGCCAGGGTCCTTCGGAGGAGGAGGGAAAAGAACCTACAAGAAGCCCCACTGTGGGTTTGACCAGTTTGGCTTGTTGTGGGAACAGCCACTGCTTTGTAAGTGGTCGCTGTGTTGAGTGGCTGTTACTAACGTGGCTAAGGCAAGTTTTATCGCTGTATGCCGATTCTTGTAGATTTAAGGTGCATAATACTCCCGGAAATTTTTATTGTTTTGAAAAATGCTCCCCCTCTTCACCCAATTAATTCAGACTTCAGAATGCCCAGGTTATTCAGAGATAAATTAAGTCCTCTTTTGAAGTTCAAGGGGTTAAGATTAAGCGTCAGTTCTAACTCTGGCTCCGGCTCTAATGAACGCATTTCGTCCTATCCCTGGACCTCAGTCTGCAACTTGGGGAAGTGGCACAGAACCAGCGTGCGATGAGGGCCCCAGAGAAACTTCCCTACAGCTGACCTTTGGAAGCACAGGGAGGACCCCGGGGGTGGGGATGGGTTGATAGGTGGGGGTTTGGCGACCAGAGGTGGACACGATGGCATTGGGCTCGTCCAGTGCAGGGGTCGTTGTGGATTTCCCATGGTCCCGACGGGGGCTGCTGACAGACTCTGCCCCAGGGGCCAGGAGCGAGCCCCTCCCCCCCACCTTGAAACAATGACAAAGGTGGCATTTGGCCTTTCTGTTGGAGCTTTTACTGAGCCCCTGCTCTGTGCAGAGTGCTCTGGGAGGACAGTCTATGTCTGTACCCGCAAGGAAAATGGCTCCTCCTTGGGGAGGCACTGCTGGTGGGCTGCCAGGGGTGAAATGAAAGGCGTGAGCTCTGGAGTCCCTTTTTTCCTCTCTACTTGGCTCACTGGCCTTGGGCAAGTTACTCAGTCTCCCCAAGCCTTAGTTTCCATCTCTGTAAAACGGGCTGATACACTGGCCCCTGGGCAGTGTTACCAGGATTAAAGGCAAGCATGTGAAAAGTGCCCTGGACTGTGTGATAGATATGGGGCAGGGAGGGGGCAGAGCAGCCACGGACCCACTCACAGTGCCTCCCCTCCCCTCCCCTCCGCTCTAATAAACAGAATGGCACCTTGAAGATCATTGACAGGAAGAAGCACATCTTTAAACTGGCACAGGGAGAATACATAGCACCTGAGAAGATCGAGAACATCTACCTGCGAAGTGAACCTGTCGCTCAGGTGTTTGTCCACGGAGAAAGCTTGCAGGTACGCACATTCTGGGCTGTGAGCCCTGTTACACAGGCGTGCCCACGCCTTGGACTCCGGGTGTTTGCGATGTGATGGAAAGTCCGCGATGAGTATTGAATTGGCTTCATGTGTGATGTGCTGGAATATTGGGTTTTGCTGCTTGGCATTTCTTATCCAGAAAAGTTTTTCTCTTGGAATTCTATATTTCTTTTTTACCTAGCTAGAGTCATCTCGTGTACCAAGGGGAGTGGAGAAAGATATTAGAGAGTGGGTAAAATAGCCTTCTAATTTAAACTGTGAAAGGAAATATTGATGTATTGATTATTAGAAAGTTTAGAATTTTCAACGTATTAAACCCAACATATTTATGCTACGTCTCCTAAATCATGTTTGAGCAGTGGGGATTGTGAGCCAGTATATACGTAAAGTTGAAAATCAAGGTCAATATTATAGTGGAATGTCTCTTCGCCAATGTCAGTATTGTAGTGGAATATTGGGCAGATGATGGCAAGGAAGAGAAAGGGGTCTGGTTTCCTGAAAGCTAATCTTTTTACGAATCTTGAGACTTTTAAATACTTGTAGAAGAATATTTTAAGGAATGCACCTATTTTTCTTTGACCTGGAATCTTTTTTTTTTTTTTGAAGGAGAGAGAGAGCACAAGCAGGGGAAGTGCAGGCAGAGGGAGAGGGAGAAGCAGGCTCTCTGCTGAGCAAGGAGCCCGATGCAGGACTTGATCCCATGATCCTGGGATCATGACATGAGCCAAAGGCAGACGCTTAACCAACTGAGCCACCCAGGCGCCTCTCTTTGACCTAGAATCTTAACATGCCTTCGATTTTTATTTAGCTTTGTTACTAAATTGTAAAAAATGTGGCATTGGAGGTCTAAAAAAAATGAATATGTATACATTTTTTTCTCTCCTTTTAAAAGCAGTTACTTGCTATTATCTTGTCTGCTTATTTGACCCTGTTTTATTTAAAAAAGAATATATATATATATATATATATATATATATATATATATGTATGTATACAAAAATAAATAAAAATTAGGGTTTTGTTAGGTTCTGATTCCCAGTGGTCCTTTTAAAACGTTTAACTGCAGAATTCCTGATGCCATCTGTATTTTAGATCCAAGAGCTCGTAACCTGGGCTCGGTGGACTCCCAGGGCTGCCAGTACGTTCTGAAGAGAGGGTCTGTAACATCTATCAGATCCTCCCGGGGTCCATCGTGCAAAATGATAAAGAATCACTATTTCAGAACATCTGGATCAAGCCACATACTAACTCACTTGTGTGTGTTAAAGGCATTTCTCATAGCAATTGTGGTACCAGATGTTGAGACATTATGTTCCTGGGCCCGAAAGAAAGGATTTGAAGGCTCCTTTGAGGAACTGTGCAGGAACAAGGTAAGGTTTGGGAGTGTGCGGTACTTTGGCTTGGCATCGAGCATGCCTTCGGAGACCTTGAACACAGCAAGTGTGTTGTTTCCTCACCTTCCTAGGACGTCAAAAAAGCCATCCTGGAAGACATGGTGAGGCTTGGGAAGGATTCTGGCCTGAAACCATTTGAACAGGTAAGATTTGCATCAGCAAACATGCAGCCCTACAAAACGGTTTCTGACTTGAGGATTTCGTATGAATAGGTTTGGAGCACGAGGGGATTTAAAGAAACCCATGAGGAATGAATAAGGGCGAGCTTTGGCCGGGGGAGGGATTTCTGTAACTGAGGGCAGGCATTCTCTTTCCCTGGAGGTCAGGGTCCAAGCCCAGATCCTGTCCTGGGAGCAACTCCTGCCCTGTGTTGAGCGAGGCCGCTGGCCTGAGTCCAAGCCACGGGGTCTCCATCCCTTCTGACCGACTTGCTTGTAAGACCCAGGTTGTGTCTGCCCTTGGTTTTGCTTTAATGGCCTCGTTTATCTGCAGGTCAAAGGTATTAGTCTCCACCCTGAATTATTTTCTATTGACAACGGGCTCCTGACCCCAACAATGAAGGCGAAACGGCCAGAGCTTCGGAATTATTTCAGGTCACAGATAGATGAACTTTATTCCACCATCAAAGTGTAATGCGAGGAAGAAACCCAGGCCTCCACAGTCCCTGCTTATGGCCTTCACGTTGGTGATTTTGACTAGAGCGCGCGTAGGAAAGGGAGCGTCCGCGTTCGACTTGTGCATTCGGGGTTCTCGTCATAGGAATATTCGAGGAAACAGAACACTGCCTTACAGTCACCTCCTGTTGCAGACCATGTTTATGGTGATACACAATTTCCAAAATGAGCCTTAAAATCGTAAAGGGGAGACTACCCACGTGCTAAGTTATTTGAGACTTCCTCAGTTAAAAAAAAGGGAGGGGTGGAAACTTCTGTCTCCCTGTTTTTCTAACCAAGGGATGAGGACTTGGCTATTTCTGGGATGTCCACTACTTGCTGCAAATTCTGCAGTTGTCTGCTGCTCTGGAAAGTACTGTGCACTGGAGGGAAGCTGTCCCTTAAAAACAAGAACTGTCCCGGCTGGAGAACATCACAAGTGGACCAGAGATTCTTTTTTGACCCCTTCCTCCTTCCCTTCCCCGCCTTACACGGCTCTCCGATGAGCCTTCTGCAGCTGGGGCCCAGAGCGGCTGCGCTTCTGTGCAGGCCCTGTTGTCCTGTGGGAGCAGAAGCTTCCCGGCGAAGAAGAGAACAGATCCAACTCAGCACAGACCTTGAGTCTCGGATGCATGGCTGCTCACCTGAGCGAGAGGATTCTGGCGCCCAGGGAGCAGAATGTTCTCAGACCCTCTTCTCCAGAGCCGATTCCCTCCCCACCGTCCTTCCCAGGGTTATGAAAACATCTGCCTTAGACTCTGCAGTGAAGACACGCATTTCAAGAAGGAAATAATTACCTGGATCGACCTTGCTCAGCTATGACGCCTAACGAACTGGCCCCTTTATCTCCGCCGAACCAGTCATTCTTTGTGATGGCCAACGGATTTTTAATGTGGTTTTCATATCAAAAGATTGAGTTGTGATTAACTGGCTTTTTCCACCCCCAAATAAATTCTCAGGCAGGGCATGTCTTTAAACCTATTAAGGGAATAGCTATACTTGGATACTTACTGAAATGGACAGTAATAAACAAAAATGCTCTTACAATGCTACCTGATTTTTATGAAATGTGTTTGATAAGCCAAAATTCTAGGATGTAGAAATCTGGAAAACTCATTTTCTGGGATTAACTTCTCAAGGGATCTTTTTTTAAAAAAAAGTTAATTTGGGAAATTAGCTGCATTTCACTTTACTGCAAATCTTTGCCACGTGTGACTGAATTAAGTTGTCATTTATACACTGAAAGAAGTTGGTTTGGGGTTTGTGAGAGTACATGTATTAACAAGCACAACAGGGTTGGCACTGAAGAACGGCCATCGTAGTAACACTATTTGGTAGCCTAACTTCATATGTATATTCTTAATTGCAGAAAAAGTCAATAATTTGTCACTTTGGGGTTTTGAATGTTTGCTTTAAGTGTTGGCTATTTCTATGTTTTATAAACCAAAACATAATTTCCAAAAACAATGAAGGAAACCAAAATAAATATTTCTGCATTTCAAGTGAGTGAAGGCCTCTCTTTTCACGTCAGGGGTGATGTGTGGGACAGCCTTGGATGTGCGTGAGCGCAGAGCAGGAAGGGCCCCCGGCCTCGCCCTCCCCACAACTTCCCTGACACCCACGTGGGGTGACCTGGGGCCTCCGGCCATGTTCTCTGGCAACAGCACCGCTATGTTGTGCAGAAGAAAATCATGGTGTGAATAATGTGGATATTCTTAGAAATGCAAATTCTTTGCTGGGAAGCTCTGTTTCCAGAGACGTTGGCTGTGGTTGGTGGTTCTGTGGCAGGTTTAATTCTGTGTATTTTAGTAATTCTCTTACTAAGCACTGTTTTAGAAGCTGTCTCATTTATAGCAGCCAACTTTTTCCTTTTCCTCTGGTTTCCACGCTACACTATCATTGTAAAATTTCCTGTTCTGCAGGTGTTCTTCAGTGAGCCCCCAGTGCCTTACATAGTCTGTGGTGGTGAAATCCCCGCCTCCCTCCCTTTAAATCTCGTGTTTGGTGTGGAGATGTTGGTTTTTCCCTCTAAAGCTCAAGCCCTGTTGGCATCTCTCTGGTGAGGCTCCGAATTCGTTCTGCCTTTTGTTTGAGTTGATACACTCCTTATCTTGTCTGTCCTCGTCTCCCCTTTCTCTTCCTCTTCCCCTGAGTGGAGGGAGCGTGAGTGTCTGCGCTCTGGGCATGACCTTTCTTTTCCCTCCCTTAGCACCCAACACGGCTTGCAAACCAGTAGGTGTTCGTTAAATCTCATGTGAACAAATACCTGCAATTTTGAACAAAGCTTCTCTTGTAATGAGGTTGATGTTCATGCTGGATTTTATCCTTTAAAAAAAAAGTGCTAAAACACACATAAAATGTATCTTTATTTTTTTTAAAGATTTTATTTATTTGAGAGAGAGAGCGCATGAGTGAGGGGCAGGGACAGAGGGAGAGGAAGAAGCAGACGCCCTGCTGAGCAGGGAGCCTGACATGGGACCCAGGACCCCGAGGTCACCACCTGAGCCAAAGGCAGACGCTTAACCAACTGAGCCACCCAGGTGCCCCTCAGCTTCATTATTTTTAAGCACAGTTCAGAGGCATTAAGTGTGTTCACACCGTTGTGCAACCGTCAGTGCCATCTGTCCACGGAACTCTCTTCATCCTGCGAAACGGAAACTCTGCTCATCACACGGTAACATCCATTCCCTCCTCTCCCCAGCCCCTGGCAGCCACCGTTGTCCTCGCCGTCTCTGTGAATCCCGCTGCAGGTAAATCCTGCAGTGTATCTTCTTTGGGACTGGTGATCTCACTTATAATGTCCTCCAGGTTCACCCGTGTTGTAGCATGGGTCAGGGTTTCCTTCCTTTCTATTTTATTTTATTTATTTTTTTATTATGATAGTAAATTTTATTTAGTGCCAGGCCAATTTATTGTGCCAAGATTATATTTCCTGCATTACAAATTCAAAGTAATGACCTCTGGCCTTTTTGGAGGAAAATGTATATACTCTTTGTTACACTCTTACTAATTTCCTTTCATCTTTTTTGTTTTCTTATGTTCAGTTAGTCAGCACGTAGTACATCATGAGTTTTTGACGTAATGTTCATGATTCAGTAGTTGCGTGTAACACCCAGTGCTCATCACCACACGTGCCCTCCTTAGTACCCATCACCTCATTTCCTTCCTTTTTAGGGCTGAATAATAGTCCATGGTAGGCACAGACCACATTTTCTTTATCCATCCATTTGTTGATGGACATTCGAGTTGTTCATATCTTTTCGCTATCGAGAGTAATACTGCTGTGAACACGGGTGTACAAATATCTGTTTTAGTCCCTGCTTCCAATTCTTCTGTGTATGTACCTAGAAGTGGGATTGCTGATCATGTATATGGTAATTTTATGCAGAATTTGTTGAGGATTTGCCATCTCGTTTGCCCCAGCGGCTGCCTCACTTGACATTGTCACGAACAGAGCACAATGGTTCCAGTTTCTCTACATGCCGTCTGTAAACGTCCTCTCTGGCCGGTTTCTGTGTTTGTCATGACACACATCCTGATGGGCGTGAAGTGGTATCTCACTGTGGTTTTGCTTTGCGTTTCCGTGATGATTCGTAAGGGCGAGCATCCTTTCCTGGGCTTACTGGTCATTTGCATATCATCTTTGGAGAAGTGTGTCTTCAAGTCCTTTGCCTATTCTTACAAACTGAGTTGTTCATGTGTTTTATTGATCTGTACGTGTTCTTTATATATTCTGGATATTAATCCCCAAACACCGTCTTTCAGTTCTTTTTTTTTTTTTTTTAAAGATTTTATTTATTTATTTCACAGAGAGAGAGAAGGCCAGCGAGAGAGGGAACACAAGCAGGGGGAGTGGGAGAGGAAGAAGCAGGCTCCCAGCTGAGGAGCCTGATGTGGGACTCGATCCCAGAACGCTGGGATCACGCCCTGAGCCGAAGGCACATGCTTAACGACTGTGCTACCCAGGCGCCCCACCGTCTTTCAGTTCTTAACTGCCATGGTGCACTGTTTGGGGTCCGAGCCTGTTTAACAGCAGTAGATACCCCGTGGCACTCTTCCCACAAAGCAGACCACACCTCCAGAGCCCGGTGGTCTGGGGCTCAAGCCCAGCCGGGACAGAAGACGATGGTTGACTCGGGGTGAGGCAGTCTTCTCTTCTGTGCAGACCCCCTGCGTGTTAGGCTTCTCTCAGGAGCAGCCAGAGAGCAGGCCTCTCCCCACAGATGAGGAGCGAGGAGGCGTGAACAGGGTAATGCTGAAACCACAGTCGTCTCTCTGCCCCCCTAACAGCCCGTCCTGCCCCTCCCTGCGCCCCCCCACCGTGACACACCCACATTCTAGATCTTTTTTTTTTTTTTTAAGATTTTATTTATTTATTAATGACAGAGAGAGAGAGAGAGACAGCCAGTGAGAGAGGGAGCACAAGCAGGGGGAGTGGGAGAGGAAGAAGCAGGCTCCCAGCAGAGGAGCCTGATGTGGGGCTCGATCCCAGAACCCCGGGATCACGCCCTGAGCCGAAGGCAGACGCTAAACAACTGAGCCACCCAGGCGCCACCCGCACTCTAGATCTAAACGCAGAAAGGCAGCTTGTTTTCACTATATTTGGCATTTGGCAAATGCTTTTGCCTCCCACTTTTTTCGATTACTTGGAAGACTCATCATAATAACTGAAATGCATCCAATGTTGCCACAGGCCAGGCGCTATTCTTAGCATTTTACCCGGATGACCCACTTCACGTTACCACCCTGGAGCCAAATGCTACTGCTGTCCCCATTTTCCAATGAGGAAATCAAAGCACACGTGTGACATGGCCAATGTCACAGCCCCGGACAGGCCGGAAGCTGGAACTGAGCTTTCAGCCTCGTGGTGTGGACGTTTCTTCTCGTCCGCCTTCCGCCGTGAGCGTCCTTTCTCAGTGCTACCGCTTCTGCCTCTAAGCGTCAGGACGAATGGTTTTGACTCCTGTCCTGGATTGTTCTTTGTCACAGCAGGGCCTAATACCACTTCCCACAGTTTTGTGCTGGTTTTATGGCTTATCAAAAATTAAATACAGTTGCTCTCTGTGGTGTTGGTAACCCCGGTCCGTCGAGGACTAAAAGTTTGGTAGAACCAGCCACTGTTTTAGAGGAAAATGTGTGTGAGGCTGTGTTGCAGGCATACAGCCGTTCATGAGATGCCTCAGAGAAGTTCTAGAAGTCCTCAGCGATGCGGGTCGTAGCAGCTGCGGGATTATACTAGGGAGTACTCTGTGCTACACTCCTGTGTGATGCCGTGTTCATTCCTTACGCATGTCCCCGTTCAGTCCTCATAGAGACCCCTTAGGGGGTGAGTCCCCAATTACGTGTTTACTGTCTGCTAAGTGCCAGGCACGGTTCTGTGCCGTGGGGCCACAGCGGTGAGCGCAGCAGACAAGATCCTTGCCCTGCGGAGGCTCACTTTGTAACACGGAGAGGACGGACCATACACACAAAAGCAAACGGATGAGTTCAGATTGTGATGGGTGCTTTGAAAAAAGCAACTGAGAGAGTATTGTTTTAAGTGTTGGGGTCAGAGAAGGTCCCTTTGAGGAGGTGACACTTGTGATAACCTGAAGAATGAGGAAGGGGAACCGTCCTCACAAGGTTTGGGGAAAGAGTTCAAAAAGCAGAATCATGAGTGCAAAGGCCCTGAGGTGGGAAAGCATGTGAGGTATTCCAGGACCCGGAAGAAAGCGAGTGAGGCTAGAGCATCATAAGCGAGGGCAAGTGTAGTACTGGAAAAAGTTAGAGAAGGAGGACCAGATTACCAGAAAGGAATCTGGGTGTTACTCTGGGTTCAGGAGGAAACCAATGAGGGGTTTCGAGGCAAGGACTAACATTCCCTGAATTACCTTTGTCAAGGACTACTCCCGGCTGCCACAGAGGGATCAGAGAAGAAGCACGGAGACCACACAAGGACAGTGTGGTGCATGGTGGCGGCTTGAACCAGGTTGGTGGCAGTGGAGATAAGAAAGGGGCTGGGGGTGGAACCACTGCACGTGGGGAACCAGGGAAAGGGAGGGATCGGGGCGTGAGCTCCGTTGGGGAGATGTGCAGCTGCACTCACTGAGCTGGGAAGACTCGCAGGGGTTTTGGGGGAGGCAAGTGGGAGGTCGAATTTGGACAGTTTCTATTTGAGGTGCCTGCTAGACAAGCCCATGAAGTTAGACAGGAGGCTGTGGTTCAGAAGACCGTCAGGTTGGAGAGAACACATTGGCGAGTCAGCAGCATACAGAAGGTCAAAGAGACTTTGCCAGGTAACCTGGGGAACCAGAAAATCTAAATGGGAAATAGAGGAGGTCCCAAGACAGAACCAGCCTTGCATATTTGAAAGGGAATTAAGGAGCCAGCAATGGGGACTGAGAATTACCTCCCATGGGGGAGGGTGGGCAAGCAAGCACGTGGTGTCCCAGAAGCCAAGAGAGAAAAGTTTCAGGGAGGGAGGGGATCAGTTATGTCATATGCTGTTGAAAGGTGGAATGTGGTGGGGACAGAGGAATGTCTGCTGGATTCTGCCATGGTGACAATTCTGGACATAAGTGTTCCAGCAGAGCAGGGAGGACAGAAGCCCGTTGGGAGCGAGTGGGGACGTGGGCTCCTGGAAAGTCAGGAAGATCCGCTAACTAGCCCTGAATTTTCCCACTGCATGATTTCTTGTGCCTGGATCACCTTTTTTGCTGTGCCTTCCCCTCCATGGTGTGATGCCCATCACCATGCTGGACAAATTTCCTTCGTTAGCCAGTCCCCAGGTGCCCCCAATCTCTCCACTGTAATGCACAAAGTGGAGGTGGGTCGATGCTGTGGACTCTCGAATTTTCATCCATATTTCTGGCAATTGTTTTTTTTCACGGCAGCACCAGCAGAAGAGAAGCAGGCCAGCCTGTCCCAGTTACCTGCCGCGGCAGGTGAACAGAGGGCAGAAGGCCCTGGCGGCAGCTTGAGAGGCAAGGACCCTGGGGCTGTTGGACTGAGCGTCCCTCCCGTTCCGCTGCCTCGAGCCCCGTCGGCATCTAGCCTGGAGAGTGGCTGTGGCCACAGTCTGCCTGCACGAGACCATTTGTCCATCCGTCTCAGCGGGAGCAGCCTCAGCACCCGGAGCGGAGAGAGAGCAGCTCCCGGTTAGCGCGAGCCTGCAGATGTGAGGTCCCCCAGGGTGGCCCCTTTCACCACTGGGGCCCGGAGGAGATCCCCAAATCGGAACGCGCTTCCTCACTCAGCACGAGACATTGGGAAATCGACCCACCTTACGTATTATCCATCTACTTGGCGTAAAAAGAAACCCACATTTTTCCTTTTTGACTTTTAACTCCACTCTGTTGACTTGCTCAAATGGTAGAAGTCTTACGGGATGACTTCTGCTCCTCAGCCCTGTTCCTGAAGGTAGCGAGACGTACTGTTTTGGCCAGAAGCAGGGGTTTGTCACAAATATATTTTCTATGTAAGTTCTTTGTCACTCACTTTTGTTGCGATTTCTAACGAGGGGAGGGGGGATGGTTTTGACTGTCAAATTTCCCTTACAGAAATTGTCCTTGCTAAATAGTAAGGCTACTGGACATCCCCCCCAGGACTCGAGGCAGACTTCCTGCTTTGCATGTGGCCTGTTAATATCGGAGGGTGAGTCATGGCAGGGGTGGGGGGGAGGACCCTGCCACAGGGGTACCTAAGCACCAGGCACTGGATGGGACACGTGTGAGGCATGCGTGGAACCGGTTTGCTCGCATTCTGCGCTAAGTAACATGTGCAGACACAGAGGGACTCTCCCTTAAGAGCCTGTGCTTTCCCACACCCACTGATACTGCCTTCCCCGCCCTGGAGCTCACGCCTGCTCCCCGGCCGCGTGGGCAGTGGGCCCTGCACCTGGGAGGAATTCCGCCCACCACCACTGTCTTGTGGATGCGTTCTCCCATCGCCCATCAGCTGTGTCCACTCCCCACCCCCCATCCCTGCTGCCCAGTCAGGGTGGCAGCCATCTCTCGCCGGGACAACTACACCAGCCTCTTAACTGGCCTCCATATCTCTATATGGGTCTCTGCTGACTCACCCTCTCTTCCTCCACTTTGCAGCAAGGATGAAGTTTCTAAATCACGAGTCTTATCACATGGTTCCCCCGTGTTATCGGTCAGAAAGTTCCTGTTGCTCCTAAGTCTGAACTGCTTAATACACTTTGAGGAGGGCTTCTCCGGATTTATTGTGCATCAGCTCCCTTGGGGATCTTAAAACGTAGATTTGGATTCAATAAATTTGGAATTGGGCCTGAAATTGTACATTTTGAATAGGCCCCTCAGGGAATGCCAATGCTGCTGGTCTGTGCACGACACTTTGAGGAGCAAGGAACTGGAGGACCCTTGCGTGTGTCCCTAGCCTCATCTTTTGCCACCTCCCCAACCCTGTTCCAGCCACACTGAATGTATTCTAGCTTCCAGAATGTATCCCACTTCGCTCACCACTGGGCCTTTGCACATGCTCTCTCCCTAGAGCACTGTCTTACCCTGGCCTAGCTGACTCCTATTCCTTTATTCCAATTAGATTGTAGGTAGATGCCGCTTCCTCTAGGAAGTCTTCTCCTATTTTCCAAGCCCAGGAAATAAAGAGTCAGTCATGTGTCCTGGCAGTGGTGTGAGTTGGTAATGATTTTCTTTATGCTAAGTGACAAGGTTAAAGAGGTGAGTGAGCTGGCTTGTGAGACACAGGGTGGCAGCCAGAGGGTGTGTGTGTGTGGGAGCTGTTTACTCCTACAGAAGGTTCCAGAAAAAAGGTTTTTATGTTACGTAGGGGTTTGAGAGGGAAGCCTGTCTGACCTGAGGTTGTCTGGCTGATGGCACTTTTACTATTCCGTTCTCGACTGAGCAGAAAAGTATCCTTGAGGTAAGGGCGCCAGCTGCCCTGAGCTCTGGGA
The DNA here is from genome assembly GCF_023065955.2 of Ursus arctos. Taxonomy (NCBI): domain Eukaryota; kingdom Metazoa; phylum Chordata; class Mammalia; order Carnivora; family Ursidae; genus Ursus; species Ursus arctos. Next base: position 35,922,398 of record NW_026622952.1, on the reverse strand, counting down.
ACAAAGTCAGCTGCACAACTGTGAGTGCTGTCAGGCCACTCAAAAGTCCTGTCAGAGTGAGCAAGGTCGTTACAAGGATGAAAACTGTTTTAAGAAACTTTTTTTTTTTTTGACCACAGCTTGAAAGTGAATCATGGAGACAATTTTCTACTGCAGAAATTTTCTCTTATTTTCTTACGAAAATCTCTTCCTGTGGAGCTTTCTTTCATTTCTCTTTCTCTGCTTATGTGGTCATGTGTCCCTTTTACAAGTTTGAGTTATAAAACGAATTCCTCTGCAGGTCGGAATCAGCGATTTGCTGGCCGGAGAAACCCTGGATTTTGCTAGAATGCTCCTGCCAGGGTTCCTGCACCAGATGCAGCCCTGCGGGGAGCCGGGAATGGAATTCGAAGCATGTGACATGGCCGGTCGAGATGCAGTGGTCAGACCTATTAGCCATGCGATCTCAGCTTGGCGAGGAGCGGTGCCAGTTAGGTCTGGAAAAAGTAGGACGTTGGTGGCAGAGCGAATAAGTTCAGCAGTGGCGGCTCGGAGCCAGGGAAATGCCAGCGAGCTTGTGACACACGGAGGGACCTGACGTCATTGCAGTTTGCCACTACGGAAAAATCTCTCTGCCTTCCAACTTCAAAATACACCGAATAAAACTTCCTTTCTGTGTTTTATTTCCTCTTTCTCTGAAAGGGAACATCCGAGTGGAGGTCTCCTCCTTCCTCGCCCTGGCCTTGCCCTCCTGGGACGTTTTTGGGTAGTTTCCCAGTGTCACACTCACAGACGTGGAGCAGTTGGTCTGTTTAAAACAGATAACGACTTGAGTTTCTTCCTGAAGAGAACGGCCAAGGTTAGTGGGTTATTCCTGTGCACCCATTAATTAGTAGGTGCTGCAGGAAGTTAAAAAACACAAGAAGAAAATTTACGAAAGAAATTATTTTCTGTATTTTCCATAATAGAAAAGTACACCCTTTGCCTTCAGGGAAACGTACAGGAATGAGGCTGAGAGATGATAGAGGGCAAGGAAAAATGAGTTGAGCAACAGGTAGTTAAGATATGTAGTCTTACTAATCTTGAACAGACTTTTAAAAAATTTTTGTTTAAAATCAATTAACATATAGTATATTATTAGTTTCAGAGGTAGAGGTCAATGACTCATCAGTTGCATAGAACACCCAGTGCTCATCACATCACATGCCTCCTTAGTGTCCGTCACCCAGTTACCCCACCCCCACCCACCTCCCCTCCAGCAGCCCTCAGTTTGTTTCCTAGAGTTAAGAGTCTCTTATGGCTTGCGTGCCCCTCTGTTTTTATCTTATTTTATTTTTCTTCCCTTCCCCTGTGTTCATCTGTCTTGTTTCTTACAACATCTGAAAATGCGAGCTCTAGTCTCCAGTTACATTTTCAAACTTGCAGGTCCCGTCTTCGTCTGCCCTCTGGTGGCTGCGGTTCGGTACAGAAAGTTCAACAGAAGAGCTCACTTGAAGAAAAGCAGAGGCCCAGTAAGAAATGATGGGTGTTTTGTTTTGTTTTGTTTTGTTTTGTTTTAATGCCAGAAGTAGAATATCCATTTGTAATTTATTTTGTAAGAATACAAATTTTTGCCAGGAGTTTAAGGAATTGCTCTAACTTTGCTTTGGTTTTTGTTTTTTAATGTAAATTCAAGTTAGTTAACATATAGTGTATTATTAGATTCCAGGTAGAGTTTAGCAATTCATCAGTTGCGTATAACACCCAGTGCTCATTACGTCACGTGTCCTCCTTAATGCCCATCACCCCGTTACCCCATCCCCCCACCCACCTCCCCTACAGCAACCCTGTTTGTTCCCTAGAGTTAAGAGTCTCTTATGGTTTGCTTCCCTCTCTGTTTTTGTCTTATTTTATTTTTCTTCCCTTCCCCTGTGTTTATCTGTTTTGTTTCTTAAATTCCACATATGAGTGAAATCATATGGTATTTGTCTTTCTCTGACTTATTTTGGTTAGCATAATACACTATGGTTCCATCCACATCATTGCAAATGGCAAGATTTCATTTTTTGATGGCTGAGTAATATTTCATTGTATATATGTACCACACCCTCTTTATCCATTCATCCATTGATGGACATGTGGGTTCTTTCCATAGTTTGGCTATTGTGGACATTGCTGCTATAAACATTGGGGTGGGCGCCCGTTTGGATCACTACATTTGTACTTTGGGGTAAATACCTAGTAGTGCAATTGCTGGGTCATAGGGTAGGAGCCTGATGCAGGGCTCGATCCCATAACGCCAGGATCATGCCCTGAGCCGAAGGCAGATGCTTAACCGCTGTGCCACCCAGGCGCCCCAATACATGCATATTTTTTGATAGCAGGGGGAAACCTTTTATGGGTAAGTTACAAAGAAAGATAAGGCAAATAAACAATTTTGTGTAAGAAATTCAACACATGCTGTACAATGTTTTCACTTCTCTGCCATCGTTTGTACAAACTCTTCCCAGTTTACTTTAGACCATCACCATCAATATCTGCTTCCCCGGTCATTTCATCGACCTCTTCGTCTGTTCACTTCTCTCCCAGGTTTGTCAGCACATGGCAAAGCTCTGCCGTGCTAATTAATACTGCCGTTGCGGTCGAACACACGGAATGCTTCCGTAATTTCTTCTTCACGGGCTGGTTCCCACGCCGTCACTGTCAGAAGTTCCCGGGAGGCAGCGGTGCTTTGCCGTCAGCATCTGCTGCACTAACCATGTCCTGGAACCGCTTCTGTGGGATTCTGCCCCATACACTCTATGTTAACTAACTTGAACTTAAATGAAAAAAACAAAAACAAAAATGAAAAACCAAAGCAATGTTGGAGCAATTCCTAAAACTCCTAGCAAAAATCTGTGTTCTTACAAGATAAATTACAAATGGGTGTTATACATATATAGACAGTCTGTATATCTAGCTCCATATCCTTTACCTATTATCTCCATGATACACCTGTAACATAAAGCATAATATTCTCATTTATATTCTTATTTAAAAATCAAACTAATAATTCCAAAACATGAAACTAATATGCACATCAACCAAATCCACAGGGAAGATGTATTTCCACAGGGGAGTGTCCATGCCCAACCATTCCATTCATCCCAGCGTCCAAGACGTTTTGTGGTTCTTTATTTTCTGCATCTGAATTATAAAAGCAATAGTTGTGTGTTTGTTTGTTTGTTTTTCATTTTCCAAACATGAAAGTATGTTCTATAGCCAGGGGCCCCCGCCCACCCACACACCCACCCATGAAGATGTCCTCCAGCTTTTCTGCGATCCCGATCCCCTTTCCTCCTCTGGGCTCACATTGTCCCAGGCTACCAGGAGGGGTCGGGACCCTGCTCCCTCCACTCCTGCGTGTTCAGTCCCCTTCCAAAACCCATGCTTCACCGCATCCTGGCCCCTGTCCCTAATCCTTCACAACCTCCCTTAGGTACACCAAGACAAGGTTGTTGAATTTAACACACATTCACGAAAGGTTAATGGAGATGGAACCAGCACACACACAATGCAGGGACCATCTGAAAATAGAAAATATGGGCCGGGGCTTCCTTAAAAAGTAATCTGCATTGTTTTCACAGAGAGTTTCCCAGGGACCGGATCTGTCCTTGGCCGCAGCTTCTCTGATCTGCTGGGCTTCTCCTCTTCCCTTGGCTGACCCTTCTCCCCTCGCCAGCCTCCAGCCTCCAGCCCCCATGTTCCTCTTACTGTCCTATGATGAGCCTTGGTGTTTGCCTCCTCCCACCCAGACTCCCACATCTACATTCAGATGCTCGTGAAAGCGTCCTGGTCTTCGCCCCAGCAGTACAAATAACCACAGAAGCTTGGAAATTGCCATTCGACACTAACTTCTTAGGCAAGACTCCCACCCACCCTCTTTTTTTTTTTTTTTTTTTTTAAGATTTTATTTATCGGGGCGCCTGGGTGGCTCAGTCGTTAAGCGTCTGCCTTCGGCTCAGGGCGTGATCCCGGAGTTCTGGGATCAAGCCCCACGTCAGGCTCCTCCACTGGGAGCCTGCTTCTTCCTCTCCCACTCCCCCTGCCTGTGTTCCCTCTCTCGCTGGCTGTCTCTCTCTGTGTCAAATAAATGAATAAAATCTTAGGAAAAAAAAAAGATTTTATTTATCTATTTGTCAGAGAGAGAGAGAGAGCACAAGCAGGGGGAGCAGCAGGCAGAGGGAGAAGTAGGTTCCCCGCTGAGCAAGGAGCCCTCTACGACTCTGTCCCAGGACCCCGGGATCATGACCTGAGCCGAAGGCAGACACTGAACTGACTGAGCCACCCAGGCGCCCCTCCCACCCCCCTTTGACCAGAGCAACTGGGAGTCTTCTCCATGTTACAATTACTACTTTATCGTACTACGTGTGCCCCGGAGATCCTGGAATGTGCCCCCTCCCCTCTCCCCTTCCCTCCCCCCGTTTGAGAGTCACTGAGAAGGCAGCACGAGGGAGTGGAACAAATGTGAGTTTGGCGTTCGAACGCCTAGGCTGGCACCCTGCCTTCCCTGTGACTAGCTCCACCGGCGTGGGCAAGTTCCTGCGGAGGCCTCCAGGTGCCCGTGTCCAGCAGCCATTTCCCACTCTCGCAATTTCCACCTCCACCCACCACGCCTGTTCTAGTAGGAAGCTAGTGAGTGTATTCCAGTTCTCTGGCCACAGGAATTGGTTCGGGGTCACGTGTGTGTTCGTGTTATGTGTCAAGGCTATAGCACCCACTTGTTTGGCCAAACACCAGTCTAGATGTCCCTATGAAGGTATTTTTTAGATGTGATTAATCTTTTTTTTTAAGATTTTATTTATTTATTTGAGAGAGAGAGCGAGTGAGTGAGAGAGAGAGCATGAGCCGGTGAAGGAGCAGAGGGAGAAGCAGTCTCTCAGCTGAGCAGGGGGCCCAATGTGGGGCTCGATCCCAGGACCCTGGGACCAGGACCTGAGCCAAAGGCAGATGCCTAACTGACTGAGCCACCCGGGTGCCCCGTGATTAATCTTTAAATTAGTAGACTTTGAGTAGAGCAGATTATTCTCCAGGATGTGGGTGGCCCTCACCCAATCAGTTGAGGGCCTTAAGAGCAAAGACTGGGATTTTGCCCATGATAAAAAAATATTCTGCCTCAAGACTGCAGCCTAAAAATTCTGCCTGAGTTTCCTGCCTGTCACCCTGCAGAATTCAGACTCAAGCCTGCAACATCAACTCTTACCTGAATTTCCAGGTTGCTGGCCTGCCCTCTCATGGCAAACTCGCCAGCCTCCACAATCAATTGTGTGAGATAATTCCTTAAAATAAATCTCTCATGTACATGGATATAAATATTCCATCCAGAGTGCTGAACCTCTTCCTGTCTTGACAGTTGGGCAGTTTCTTTTTAAAATACATATACATGAAAGAAAGATTTATTTTATATTTATAAATACACATACACACATATATAGGAGATGTGTGTGTGTGTGTGTGTGTGTGTGTGTGTGTGTGTCCCTCCTATTGGTTCTGTTTCCCTGGAGAACCCTGACTCACCCAGGCAGGTATGTTACGAGCTGGACCAATTAGAGTAAAGCTTAGGCCTTTTTCTGGGAGTGCTGGACACGGCTACTGCCTGTCTTTGAATGGTGGAGTTCGGATGTGAGATTGGAGCAGCTGCCAGGTGCCAGCTCTGGGCCCCAATCCTAAAATCTAATTCAGGTACCACCCCTTACCACCTGTGGGGCTGCTCCTTTGTTTCCTCATACGTACTGTGGGATTATAGTATTTACCACATAGGGTTATTGAGAGGTTTAAATGGTTTAATAAGTACTAAACACTTAGGACAATGCCTGGGTCATAGTAAATGCTCAATAAGTCCCAGCAATGATGATGGCGATGACGGTGACGATGACGGCGATGATGGTGACGATGATGATATACAGCCTGAGGAAAAGGCTGATGTACAAGGAGGGCCAGGAGATGGATTCAGAGCCCTGATGGCTTGTCTAACCTCTAGGTCAAACAGCTTGACAGCCATCCTACCTCTGGACACAAGCTCAGAAATTCCTTTTATTTTTTAAACCTATTTGGGTTGAGTTTTATTCCATCCAGAGTGCTGCACATCTTCCTGTCTTGACAGTTGGGCAGTTTCTTTTTTCAGACCCACAAGCACAAGACCTGCAACCCTTTTCCCAGAAAATGGAGCTACCTGTCCACTCTCTTAAGAGTGACAGATTTCCATGGCTCCAGGAACCCTATTTCTACCCATCAGCAAATGGGATGTACTTTCAATTCCTCAAAGGTAATTTACTCTCCAATGGCAATTGCCCAAATAATTCCTGGGTGGGGTGATTTCACCAAGGAGGAATCAGGAAGGACCTATAAACAATGAAAAGCTGATGGACTTAAGGAAAATGTAAATAAAAAACAGAATAGGATAGCATTTCAGCTCACTAGTTAGGTAAACATGTAAAAGTCTTGAAAGCTGTAAGTGTTGAAAAGTCCAAGGGGACTTTTATATACGGCTGATGGGGGATTTAAATTGTAGTCTACCAAACAAGGTGTAAAAATTGACATTATCTTATAGAGCTGAAAATGTCCTTATCCTACAAAGCAACAATATTACTATTGAGTTGATCCTTAGAGAGACTCTCAGACATATGTCATGTGAGACACAAGAACGTTTAGCACTGCATTGTTGGTTAGAGCAAAAGACTGAAAACCACTGACATAGCCATACACAGGGGAATGAAGAAATAAAGTGTGGAATATTTAAAGCATTCCAAAGACAATGGAAAAGAATGAACTACAGCTACGTGCATGGATGTGGCTAAATCTAAAAATTGTAACTTTGATTAAGAGCGTTTGCAGAATACATACCAAATATCATTTATATAAAGTTTAGAACCATACAGTAATTCATACATTATTTAGGGATTTATCAAGGTAGCTCCATTTTCTGGGAAAAGGGTTGTAAGTCTTGTGCTTGTGGGTCTGACACAAGTCCGAAGAGCGGTTATAACGGGCCCGGGGGGTGGGGTGGGGTGGAGATAATTGTTTATTTTCTAATCCAGTGGTGAGTACATGGTGGTGTTGTTGTTGTTGCTGCTGTTGTTTTGAGACAGAGGGGCAGAGAGAGAGAGAGAGAGAATTTTAAGCAGACTCCAAGTTCAGCCTGGAGCCCACGTTAGTGGGGTGGGGGCTGGGGAGGTGGGGTGGGGTGGGGAAGGACTGGATCTCAGGACTCTGAGACCATGACCTGAGCCTGGAATCACCAGTCCAACGCTTAGGTGTTACTTTTTATCCTTACATTATATATATTTTTTGTATGCATGAGCTATAACTTTTTATTGTGATAAAATATACATAACATGAAATTTAGCATTTTAACCATTTTTAACTCTACACTTCAGCGGCACTACTTAAGTACATTCACGTTAGGCAATCATCCACCACTCTCCATCTGCAGAACCTTTTCATCATCCCAAACTGTGCTTTTGGCATCATATGCAAGAAATCATTGCCAAATTCAGTGTCATGAAGTTTTTGCTCTGTTTTCTTCTAAGAGTTGTATAGTTTTCAAGTTTAGGTCTTTGGTCCATTTTAATAAAGTTCATTTTTATTTACGATGTGGTAAGGGCCCAGCGTTCTTTTGCGGGATAATACATTTTTAAACAGAAAAGAATAGAATATTAGCTCCAGAAGGGACCCTCCCCACTTACCATGAGGACACTGGAATAGAGGTAAAATAACACGCAGAGCTCACACAGCTGGTGGAGGGCAGCAGGGAAGTCAAATCCTGCCTGTTCGGCAATGCATCGCTCTAACCCTCCAGGGACAAAAGCGCCTGGAGCTCCTGCTGTGATTTGGCTCAAGTCCACAGGGCGAGCGCACCACCTCTTTTCAGCTGCGGCTCCTCCCCTTCCCCGCCCCGTGGGCGGGCCCACGCGGCTCCGGAACTGTGGAGCTTTGGAAAACTGGCGCGGCGCGCGGGTGGGAGCAAAAGCCCGGCAAACTGATGCCGTCTCAAAGCCCTTCAGCAAGCGATTGGTTGAAAGGCGCGGACTCCAGCTTTCCTAGAATTCCAGGTCTGGTTTTCTCTCGCGCTCCAGGCTGGGGAGGAGCCCAGGGCCCGCTCTAGTACAAGGTCCGGGGAGGGGTGTGGGGGCGGGAGAGCATGCTCGGCCCCTATTGGCTGCTCCGAGCGGCGCGGGGTTTGGCGGGAACTTTACGGGCTCTGCCTGCGCGGAGAGCGGTAGACTCGGATGGCCCCGTCGCGGCGGGTGCGGTACCCCGGGCGGGGCGGGTAAGTTGTGCGGCCCGTGGGGACGCGGACGGGGGACAGGCTTTCTCTCCTTCCTCTGCTGCGGCGTTTGTGGCTCTCGGAGATGTTCGTGCTGAGTAGCGACGGTCCCCGGCTCTGCCACTGTGGAATTCGCCCAGGGCCTCTGTTCCACCTGGAAAATGGAAATAAAAATCCAGACTACGTAGGTCGCCGTAAGAGTTAAAGGAGTTACAGCTGAACATTGTGTCTGGAGGGTGGAAAAGAATGTTAATGTTAGCTTTGAGTGGGTGGGCGTAGTCTGAAGCAGAATCAAAATATTTTGAAACAAAATATCCGACAGTAACTCATTGAGTGCCTACTGCTTGCCAGACAGGACTTTCTAGAAACGTTAGCGCTCCGGCGGGTAGTCAGGTGTTCTTATTTTCAAGATCCTGGTGTTTTTGTAACACGGAACTTAAAGCTGAACCAAATCGCCAGCTAGGGGACCAAGCTGCCGCTTGTTATGTTTAAAAGGGGCACTGCAGGATGGGTCAAGCAGTTGGGTCTTTTGTTTGTTTTTTAATCAAAAAGGGCATGCATTTAAATATAGACTCCAAATCGCTCTCCAAAATATTAGTTTTAATGGATTCATTGACCATTTCTGGCTGGCTGTGTCTTGAGCGCATCCAAAGGCCTGGTGTGGTCCTGGCTAAAGGGGTCTCAGCTTGCTACAGTGGGTGCACAAGGTCATACAAACATCCAGGAGTTCCTCCTGGGCCCTGGGAAGACTGCCTGGAGAAGGTGGCATGTGTAGACATGAGCTGACTGTGGAAGGTGAGCCAAGCAGAGCATAGGGGAAAGGTTGGAGCAGGACAGAGCAGGCAGGTGGAATAAATTGAGACTAGACTCCTGTGGCTGGTGGGGAAGAAGGGAGGACTCTCCCAAAGGAGGGGAGGATCGGGAAAGAATATGGGCCTTAACATCACCTGATGAGAGATAAGCTTATTCTGATAGGCCAGGTAGGTTTTGTTTCTCTCCCCCGACTTCCCTTCCCCATTTCTCTCCCTCTCTGTGTGTGTGTGTGTACGTACGTACATATAACATTATTGCCTTTGAGATTCCTGCAATCTGTTCATCCTTCCCCCTGAAACGCACTGGTGCGCATATACCAAAAATCTTACGTATGGTATCACAGAGGTTTCTGTCTTTGAGAAACCTCACCTTGCGCCTACCCTAAGGTAAGGACTTTCTCTTAAGCACAGAGGAGGCAGGAGCCAGTGGAGAGGAGGATAAGAAGTTAGGCAATCTGGGTTTTAGACCTATTTCTGTTACTTGGCTGTATGACCATTAATAAGTCACTTTTCTGAACCCTAGAATCATAAATGCCATAAAATGAATACCTGTTCTACCTTCTTGGGAGCTGAGAATCCAATAAAGCAGAGGTTCTTAAGGTGTGGTTCCTTGTTTAGAAATGTGAAATCTCAGATCCCATCCTGGGCCTACGGAATCAGAAACTCTGGGGATGGGGCCAAGCCATCTGTTTGAAGCCCTCCAAGTGATTCTGATGCCTGAAGTTTGAGAACCCTGCTCTAAGGAATTCAGCTTTTTCGTTTGTGATTCACAGTAATGATATTTTACATCACTGTACGTAAATGTGCACTGCACACATGGAGAACAAAGTTTATGATGATACGATGTCCAATGCAATCTTAAATTTTATAGTCTTTTGTATTTCCTTTTTGAAAATGCAGAAAAAAATTTTTAAAGGACACGGTGGGGCAATGGATGCAGTTCAGATATAGACTGTAGATTATATAATCATCAGTGTTAATTTTCTTAATTTGGGAATTGTACCGTGATGATGCAATATAATGCTCTCTCTCTTAGAGACACTGAATTATTTAGGTCTCTAGTTCATATATACACACAGAAAGCATGTGAGACAAAATGTAAACAATTGGTAAACCTGGGTGAAGAATCTACAGAATGTTCTTACACTTGTAATGTTTCTGTAAGTTTGAAATTATATCAGATAAAACATTACTCAAATGTGGATTCAGACACACTAATTGATCTGCTGTCCACAGACGGGTGTCTGCATGGCATGTTGTAAAGTCAGGGACTGCGTGTGGAATTTACCAGAGCATCCCCAGTCCCTAGTACAATGCCTGGTGTGCAGAGGGTACTCGGTACACACTCACTGGCGATGTTATTTCCCACCTCTTGTTTCCAGTTTGTATTTTAGTCCCTGTTTTTACATCTTGTTTACTTTAAGCTTGAAGATCTGCAGCTTTATCCTTTTATCCTAATGCCCGATGGAGGGACATGAAGTGGTGGAAAGAGGGAAGCACGTTTTAATGCAGGCTTCTCCTTCTTGGCCGTGTGCTGCTTTGGGCAAATGTACATCTGCAACATGGGATTCACTTCTACTTCATAGGACTGTTAGAGCCAAATGAGAAAAATGTACGCGCGAGAGCCAGGCACAGGGTGGGACAGGTGTCAGGTGCTTCGTAAATGCCAGCGGACCTCCCTTTCGCTCAGTTCAGCAGAAACTGTCGGTCGCTGCTGTTGACCTGTCCTCAGGGCCAAGGATAGCAGGATGAAGAGTGTTCGTGTCCCTGAGCGAGAGAGGTGTGCGACTTTCTATACCTGTGCTATGATTTGACCTGTTAAAAAAAAATATATGTGTGAGATACGGGTTCTGTTTTCTGAAAGGATTTGGCCATAACCTGACTTTCACTGTGTACACACTATTCATGCAACTAACAAGGAATATAATTTGGGGAGAAAAAAAAATGCTTAGAAAGGGTTGCAAGTTATGCTGCTTCCCAGTTGTTTTTAATATTTCCTTCTGTGTGTGTTTTTGCTGTTTAATAGTGTGAGATCTTCAAAGAACACTGTAGGAAGAACACATTCCACAAAAGATGTAAGTTATTTTCATATTTTAACGTGATTCTCTCATAATTGATGATATGAAATAACATGTTTTGTGGGAAGCTTCAAAACCCAGTAGATTTCACTGGGTAACTCACTGTTTTATTGTGATGGAAAAGCAGATTGCTTTTCCTCCCACCTTTGCCATATTGGAAGAAATGACCACTGTTAACATTTTGAATCTTCTTTTACTGGGCCTAGGGTTTTTTTGTTTGTTTGTTTGTTTTTTATGATTTCATGCTATTGATTTAGTCCATATTATAGTTTCTCTTTAGGGTCTTAAAATAAATGTATGTTAAAGGCAGGCACATTTCTTCAGCACTCTCCATAGCTCATTTCACACTATTTTCCAATGGCTCGTCACTCGTCGGTGGAAACCCCGCATTAATGACGTCTGAGAGTGGCTGCTTTCCGGGTGCAGGGAGTCGGGGGTTTTGTCTGCTCTCTGCCCTGCCCTCCTGTCTCGTGAGCTCTCTCTCCACCTGCTGCCCTAACCCCACCTTCAGAGGGTGGCCCTTGTCCTGCGGGAAGGCCTGGGACGCCTCCGCAAGGTCGCGCTCCGCTCTGGGCTCCCGCATCTGCCCTCGCTCGCTTGCTCTGTGGATGGATTTCTCTCGGCTCTCTGCCCTCGGTGCTAACATCCAGCGTACCTGGCATGGGTTTCTCCAAGTTCTCCTGCCCTGCTCCCAGCCTGCCTTAGTGGACAGTCCAGAGTGTCCGAGGAGCATTTCTCAGCTTCCCGACCTCTTTCTTTCCTCGGAAGGCCAGTTGGCCTCAGGGAGGATGGAGGGTCTATAAGTGGGAAAGTGGAGTTTTTTTGGTCAATTTATTCCATCTTCTTTATATCTTCCAGAATTTCCTCATACTTTATCTGTTAATGGCACCCTTCCACATTTTCCAGAGTTATGGTGAAGTTTTTCTCATTTTCTGTATGTTTTTGTCTATTCATGACGATTTGGGGTAGCAAACTTCATGGGGCTCGTTGGTATATTGAACCATAAACCCTTGTCTCTCTCTCCTTTGATTGGGAGTTTTCACTCCTGTGTATCCTTGTGAACTTTCAGGTATGTGGGCATATTTCTGAAGAGAGGGCCCAGAGCTCTCCCGAGATCAGGAGTTGGCAAACTGTGGCCCATGGGCCACATCTTGCCTGCCCCCTCTTTTTGGACATCCCTGTGAGCTAAGAATGATTTTTACATTTTTAAATGGTTGAAATAAAATCAAAAGAAGAATATCTCATGATAGGGGAAAATGATTTGAAATTCAAATTTCCGTATTCATAAATAAAGTTTGATCGCAACACGGCCATGTTGATTCTTTCTGCATTGTCGCTGTCTGCTTTCAGGCTATGGCGGCTGAGTTGAGTAGTTGCGACAGATGCAGAGTGTAATATACTTACTGTCTGGTCCCTTACAGAAAAGTTTGCCAGCCCCTGCCTTAGCTTGTCAAAGGGGTCTGTGTCTCTCCCCGCAACAAGTGTTAAGGATCAGTTGATTAGGCAACACTAATAGCAGAATTATCCTTGCTAAATAAATCAGCTTTGTAATGTTCCTGTTTGTTAGAGCCAATTCAATGACTTTGACTTTGTCTACTTTTAGAAAGCCGGCCCAAAGCAGAAGCCCACTGATGTATTTGATTTTCCCGATAATTCTGTCATCTCCAGCATCAGCAGGCTGGGTGACAATGAGAAAGATGAAGAACCTTACGAGATCTTTGGTTAGTATTTTAAATCTTTATTCTAAAAACTTTAAAAGTCGTTTATCCTAAAAACTTTAGGCTAGTTACTGATAAAAATATGGAAATATCTTCAAATATAAAAACCCTATGTCTGCATATGACTATAGTGTTTGGGGCAGTACTTGATAATTTGAGTTAATTTTCCTCACTTCTAGGTACGTTGGAACTAAGAACTCTGTTAAACATTTATCAGGGTTGGGCTCTTCTAGTAGCATTTGTCAACAAGCCAGTCCTATCAGCACACCCGTTGTAGTACTCCGTAGCAAGGAGGATATGAACTGTATTTCTCCATATCACCAATAGAGTCATTCAGTACGGGGCTTTAATTTAGGGAGGGGAAGAGGGGCAATTTTCCCTGTTCTTCAATACACTGAGGCAGAGAGCCGGGGGAGAGCTTCCCCCGTGTTCCTTGGGGTGTGAGGAAAACAGGGCTGGTACCCAGTTGACCAGGAGTACGTGAGTTGTCCAGCTGGGACTGCTTCTGGCTGTGTCCACTGGCCACTCCACAGGCCAGCGCTGAACACAAAGTGCCAGGTGCCCCCACAGTGAGACCAGCCGTGATCAGACATTGTTGCTGGAATACGTTCTGAGGGCATTTTGAAAACCTGTACCCTCTGACATATTTTTAATTTGGTATCTAATATCTTCTAGTCTAATCTTTTATTAATAAAAGAATGTTATACATTTTATAAAATGAAAAGTAAGCATTACCAGAATACATCTTTTGTTATGGCTTGATTAAAGTGTTTTAATTACTTATTTAAAGGAAATTTAAATGTAAAAGATCTAAATCCAAAAGAAACCATATAATTTTTTAATTTTTAATTTTTATTATTTTTTAGAGGAGGGCAGTGGGGGAGGGGCCGAGGGAGAGGGAGAGAGAGAGAATTTTAAGCAGGCTCCATGCCTAGCAGGGAGCTCGATCTCACGACCCTGAGATCATGACCTGAGCCGAAATCACAAGTTGGACACTTAACCGACTAAGTCCCCTGGGGCGCCCCCACATAATTTTTTAAATTGAGATGTTATTCACTTACCAAAAAACTCCCCGTTTTCAAGTGTACAAGTGGTACTTTCATGTAGTCACAGAACTGTACAACCATCACCGCTGAGTATTCCAGAACCTTTTAATCACCCCAGCAAGAAACTCTGTACCCATTAGCAGCCACTCCCCACCCCTCCTTCCCCCAGCCCCTGGCAAGCCTCCACCTCCTTCCTGACTAGGGTGGGCCTGCTCATGTAAATGGAGTCATACGCTGTTCATTTGTGACCAACTTCTTTCGTTCAGCGTCGTGCTTTCAAGGTCCATTTGTATCATAGCAAGTGTCAGTACTTGTTCCTAAAAACATTTTAGCTCGCTAATCCACTGTTTGACTATACCTCACTTTGGTCTCCATTCATCAGTCACTGTACACCTGGGTTGTTTCTCCCGTGGGCCCGGTAGGAGTTATCCTGCTGTGAACACTTGTGTACAAGTCTTCGTACGGACCCGTGTTTTCATTTCTCGTGGGTCCGTACCTGAGGGGGAAACTGCTAAGTCGTATGGTCATTCCTGTTCACTGTTCTGACGAACTGTTCTACCAAGCAGCTGCCCCCCACCCAGCAGTGCACGAGGCCCCACTTTCCCCACATGTTCAGCTCTTGTTATCACCTGACTTTCTGATTCTGGCCATGAGCGTGAAGTGGTATCTCATTGTGTTTGTGTGGTAACCTAGACTGTAAAATTGACCGTTTTTGCCATTTTTAAGAGTACGGTTCTGTGGCATCAGCACATTCACGCTGTTGTGCAGCTGTCCTCACCGTCCACCTCCAGAACCTTCCCATTTCCCCCTCACTGAAAGTCTGTGCCCGCTAGACAACAGCTCCTCATTCTCCACGCCTCCCGGCCCAACTTGTTGTTTCTAGAAATTTGACTACTCTAGATACTTCATAGGAGACGATTCCTACAATATTTTTCCTTTCATGCCTTTTTTCCCCATTTAACACTATGTCTTCAAAGTCCATCCGTGTTGTAGCGTGTGTCTGAATTTCCTTTTGAAAACTTGAGTCCTGTTCCATCCTACGCGTACATCCGTCATCTGTCCACGGACACGGGGGTTGCTTCTATGTTTTGATGGCTGAATAATGCTGCCGCAAACACGGACGTGCAAACGTCTGTTCGAGTCCCCGCTTCCACCTCTTCGGAGTGCAGACGCAGAAGGAGGGTTGCTAGATCCCGTGTTCGCTTTTTTGCGGCCTCGCTCTGCCATTTTCTGCAGAGGCTGCAGCATTCCTGTTACATTTCCACTAGCGATCCACGAGGGCGCCAGTTCCTCCACACCCTCGCTCGGTGTTGACGATCGCCATCCCAGTGGGTGTGAAGTGGTACCTCGTTGTGGTTTTGAACTGTGTTTCCCCAGTGGCTAAGGATGTTGAACATCTTTTATGTGCTTATTGGCCATTTGTGTATCTTTTTTAAGAGCTGTCTATTCAGGTCATTTATCCATTTTTAACCTGGATTGTTTATCTTATTAAAATTGGGTTATCTCTGTCTTTATGTGAGAGTCCAGTTTGGATGACTGGTGACACTTCAGGATTGGTTTATTTCTCTTTCATTCTTTGTCATTTGCAGTTGTCAATAAATCCCTTTGCCTGGTTGAGGGCAACACAGAGCATATTACTGACTTTAAAATCGTGCATTGATGCTGTTCACCACCTCAGCAGCTGTTTATGTGAACACCCGTCTTAAAGCTACACCATCATGCTCAAATGTGAGCATGAAGCAGTGGTCCCTTGGCTCTTACCAGGCACCCTGCAGCAATCCCTGGCCGCCTCCCTCCCGCAAGCTCCCCCTGCCTGCCAGTAGCCTGGCCTGGCATGCTGAGGTCCCATTTGACCTGAGCAGGTAGGAGTGTCCTCCTTCCCTCTGAGTCCTCTTCTGTGCCTTTCCCAGCAGTGGTCTGTCACGTAGAGCCTTGGTGCTCCAACGGCTGAGAAGAGAGAATGCCAGCTTCCTATTTAGATTTCTTTTAGCTCATTAAAAAATTCCCACATAGGGGCGCCTGGGTGGCTCAGATGGTTAAGTGTCTGCCTCCAGCTCAGGTCTCTCTCAAAGGAATAAATATAATCTTTAAAAACAAATAATAGAAAATTCCCACATAGTATGTAAATACAGTAATACAAGTCATAATTGATAAGTCTCCACATATTTACTAGTGAAACGGTTTAAATTTCTGAGTGTTGAGGTGTGAGCTCAAAAACATTTGGGAAGGGAGTAGCCTTTGTGGTGGGGAGCCGTTCAGACTGAGATGGCCCTTGTGAAGGAGCAAACGTGAACACTGCTCAAGCTGCCAGACTTTTTAAGTTGTACTTTAAAAAAAACTCTTTTGTAGACCCTCCTTTACACAGCACTGCCATATATGCTGATGAAGAAGAATTCTCCAAACACTGCGCGTCAGCCATGCCCTCGACGCCTCGAGGAAAAGAAGTGGACCAAAGGTACCGTTATATTTCAGGCAGTTGTTTACTGATGGTCAATGGGATTTCCGAGAAGCTCTCCAAGATAGAAGCTTATAAAACTAAAGCTTTTTAAAGATCTTTGGAGCCAACTTAGGTTTTTCCTCAAGAGAACCGGTACTTCAGGGGCACCTGGGTGGCTCCGTCTTTAAGCATCTGCCTTCAGCTCAGGTCATGATCCCAGGGTCCTGGGATCGAGCCCTGCATTGGGCTCCCTGCTCTGCTGGGAGCCTGCTTCTTCCTCTCCCACTCCCCCTGCTTGTGTTCCCTCTCTCGCTGGCTCTCTCTGTCAAATAAATAAATAAAATCTTTAAAAAAAAAAAAGAAAAAAGAGAACCGGTATTTGAAAACTTGTTCTCAAAAATTAACATTACTTATAATAACTAATTATAGGTACACATTTTCAGTCGTCGAAAACAGTCCTGGGGATGTAATTACGGCAGGGTGACTACAGCTAATACTGTGTTGTATATTTGAAAGTTGCTAAGAGAGTAGATCTTAGCAGTTCTCGTCACAAAAACAAATTTTGTAGCTCTGCGTGGTGACGGATGTTAACTAGGCTTATTGTGGAGACCATTTTGCAGTGTGTACAAGTAGCAAATCGTTACGTCGTATACCTGAAACTAATGTATGTCAATTACACCTCAATTATAAAAAATCCAGTTTAATCTAAAAAGCCCCAAAGTAATTATAATTGACAACGGACTATCCTAGAAAACATGGTTGTGAAGGGTTTAACTTTGAGGTAAAGCAAGGAGGGTGGGAGAAGCTTTTTTTTTTTTTAAGTTTTTATTTTAATTCCAATCACCAGGTTCTCATCACAGGTGCACTACTTAATCCCATCACCTATTTCACCCCATTCGGTTACCCTCCTCCCCTCTGGTAACCATCAGTTTGTTCTCTGTAGTTAAGAGTCTGTTTCTTGGTTTGTCTCCTGCTCTTTTTTTCCCTTTGCTCCTTGTTTTGTCTCTTAAATTTCACACATGAGTGAAATCATATGGTATTTGTCTTTCTCTGACTTCACTTAGCATAATACTCTCTAGCTCCATCCACGTCATTGCAGAT
This sequence comes from Ursus arctos, assembly GCF_023065955.2. Taxonomy (NCBI): domain Eukaryota; kingdom Metazoa; phylum Chordata; class Mammalia; order Carnivora; family Ursidae; genus Ursus; species Ursus arctos. The sequence continues at coordinate 35,904,943 of NW_026622952.1, read as the reverse complement.
GGCAAGAGTTCATTCTTTTTGATGGCTGAGTAACATCCTGTTGTATGTATACACCACTTCTTTATCCGTTCATCAGTCGATGGACATTTGGGCTGTTCCCACAATTTGGCTATTGTAGATAATGCTGTTATAAACATCGGGGTGCATGTATCCCTTTGGATTAGTGTTTTTGTATTCTTTGGGTAAATACCCAGTGGTGCAGTTTGCTGGACGAGGGGTAATTCTGTATTTAATTTTTTGAGGAACTGCCATACTGTTTTCCAGAGTGGCTGCATCTGTTTGCATTCCTATCAGTGGTGCATGAGGGTTCCCCTTTCTCCATATCCTCACCAACACCTGCTGTTTGTTGTATCATTGATTTTAGCCAATCTGGGAGGTGTAAGGTGATACCACGTTGTAGTTCTGATTTGCGTTTCCCTGGTGGTAAGTGGTGATGAGCATCTTTTCATGCGTCTCTTGGCCATCTGGATGTCTTCTTTGGAAAAATGCCTATTCAAGTCTTCTGCCCATTTTTGAATTGGATTGTTTGCTTTTTAGGTGTTGAGTTTTGTAAGTTCTTCTTTTTTTTTTTTTTTAAAGAAATGAAAAATTTTTAAAGATTTTATTTGAGAGAGAGAGCAAGAGCCAGTGAGAGTGCATGTGAGTGGGGAGGGGGGCAGAGGTAGAGGGTGGAGCAGGCTTCCCGTTGAGCAGGGAGCCCGATGTGGGGCTCCATCCCAGGACCCTGGGATCATGACCTGAGCCAAAGGCAGACGCTTAACTGACCGAGCTACCCAGGCGCCCCTCCCAAGTTCCTCATATATTTTGGATACTAACCCTTTATTGGACATGTCATTTGCAAATATCTTCTCCCATTCTATAGGTTGCCTTTTAGTTTTGTTGATTGGTTCCTTCGCTGTGCAGAAGCTTTTTATTTTGATGTGCCCTAATAGTTTATTTTTGCTTTTTTGTCTCCCTTGCCTCCGGAGATGTACCCGGTAAGAAGTTGCTATGGCCAATGTCAAAGAGGTTACTGCCTGTGTTCTCCTCTAGGATTTTTATGGTTTCAGGTTTCATAGTTAGGTCTTTTATCCATTTTGAGTTTATTATTGTGTAGAGTGTAAGAAGGTGGTCCAGTTTCATTCTTTTGCATGTAGCTGTCCAGTTTTCCCAGCACCATTTGTTGAAGAGACTGTCCTTTTCCCATTGGATGTTCTTTCCTGCTTTGTTGAAAATTAATTGGTCATATAATTAAGGGTTTACTTCTGGGTTTTCTTTTCTGCTCTATTGATCTGTGTGTCTGTTTTGTGCCAATACCATACTGTTTGGGTGACTACAGCTTTGTAATATAGCTTGAAGCCCAGAATTCTGATGTTCCCAGCTTTGCTTTGCTTTTTGAAGCGTGCTTTGACTATTCGAGGTCTTCTCTGATTCCATACAAATTTTAGGATTGTTTGTTCTAGTTCTGTGAAAAATGCTCTTGGTATTTTGATAGGTTGCTTTGGATGCTATAGACATTTTAACAATACCTGTTCTTCCAATCCATGATCATGGGATGTCTTTCCATTTCTTTGTGTCATCTTTGATTTCTTTCATCAGTGTTTTATAGTTTTCAGAGTACAGGTCTTTCACCTCTGGTTAGGTTTATTCCTGGGTATATTACTATTTTTGGTGCAACTGTAAATGGGATTGATTCCTTATTTTCTCTTTCTGCTACATTATTGTTGTGTGAAAATGCAACAGATTTCTGTACCTTGACTTTGTATCCTGTGACTTTACTGAATTTATCAGTTCTACCAGTTTTTTTGTGGAGTCTTTAGGATTTTCTATATATAGTATCATGTCATCTGCAAACAGTGAAAGTTCTGCTTCCTCCTTACCAATCTGGATTTCTTTTGTTTCTTTTTGTTGTGACCGCTGTGGCTGGGACTTCCAGTACTATGTTGAATAAATGTGGTGAGAATAGACACCCTTGTCTTGTTCCTGACCTTAGGGGAAAAGCTCTCAGTTTTTCCCCACTAAGGATGATGTGAGCTGTGGGTTTTTCATATATGGCCTTTATTGTGTTGAGGTATGTTCCCTCTAAACCCAATTTGTTGAGGGTTTATTTTTATCATGAACGGATGTTATACTTCGTCAAATGCTTTTTCTGTATCTCTTGAAATGATCATAGGGTTCTTATCCTTTCTCTTAATGATGTGATGTATGACATTGATTGATTTGCAAATATTGACTTACCCTGGCAACCCAGGCATAAATCCCACTTGATCGTGGTGAATGATTGTGTGTGTGCGTGTGTGCGTGTGTGTGCGTGTGTGCACGCGCGTTGTTGGATTGGTTTGCTAGTATTTCATTGAGGGTTTTCATCAGCGATATTGGCCTGTGGTTCTCTTTTTTTTGTGGTGTCTTTATCTGGCTTTGGTATTAGGGTGGTGCTGGCCTCATAGAATGAATTTGGAAGTTTTCCTTTTCTGCTTTTTGGAATAGTGTAAGAAGAACATGATTCTATGCATTTGACTATTTTAGTTACCTCATGTGCCTAGAACACCGCCTGGTGCACGGTAGGCGTTCAGTGAATACTTGACCTCATTCATGCAGTGTAAGTACCATGTGACGGTGAGGGTGAGTGGCCCACAGCCTCCCGTGCTGGCTCAGATCCTCGTTATGCCACTTACTAAAGTATTTGACCTTGGGCAAGACATTTAACTGCCAAAGTCCTTCATCTGGAAAGTGAAATGATGAATTTATCTTAAGCTCTTAAAACTGGTTGGCACATGGTAAACTTTCGAATGGTAGCTTCTTAGTATTTGCATTTCTCAACATTCATTGAGCACCAACTACATAACAGGCCCTGTGTTAGGCTCTTGATATATGTAATAACTCAGAATGGACAAAATCCTTGTTCTCCTGGAGCTTATGGGGCAGTAGATATTAATGAAGAACGCTTGAGGAACTTTGTGGGGAAGGGTGTGACGCTGTGGGGTGGGTGGGGTGGAGGTGGGGGACGAACATTCCATGCAGGTGAATGGCAGGCAGAGGGGCACTGTGGTGGGAGGGAGAGTGAGTCCGTGGGACTGAAAAGAGCTGGGATGACTCCGTAAATAGGCTGAAGAGGAGGGTGCACTGCAGGATGGTAATTACTTTGTCACGGTTGGTAGGGTTTGCTGGCTGCCTGTGCCAGGGTGTTCTGCTTCCTCCTTCGTGATTGCGTATTCGGTTGTAGCTGGGACGTGGTGGTCGAATGAAGAATGTACCTCCCAGCTTCTCTTGCAGCTGAGGTGTCTTTACAGCAGAGACAAAGAAGCATCTGCAGCTTCTGTAAGTGTCTTCATAGGGAGGGTTATGCTCTTCTTTGCTCCTTCCTTCTTCCTTATGTTGGGAATGGGATGTGACTGCTGGAGCTTGAGCAGCCATGGTGGACTGTGAGGCAGTGTACTGAGAAGGTGGATGGAATCTGGGTCTCTGATCATGGTGGGATTGTCCACATCTCTCCAGATTATCTCTGGAGTTTTATTGAGAGGGAAATAAAGTGTCTTATTTAAACCATTTTGGGGGTGTATTTTCTACTGTTTGTAGCCACACCTAACCCCATTTTCTATACTTGGTCAGGAGTTTTGTCATTAAGCTCAGCAGTTAAAGAATTTTAAGTGAGGGCGGCGTGGCCAGGTCTGCATTTAAAAGCTATCCCTCTGGCTGCTGTGTGGAAAATGGATGTGAGAGGGGTGGGAGTGGGCTGGAGAGGCCAGTTTGGAGGCTGGTTTAGTAGTCTAGGTCCGGGAGGACAAGGGTAATTGGGACAGAAAGGGAAAAAGTGAATGAGTTCACGAAATAGGAAGTTAATCAGTGAGCTTAGTGATGGGTTGGCTCTAGGAGGTTGGGGGAGAGTTGCTGTCCGACTATTGCTGGCTTTCTGCTTTGCATACAAGGGTCAGTGATAGTGCCGTTGACTGAGCGGGGGTTACTAAAGAACTGAGGAACCCTGTCCTCGTGAGGGATCGTGAGTGCGCTGTAGAGATGTCAGGGTAGAGAGTTGTGTACTTGGGTCTGGAGCTCAGAGGAGAGGCCGAAGCTGGAGTTCTAGCTGAAGCTGTTTGCTTCTCGGTGCTATGGCGCTGTGGACCACGCGAGAACTCACGGGGAAGGCTGCAGCCTGAGAGCAGCCAAGGACCCAGGGCCAGCTGTCTTGAAAACCCACCTGCTGTTCAGTGGAGGGGAAGGAGCTTGCAAAGGAGAGAAGAAAAGTAGCTAGAGGCAGAAGAAGGAAACCAGAATAGTGTGTGGTCACAGGAGTAGCAGAGGGAGTGTGTGTGTTCGTGTGTGTGTATGTGTGTGTTCGTGTGTGTGTGTGTTGGGGGTGGGCAGGGGGGTCAAATGCAGTAGAGAAGCAAGTAAGGGAACGACTGAACACGTGCATTGTATTTAACCACATGAATACTCTTGGTCATCTTGGGCTTGAGGGTGTGATAGGTCCAAACAAAAGGCATTATTTGGGTAAGTTAGGGTCTGTATATGGACACGAAGGGGAGTCGGGCAGCAGGACGCACGGAGAGAGCAGCATTTCCCAGGACTCATGGAGGCATCAGCATCTAGGCCCCAGATCCTCACCAGCGATGTTTGGGTCTTTGTTCCTTGATCTCCTTCCCCTCTCGCCTCTTTATGTGCACAGGTGATGCTGCTCTCAGCTCTCTCCTCTCCAGCTGCCCCCAGTGTTACTCTCATGGTTTTAGTTACCTAGATGCCACTGCGCCCCGAGTCTGTCTTGCCCAGCCTTTCTCCGGGGCCCGCCATGTCCTGCAGATTGGCCCTATGTCCCTAGATGCCCACAGGCACCTCGGATTCAGCAAAGGCAAAACCAAGCTCAGTCCTTCTCTCTCTCACCCAGTGTCAGCAAGCTCCTCTGAGATTCTCTAGATTAATGGTCCTGCTGTCACCTGGGAGTCACTCTGTTCTCTGACCAGTCCTTTGCCTGGCCTGTGACAATCTGGAGTCTCCAGATCCTCTCCATACCCCTGCCGTGGCCTAGGCACTTGCTCCCTCGCCAGCGTTCCTGCAGCAGAGCCCTGCCTGCCGTCCCTGGTCTCCACAATTGCTCTCTCCCCTCTGGCCCGCCCACCCCACAGCTTCCAGTGCCATCTTTCTGAACTGCCAGTCTTCTCTCCCTGGTATGCCTGCCACCTTCGGGGGGCTCCCGTGCTCTGTATGCATGGCATGGAAGGCCTCGGTGCCAGTCCTGGTGAGTACCCTGAGGCAGAATTAGAATGGAAGAGGTTTATTAGTAGACATTTTATGAAAGGTAAAGGTAGAAGAGTCTGGACAGAGCAGAGATGGCCTCAGACGGTGGTGCAGCCGTCGTGGTCCTGGCCAACCCATGGGGAGCTCCGTGGGAGAACGCGCTTGCTTGTGGGGCCCTTTAGTGGTGGGCACAAATGGCCAGGCCTTGCACTGTCTTTGGCCTTCCTACTAGACGGTGAAGTTAAAAGAACGCTCCTCATTTTTAAAGTAATTGTATTCACTGCAGTTTGCATTTTGAAGTTGGCATTAATGAATGTTGAATTGAGTGAAAAAACGAACTCTCATCTCTCATCAGAAATTTAGATGGGTTTTTTTTTCCTTTTCAAAGGGAAAAAGACGGTCTTCCGTTTTATATCCCCTAATGATGGGCCCAGTGTCTGTGGATTAGCTTTTAGTTCATCAAATGATGGCCCATATCTGTAGCTGGGAGTGGTAACGCGGGGAAAGTGCAGTTCTGGGGCATGACCACAAGGCGGTGCAGTAATGCGGCGCTTACTTGCCGGCCCAAAATAAACTGATGCGGCCTGGGCGTGGGAAGATGTGGGAGACGACCGGTAAATCTGGGAGGGTGGCGGGAAGGTGGCGGGAAGGTGGCAGGCCCGTCCAGGGCCAGTGGGAAATCTCCTCATTGCAGTGAGCTTGTTTTAATATTGGACCAGCAGCTTATACAGGACATGTTAAAAAAAAAAAAAAGTGCAAGATATTGACAGTTTGTTCTTTGGTGCAGGTCTGACACTTACGAAATTGAAGCAGGTGAAAACGTGTCTATAGAGATGAGTGCAAAAAAGGTATGTAGGAGTGTTCTCTCTTCTGTCTCGCAACAGGTTTCCTTTTCTATTTCGATTGGATGCAAATAGAGAAAATGTGCTGTAACCACATTTTACATAGAGAAAGAATGTTACATTTCAGAAGATACTTTTATTGTAAAAAGGGAAATATATTTTCATATCTTAGGTGCTTTTATTTCTAGAGGTCTCAAATCTCTATGTCCCTAGTCGGTTTTCAGAGCATTCATGTCGTCTGTTAGGTCGCGGTCTGCAAAGGCAGAGGGCACTGTGGGGAGCATTTATTTGGAGCCCTTGAGTCTGGGTTCCCCACGTACCCGCTCATCCCGCTGCCATTTTCCTGTTATGCTCAGGCCGGAAGGTGGGAAGCGAGAAGGGCGCCCCACTCTTACAGTGAGGACGCTAGAGCACTCGTACTCGCTAAACCAGTAATGCTGCTTTCTTGCCGTAGCCGGGAAGAAAAGTCAGGCCCATTAGTGATGACTCTGAAAGCACCGAAGAAGGTGATATAAGGAGAAAAGTTCAACCAGCAGAGAAAATAAGGACACGACCACACGAACCTGTTCCAGAGACACCATGTACATCTTTGGAACTTCCAGAGAAACCAGCCAAGTCAGCCACTCCTAAAAAAACCAGACCCCGTGGTGCCAAGTCGGTTGTTGCCAAAGAGATGGTGACAGAGCCACGTCAGTCGGTAAGACAGTGTCTGCCATCCCCCTGGAGGGAAAAAAAGAGTTGACAGGAAGATGGTTAGAGTAAAGCATTTCCTCTTTCCTTTGTTTCTTTAAAAAGATAAGTTATATATTCTTGTTACAAAGATGTCTGAGAACATTCAGAAGGTATGGAAAGGAAGATAAAATCACCTACAATTCCATGTCCCGAAAAGAGCCACGCTGCTCCTGGTCTAGGCTCCTCCGCGCCTTCCCTCACCTTCCTCACCCCCAGCGGGGCCGGCCCGGCGCTCGCGTCGCGGGCACCGTCTTACGAGCGCAGCCGTTTCAGGCCCGAGCGCGCCGCAGCGCAGCTAATCTCTTACCAACGGGTGTTTGCAACTCCAGAAAAGTTTAAGGGCCTTCGTGAATTTCTTTCTAGCTAAATGTTGGTATACACCCTCGATCATTTCCTTAGGAAAACAGTGGCTAAGATTTCTGGGTCATAAGCACTGTTTTAAATTCTTGACATTTATTATCTTTTGGTCAAGCTCTTAATATGTCATTTTACTCATTTGGTTTAATGCTTTGAATAATTCATTCTTACGTTCAAAAAAAATCTTAAGTTTAATGTGTTCCCGCTCCGCCATGTTGTGCTTTCCATCTTCCTCACCCAGGGGGTGTACACCCAGGTGACGTTCTCAGTAGGTTCTTATGTGTTCTTCCAGAGTGTCCTTCCCTTCTGCCTCCATAAACAAATGTGGATCTATTTTCTTCTTTTACTTTCCCCTTTCTACACACATAGAAGCATATTATACGTGTCGTTTTGCCTCTTCTTGTCTGTGTTGGTGAACATCCCACGTGAACTGGAATTTGCAGCTGTTCGATGTATTCTGGGAATGTGCTCTCAGGTCAAGGTGACTGACCTGCATTCAGATATTATTTCTCCTTACGGCCCTTTAATGGTGGGCGAATAGTCTACTTGATTACAAAGCGGGGTGTTAGGGTGGGTTTTTTGTTTTTTGTTTTTTAAGACTTTATTTATTAGAGAAAGAGAATGAGCAGGGGGAGGGATGGAGGGAGAGGGAGAAGCAGGCTCCGCTCTGAGCAGGACCCTGGGATCGTGACCTGAGCCGCCCAGTGGTTTTTAATATCCCAATTTTGTAGATTCTCCTTAGTTCTCCAGAGTTTTGCATCATGAATTTTGTAGCTTTGTTCTTTGTTTTCTTAATTTTAGACTTAAACAAAAGTTACAAAAATAGTTCAGGAAGTTCCCACATGTTTTTTACCCAGCTTCATCTAATTCTTACTTTTTACATTACCAAAGATTAAGACCAGGACATTAGGGGCGCCAGGGTGGCCCAGTCGGTTAAGCGTCTTCTATTTGCTGTTTCTTCCAGTTTGGGGGGCCCTGGCATTCCTCAGCCTGTGGGCACATCGCTTCTGTATCCACCTTGCATCTTCACACCATCTTTTCCTTTGTGTGTGTCTCATCTTCCTCCGCCTCTCTCATAAAGGGTACTTGTGATGACGCTCGTGGGCTTGGACAGATCTTAGGGGGCACCATTCACTGCATACGGGCTTCCCTAAATGACCTTCCTTCCTCCCTTCTTTCCTTCCTCCCTCCCTCCCTCCCTCCCTCTGTCTTTCCTTCCCTCTCTCTTCTCTCTCTCTCTCTTTCTTTATAGAGGCAGGTGCAGAGGGAGAGAGAGAGAATCCCAAGCACACTCCATGCCCAGCATGGAGCCTGACACGGGGCTCCATCTCACAACCCCGAGGTCATGACCTCAGCCCAAATCAAGAGTTGAACACTTAACTGACAGAGCCACTCAGGCGCCCCCCCTTCTCTGCAGATTGTAAATGGCAGATTGGTCAGTGAAACTGAAAACAAAGCAATAAAAGTTTTCCAATTTGCAAATCAGAAAGAAAAAGTTGGGGAAAAAAAAAAAGAACAGAAGGTCACAGGAACCTGTGTGATAATACTGAAGGATCTAAAATATATAGTAAGGGTTCTGAGGGGTGCCTGGGTGGCTCAGTTGGTTAAGTGTCTGCCTTTGGCTGTGGTCATGATCCCAGGACTCTGGGATTGAGCCCTGCATTGGGCTCCCTGCTCAGTGGGGAGCCTGCTTCTCCCTCTCCCTCTGCCTGCCACTCCCCTGCTTGTGCTCTCTCTCTCTCTGTCAAATAAATAAATAAAATCTTAAAAAAAAAAAAAAAGAGTTCTGAAAGAAGAGTCAGAATGGGGTAGAAAAATTAAATTTAAGAAAAAAATGACTGAAATTTTCCACCTTACAGATCCAAGAAGCTCAGTAAACCCTAAAGCAAGATAAAACCATACTTAAGCATATCATAGTTAAAATGCCAAAAAACAAAGATAAGCAGAGAATGTTGACAACAGCTGGAGAAAAGGGACAGAGTAAATATACATGGGAACAGTGGCAAGTCTCACAGAGACAGTAGAGACCAGAAAACAGCAGACACACAAAGAGCTGAGGAAAAAAATGTCAACCCAGAATTCTAGATCCAGTGAATACATCCTTTAAAAGCAGGGGTGAATGAACACACTTTCGGATAAAGAAAATTTGCGAGAATTTATTGCCGGCTGACCTGCGTTAACAGGGTGCTACAGGACATTCTTTAGGCTGAAGAGAAAAGGTATCAGAAGGAAACTCAGATCTATAGGAAGGAGAAAAGACAAATCAGTTGGGGGGGCACCTGGCTGGCTCAGTCGGCAGAGCACGAGACTCTTGACCTCAGGGTTGTGAGTTTGAGCCCATGTTGGGTGTGGAGCCTACTTAAAGAGAATAAATAAATTAAAAAAAATGAGTGGGTAACAAAAACTACATGTTTTTTTTCTTTTGATGATTTCCTTAAACAGCTGTTTCAAGCAAAAATGACAACACTGTCAGGATGGGTTTACAACGTATGTGCCAGTAAAACCTGTGAGCAAAGCAGCACAGAGGATGGCGGACAAAGAGCAGTGTGGTTGTGTAATGAGATTTACGCAGTGGGAAGTTAGCTCCCGGAAGCAGGACGTGTGAGGTGGGAACGGACTGATTCTGAGCAGACTTCGCTAACTGAGGGACGCGGGTTCCTAGCCCTGGGGCAACCACCCTTAAACAATTCAGCGGCATAGCTAAGAAGCCGAGCAAAGAAAGTGGAATACCGAAATGTATTCAGTTAATCCAAAATTAGCAACAGAAGGAAAAAAAAATGAAGGGCAAGTGGAAAACAATAAGGAGGTTGGTAGACTTGGCCCTGATTGTACTTAACATTACGTGAAAAGTAAACGGGCTTTTGGAGCGGCGACGGCGGGACGGAGTAGATGAGCGGAGAGCGAGCGACACGGCCGACTTAAGCCTCGCCACGTCCACAGTTGCATCAGAAGTACGTGAACATTCCAGCTCCGGTGCGGAGAGTGCGGGTGGCCATATGCTGCGCCACGGCACATACGCTTTAAAGACAAAACAAGAGCGCGATGGCTGCGTAAGGCGGCCTGTGGACCCGCAGCAACAGCGGTCTGCATCCAGCCCAGACGCGTCTGTGTGGAGCTGCGGACCCAGCACCGGGTGCCCAGCGACCCGGGTCCCGGGGCGGAGTGCTGTCTTGCCACGCCTCTGTTTGGGCCCGGTGAAACTGATGTCACACTTCTGCCCCCCGGAACTGTTAGAGAATAAGTTTCTGTTTTAAGCCATCAAGGTGTGGTAATTTATAATAACAGCCACAGGAAACTAAAACACAACCCAGTGACTTCTTAGTTATGTGCTCTTTGGTTCTAGAATTTCCATTTGGTTTAGTTTAGTTTTATTTTTAAATATCGTTTCTTTTTCTCTGCTAAGGTAGCCTGGTTTCTTTTAATCATGAAGACCACTGTCTATGACAGCTGCTTTAAAATCCTTGTTCTGGGCTGAGTTGGGTTAGTTTCTCTTGAGTATTTTTTTCTGTTTTGACCGTGGGTCACAGTTTTGTATGACATTTTTAACTGAGTCCTTTTGGATTGTGTATTAGATACTGTTCACACGTTGTTGAGACTCTGAATTCTGTTACCTTCTTCCGGACGGGGACTCTTTATTCTAATTGGTAGCCTGATTATTGGCTGATCATATTTAGCTTCTGTAAGCTTGGTTTTATCTTTTGTTAGGGTCAGTTTGTGGAAAGCCTAACATATTTTCCAAGCAGTTCAAACTCACTGCAACTCATCCTCTGTTATAATTGTCGCATGATAAATTACCACAAACTTTGTGACTTAAAACGACACACATTTATATCTCACGGTTTCTGAAGGTCAGGAGTCCAGGCCCAC